>NC_137467.1:18848679-19249320 GCF_964235325.1 Thermobia domestica
AAAGTCTGAAAAAGTTTTCTTCATTGTAGACATAGTGTTAATGAATTTTGAATTACTACCTTTAAATTTGCTTAACATTTATTACTTCACTTTGTGTAAACCCATGGGGCATGATAATGGAGCAATAGGTCATAGGGTTAACTAACTAACTCTATGACCTATGGAACCCGGAAGTTCAATGCCGCGTTCACAAAAGCTCTCCACTGACTTCTATCCTTAGCCAATTGGATCCAGTTTCTACTTTGTAGATCATAGGGATATAAAATGGTAAAATCTAATTAGGTTGTGTTCTGTGAAGTAATGTTTTGACAGTCCACAAACCACAAATTTCGTGAAAATGAAATGAAATCTTTAAGTTTAACGTCCCACGTTTACGCCGGTTAGGCTAAAAGAAACGGTGATGATGAGAGATGAATAAAATGATGGAATGAAGAAAGTGGGAGGAAACGGGAGAACACCGGAAAAAACCCACGAGCACGATGTTTGCCCTCCACAAAGTCCACACGGCGCGAGCTGGGATCGAACCAGGGGCCCCAAGTACCGGAGATGAACGCTCTACTATTGAGCCACCGCACCCCCCACACAAATTTCGTGTTTCATTTATTTCGTATTTGATTGGTACATATAAGTTGGCTAGCATATCGTAATTAGAAGTTTTACTTAATGTTGGTAATGAATAAGTTCAGTGTATTCATACTTGACAGTGGCGTATTTAGAGGGGCTATCGGGCTCAAACGTGCCCCCCTTCCGAAATAAATTTGTTAGTTTTTCGCATTCCACGTACAACAATAATCCTTTTTACCATTTCTAAGAATTTCATTAACTTTCCATTTTCTTATACTCTTTGTTCAGAAATAATACTGTATTTGTAATATTCCATTCTATGTAAGAACTGCGTTGTTTTTTCCTTTCGTTCGTCCATTCTACTCTTCTGTTTCTTTTTCTTAGTTGTTACTTTATTTCGTTTGTCCTATTATACTTTCGACCGTTGTGACTTGTGATTCAAGTTGCCCGTCGACAGTAACACCAAAACTAAGAGGAGCTGATAAACGAAAGTGTGTTCCACACCAACTTGCATGGATATCAACGTAACGGAACTTCAATTATCATAGCAAAGGAATATTTACATCATTTAGTTATAAAGAAAGGCAAATGTTGGATTAAAGAAAATCAAGAGGGGGGGGGGAGAATAAGTAGCCCGGGAAATTAGGTAGGCCAAGAAGATACTTCCTTTTTCTTCTATGAACAGAATAAAAGGTTAGATTCATAAGTTTTTGTATCATATCACATATCAGGCTGCAATTCTTGCCATTAAAACTTCAATTTATGCATAAATTAAAATATATTTAATTCTCAAACTCAAGTGGGCAATTGCCCTCGCTGCTTCCCCGTGCTTTGCATAGCCCCCTCCCCCCGAAACAAAATTCTAAATACGCCAGTGATACTTGGAGTGACTGAGGATAAGTCCAGAAGTGGTCCTTAAAATCATTTTCCTGTAAAATACATTAGCACTTTACGATAGGGCACTTTAAAAACATTATTTATTAGTGTGTTGACAAGTATTTTCGACACAATATCTTAACATTTTACTTGTGTAAGTAACTGATTTATTAATATTGTAAAACTTTGTGTAGTTTTGTCTCATATATAAGGAAGAGGTAGAGCTGTTAATAAAAAGAGCGTCCGGAATCGACTCCCACTACCAGTTTATTATAAAAAGTTCCTCTATAAAAGTATTTTTACAGAATACTATACATATTGATTTCTCTATAATCAGGGTGAGTATAGGTGGTCTTTGACCGTACGGTCGCAGACAGGATCTCCAACAGAGCCCCGTAGCAGGCTAAGAGGAGTGGAATTAAGGAACCAATGCTCCGTAGCACTCAGAGGCGGGTTAAGTGGCCAACAGAGCCCCGTAGCAGGCTAAGCGGCTGGGGTTAGGATTTCCAGACAGAGCCCCGTAGCAGGCTAAGCCAGGAGATAGGATAGGCGTAGTCCCGTAGCAGACTAGAGGCCTGGGGTTAGGTTACTCCAAGAGTCCCGTAGCAGACTAAAGGAGGGTCACCAGAAAACTGCTACTGAGCTGGATTCTTCTGTCCAATTTATAGCGTCCCTTGGGTGGCGGTGGCGCTGCTGCTTCAATTTTCGTTTTGTGGTCCGTGGGAGGGGCTAAACGTCGTCTGCAGGTGATTGCACGTCCCCCTGGTGGAAGTTCCTCTTGATGAAGCACGAGGTGGTGTTTATAAACACTTGATGCGTGGATTTGTTTGTAAACACTTCACATGGGATATTACAATATAATGTATACATGTAATGTAAGACAAATTAATGTGTTCGGGTCCCAATATGTGGAAATAAGATTAACTTGTAAATCAAAGTACATTTTTTCGTTTATTCAAATGATCCCAGACTTTTAACCAGATTACATTAATAGAAGTTCTCTATTCACTTTCGATCAATATTTTATATCTATATCGGACATTATTGAAATTCAAAATCTTACTTATAATGATGTTTATGAATGAATGGATCATATATCCGTCCAGAGCCGGAAACTTTTGTATTACTGGAATAAATAACGTCGTTTCTAATTTGGCAGAGCTACATTAATGCTTATGACTTTTTAATAAATAATATTTATTAAAAAAGTATATCATAAGGGTCACCGTAGTTTAGTGGTTAGATTGTCGGACTCACGTCCGCGTGGTCCCGGGTTCGATTCCCGGGCGTTGCTTCCCAAGATTTGGCGTCCACCGAGCCTCGTGAGGCAAACTTGTAACTTCGTTGCTATTCATTTAAAATACATCATACCATGACCATAGTATCCAACTCTAAGGTACTTCCGATGTGCATTGCCTTGTCCATCTCCATTGTGCTGTATGTGTGATAGAGGCTTCCAAACTTTGGATATTTGTAATATCATAACATCCTTAGTTTGCAACACTGAATAATAAATGTGGTGTTTTAAAGTTTTCGTTTAACATGATTTGAAATATGTCATAATCTCACGTAGTGCCATTTGAAAAAAATATAACTTTATACTGGGTTGGCAACACTGTTCATTGGGCGGTAGTGTTTAATATGTCAAACGATGTCCCTCTCCTTATAGTTACACTTTTCTCTCTCTTCTAGTTTCTCCGTTTCCAAATTCAGCCCCCATTAGTACTCTTAAGGGGAGATGATGATATGTAAAAATAATTGAAAATGACCGATATTAGTGTCGAATTCATAGTTTTTGAGGTTCCTGAGTTGATTGGTGACATTTTGGTGCCTTTTATGTTCAAAATGAAACATATTCTCCCCGTGCAAAGAATGGGCATTCTGCTAGTATTACGATAAAAGCAAAATAATAATAGTATGATAAAAACAAAATAATAAAGAAAAAACGAAGCTTCAGAATTTAATATAACAGTATATCTGTAGAAGAGTGCCATTATATGGATTTTTAGGTCTGTGACAAAGAAACCGTTGGATAACTCATTGTGTAGGTCGATCTACATGAAAGAAATGGATGTTATGTGTTCATCTGGAAACAATTCAAAAATATAGTTCTGGGAGTTGTGTTTCATGTCTGATATGAAAATTTGAACAAATACTAAGATTAGTGATTTTGAAACGAGTGTCAGACACAATTAATTTTCCAGTATTTTTAAAATCTCGTGTTTTCCAAAGAGCGTATGTGAGGTACTCAGAAGCGTATTGTGGCAAGAAAGAAGTTCAAAAACTGAATCAGTAAAATCAGAATTCAGTAAAATCAGTTTTACTTACTTACTTTTACTTTCTGTTACTTCTCCGGTAATAAATTACATATCATTGTACGATATACACTATTGATAAGATCATAAAAATGCAATATCGACTTGCCTATTTATTTATGAAATATACAGCAATAACTAACTCACCTGTACAAATTCTGGTTGAATGGTAACTTGTGTTATACCCTGTTCGTGGAAAAACTCAGTCACTTCGTCTGCTATCCTATTGTATACCTACAAGAAAGAAAGAAAGAAAAAAAACTACTTAATTCTGCATTCGTTACTACCTTTCCTTCAATATTACAAGTTCTTTATAGTTCAATAAAATGTTAATCTGCAGAATAATATTTACAAATTCAATCAAGATGAAAATACAAAGGTCGTTCAAGGTTGACCGGGACTTTTATTTCTTTAGAGGAAACAGATAGCACAAGAAGCACCAAACTATGTCAGCTTTTCAAAATATTCTCCGTGTGTGTCGAGGCACCGTTGCCATCGTTGTGACAGCTCCCTGATTTCCTTTGGCATAGAAAGAACTTGGTTGTTTTTATAGCCACTGGAGGACATCGTTCCGCAGTGCTTCATCTGTCGTGAATTTCTTACCTCCCAGATGTCTTTATGGAGTGGAAACAAATTATAAATCACTGGTGGCTACATCTGGACTGTAGGGGGGGATGGGGCAGGAACTTTCCAGCGCATTTCGGCCAGAGTTGTTGTTGTCACATTGGCCGTGTAAGGGCGGGCATTGTCATGGTGAAGAATGATATTTCCAGACAACATCCCAGGTCTTTTCTTGCGAATGGAGTTTCGTACAGTAGCACTCAACAAAGTGGAATAATACCGGCATTAATTGTGTTCCTTTGTCCAGAAAATCCACATGGATAACACTCTTCATGTCCCAGAAGACACTTGTCATGATCTTTCCAGCTCCGTCCTTCGCGAAACTGTTCACACCATTCGTACACTCTTGTCCGTGACATCGTTTCTTCAACATACTGTGCTTGCAATCTTCCTGAAAATCTCAGCTGGTTTAACTTTCTCCTTCACGAGAAATTTGATTGCACACCGCTGCTCCACAGCCACAGACACACTGCTTGCCGCCATGTTTGCTGCAACTGCTGCGCATGCGCCAAATACGTCATGCCGGGCGCTAGTTACTCTAGAAGGAATACATTATGTCACCCGCAAGTTTCATCATGGTGCGGCTATTCATCGATTATTTACGTACAAAAATCCCGATCAACCTTGAACGACCCTTGTATTTGTAAATATTGAATAAGCTATACACTCATAAAGTAAGAGTTACAAATTAAGAGAAGAAAACTTACTTAGTTCTAATTTTTGTATCATACAAAAATGACCACATTACATTAGTTTGCTATGGACGCTATAGCAGTGGTGCCCACCCCCCTTATGTCCATGACGCACCCCCCCAATTGTCTACCCGTAAGTGTTCTTCCATGAAAAAATCTTTTCGCTTAATTTTTAAACTCCCTGAAACATATTTATACAGATTTTTACCCCTCCCCCCAAATATTTCAATGACGCACTTTGCGTCATAGCCCCCCCCTTGTGGACACCCCTGGCTATAGGATACATAGCTATAATTAAATAACAAGCATCGCCTTGTATTCAAAAAATGATTAATTCTTCTTTATATAATTTCGGCTCTCTCTGGAGCCTTCTTTAGTAACGTTACCTCTAGTTGTTGTTCTTTCCTTACATATATTCATCTCGGAAAGGATTTTCCTAAAATATTTGAAGGACATAGAATCATCCAAAAATCCTACTAAGTTTATAGTATCACTTTCTATTATTTCTATAAATGAGGTACAATGTGCGAATTGACGAAGGGGGAGTGAGATACCAGAAATTTCTACTTTCAAAACTTTATGCCTCCTGAAGAAGAAAATTTTCATCCCTGGCAGGGATAATTATTTCCCTCTAGACTTTTATCGAATGGTCATGAAGACAGAAACAAAGAAAAACTAAAGATTCTGTGAAGCCACACTAAAGAAAGCATTTTTATCTTCACCAGATCACACTAAATGAGCTTTTCCAGGTCATATTGAAAATAGCTAGAAAAAATCATGCCCGTCGAATTAATTTTCTGATTATTAAGACCTATTGAAGTCGCTTTCTCCTAAACGAAAGCTTTTTCAAAAACCAAATTTCATTAACATTCTTAGGGCCCCGTTCTATGATGTGTCACCTCACAATTTTTCTAGACACGCCATTGAACAAATTTTCAGAAAGTTGAAAAATATCTAGACTGTTTACTGGTACTTAAAAAAGGTTTTCACCGAAGCTTATTAAAATTCTCAGAACCACTTTTAAGATCTAAACGATGCTATTCCGATTTGTTTCTTAATATAGCAATTGATGAATTTTCATAAAAATCCTTCTTCTCTTCCAGAGACGGTTTCTAGAAAGATTTATTAAGAAAAGTGTTTAGACATTTTTGAGTTAAAGTTTACAAGCAAGCACAAGAATTGCTTGAATAAAAGTATTAATATGTATACAATATAGTGTGTGTGTGTGTGTGTGTAATGGCGTATATGGGTAAAATTCATCCTCCTCCCTCCTGAAGAAAAAAATCAATACGCACACAGTGAGAGAGTGATCGAATCTACAAATTATATTATAAATTTAAAGGTTTTCAGATGATCCTGTGTTCTTGAAATGTTTCAGGAAAATCTTCGAAGATGACTCTGTACGGAAAGAAGAGCAACTAGAGATAACGTAACTAAAGACGGTTCCAGAGAGCGCCGAAATTACAGAAAGAAGAAGTAATCATTTTTTGGATACAAGGCGATTACCTTTTTATTTAACATTAGAATAGTTTTCTTCCCTTAGTTTGTAACAACAAAATTTGTTAACCTTTTTACTCGCATGACTTCGATCAAATGCTGCCACTGCCTAAAACGATTCTGGAAATCTGTTTAGAATAGTAACAGACAAGTAAGGAACATTTTGAGTTAATATACGAGGAGATATCGTAAAGTTTTAATTATCACCAGGAAATTAAGATATGATGATGAACCTTTGTCAGTGTCATGTTTGATTCTTATGTGCATGATATTACGGAAATTAACTCCTATTGATTTTTTTTTTTTTTTTTTTTACAGGGTGTGCCAAAAGTGACCAAAGTGCAAGATGGATAGAGCAAGCAAGCATTGCGTGTTCTTTCCCAAAAGATGCTGACGCTGTTAGAAGAGGATGGAGAGGATTTTTCGGGCGCCTACTATCCATGGATGAAATGTGGATATATCAATATGATCCGGAGACCAAAATCATGAGCATGCAATGGAAACATGCTGATTCCCCCTCCCAAAAAGGCAAAGGTGCAAAAGTCAGGAGGAAAGCCATGCTATCCGTTTTTTGAGATTCTCGTGGAGTAATCCTCACAGATCATCCTGCAGAAATATAAAAGGCCACTGGGAAGTACTGCAGCAATTTCCTGGACAAATTGCGTGATGCTCTGGAAACGAAACGCCACGGTATGCTCTCAAAAGGCATTCTTCTCCTAGATGACAATGCACCAACTCATTCATCTGAAGTTGCAAGGACGTGTGACTTCCAGGTATTGCAGCATCCGCCTTATTCTCCCGACCTCGCAACCAGTGACTTTTCCTTGTTTCCCCAAATGAAGAATCCGTTGCGTGGTGGCCATTTTGACAACAGAAATGACGTCATTCATGAGGTGGAAGAGTGGTTTAAAGCACAATGTGCAAACCTCTACAGTGACGGCATTCATAAAGTGAAGGAACGTGGGAGAAATATGGGTGGTGACTACATAGGGAGGGGTTAACAACTACAAATCATAATAATCCCTGTATCCTGATTTTTTACTATGATAATTAAAACTTTACGATACCCCCTCGAACTATTACCAAATCTTTCTAAGACTCGGGTTTTCTGTATACACTCTAACAACACTAATGCTATCAAGAATTAACGGGTAATGAATGTAAACAATTCTTTACGTTACCTTTGAATCCAAAAATATAATATGAACAGTAGAAAATATTTTTGTTGGCGTTAGTTGCCATATATGGACATCGTGAACATTAATAATGGTTGGATGGAAGGCTTCCATTAATTGAGTCTTCAACGAATCAACGTTTATATGATCTGGAATTGTCTGAAGAAGAATTAAACCTGATTCCTTCACTGAAAGAAAAAAGTAAAAAATTGAATCATTATAGCTACATTATTACAAATCCAAACTTTGCGTACATTTTGACTTCATTAAATAGAAATAAATATATTATGCACAATTTGTTCTATATACAGAGTTGCTAGGGATTTTTCAAATCAATTTTCTCTGACAATTCTAGGTTTTCCAGGCAAGATCTATTATTTTTCAGACATAATTCCTTCCTCCAAAGAAGAATGAATGGAAAGCTCTCTACAACATCCACTTACTGCCTTCCATTCACTTTTTTCCCCTTTTGTAAATACATACTTAACAAGATTTAAATCTTTGATATATCTCTTTTATTACAATAAAATTACAGTATCGTACTTATGATTGCAATCTACATAAATAATTTCTGTTATGGAATTTCACACTAAACAAATTACTAATGCATGTTTTCTTAATTTCCACAGTTCTCTATCTTAGAGATGCTTTCAAGGTCTCAATTTCATTTTCCAAATTTTACATTCAACGGAAGTCTAATAAAAGTGTTGCTTCCTTTTTAATCTACAATGGTAATCTGATCAGCTATACGCTTATTTTCCTTTTTCTTTAATTCGTTTGCAGTGGTTTTCGTCCTTCTTCTTTGCATGGCTTCTTCAAAACGTGCATATGATCCACGTACGTACTGAAGCATTTTGTTTTGTCTATATAAATACCAAGGGACCCTCCAGCACATTCTATAGTATCATGAACAACTCGTAAACTCACCGAAGATTCTTCATAGAGAAATCCTTCTCAACGGAAGTATTTCCATGGGAAAGGACAAGTAACATTGTAATTATGTCCCACAAATAAATTAATTAACAATTATCAAGTAGATTGCAATAAAAGACATTTAACGTATCTGTATATACATTAAATGATTCGAATTCCTTCTTCTCTTTTATTGCTGAAACACGTAATTTGGAAAATTGATGTTTTATTTATTGAGCTGAGCGAAGCGAAGCTCTTATACTCGGGTTAGCCGTTTGGTTGTCCGCGAACTCCTCCTAGACCGTTTGGCCGATCTCAACCAAACTTAGCACGCTGATAGAGTATGTCGTGCTGAGTGACAACATATGTCGAAATCAAAAATCCGATGTACCATCGAGGAATAATCACCGAAAAACGCTTCCTCCTAGACCGTTTGGCCGATCTCAACCAAACTTAGCACGCTGATAGAGTATGTCGTGCTGAGTGACAACATATGTCGAAATCAAAAATCCGATGTACCATCGAGGAATAATCACCGAAAAACGCTTCCTCCTAGACCGTTTGGCCGATCTCAACCAAACTTAGCACGCTGATAGAGTATGTCGTGCTGAGTGACAACATAGGTCGAAATCAAAAATCCGATGTAACATCGAGGAATAATCACCGAAAAACGCTTGCATAGACTTAACATGGGGAAAAAGTTTTCACGCGATTTTTTTGTCAACAATTAAAAATGGCATTTATTATTGCATAATGGCCAGGAATGATTACGTAGTTTAAGCTCGCTCAGCTCATTTCATTGCAATCGGGTACATCCATTGCATTCCTAGTTTATTTATTTATTTTTTCAGCTTTGGCATCGGCTTTACAACTATATTCTTGTTATGGAGTTACTCAAGAACATTATACATGGTCCCTTCGCTTACACTTTGGTTAGTACAAATTTTATTTAGAATAAGATATGACAGATTTCGCACTATTTTGTGTTTTAATGGGCATTTTTCAACCATTTTTGAAGTTTTTTTTAAAAAATTAATGTCATCAGTATACAAAATTCCCTGACTTTTCCAGGATTTCCCTGACATTTCCAGGTTTTTCAGAGTTTTCAGGTCGGTGACAAGCCTGTATATATGCACTATTTTATGCACAGTTTAGCTTATATATAAAAAGAAGTAAAAAGATCTGAACTTACTTTGATTGTTTAAGATCTTTATTTCATGCAAAAATGTCGAATTGTCCTCGATTTGTATTGAGATAATATATGTATAGTAAATTATCGGACATATCTGTTTCAAAACAAAAATACGTATTTTGTTGTCCATTTGATAGTTCGCATGTTTTATGATCAATGTTACAAAAGTTGTAGTTAAGTGTACTGTTGAAGTTACTAGCTTGAGTTATTGTTTAGTAACGGGTAAAGTTTCTGAGCAAAGGGCTTGGAATATGTAATATGGTTAAATGTTATAGATTATCTACATAGTCATAAACCGTGCATCATGTTTGTTTACATTGCGCGTGCCGCTTCCAGCGGTCAACGATTGAACTAACTGAAGCAGGCAATGTGAACTTCTAATAAAAACTTTATATTATGGCAATGTTTTCAACATGGAATCAGTAATATTATAATTTTTATAGGGTATTAAAAAGTATTTAGTTATTTTTTCACCCACCCGGTATATAAACAATAAAACTCCGTTACAATTTGTTATACGAGGGTCGTTCCGAAATTAATGCCTCCTATTTTTTGTGTTGACTTTGTATGTTTGTGCCAGATGTCGTTGGTGTAGTGCTAATGCTTGAAGCTTCCTCTTTTATTTGCAGCTGGTTTCGTTGTTCGGCGGTAGTTGGCGCCAGCATAGGAGTGTTCCAAAGTGGAGCCTGATATGGACGTGCGTATAAAACAACGATGTGTGATTGAATCCCTCACTGCTGAAGGAATTGCGCCGATTGAAATCCATAGACGGTTGGTAAAGGTTTATGGAGACGATACAATAGACGTGAGCAATGTGAGGCGATGGGAAGGGCATTTTCAAGGTGGTGAATAGGGTGTTCATGAGAAGCTACACAGTTGTCATCCCTCGCAATGAAGAGCGTCTTGATCAACTCATTCGTGCTGATCGCCGGATAACGACCAGAGAATTGTGTACAAAGCTGAATGTGGCGAACATTTTCAAGATTCGAAAGCTGTTGTCAAAGTTGTAAGGAAGTGATTAGCCTCAGCTCGTTCCGATTTTTACAAGCGCGGCATGCAGGCTCTGCTTCATCGTTGGCAAAAGTGCACAACGAATGGTGGGAACTATGTAGGGAAATGACAGTCTGGAGCTGAAATATTGCTCTGTTTAGCTGTGCTGTTGTTATTTATGTGCCTCCATTAGTTTCCATGAAAAGAAAATAGTTGGCATTACTTTCGGAACGATCCTCATATTTTGTTTTTTTTTTTTTTATTTACGCAATATTTTCGTTTTTTACTTCCCACAATTGATAGGTTCACAATTTGATAGGTTTTGTGCTTTTTATTTATGAAATACTTTTATTTTAATTTTTATTTTTATTTTATTTTATTTATTTATTTATTTTTATTTTTTATTTATTATTTATTTATTTATTTATTTATTTATTTATTTATTTTACCTCCGCTACAATTTGTTAACAAAAGCCAAACATATTTCAAAGCAATTTTATTTTCCAGGTAATTTATTTTGTGTTAATTATAAGCGTAACTTCCACTTGTGCGATGTTTATTTTTATATTTCCACATATGCTGTATTTATAATTGTTCCGTAACGATCCGCAGTTTTCTGGATTTTAATTTCGCCTGGCTTCTTGCGTATTTCATTTTCGCGAGTGGTGTGGCAGAATCAAACCGAAACACTTCGGCATTACTAATGTTATTTTGCCAACATACAGTACAGAATCCAAGCCTTCCGAATGGCTCTAGAAAAAGCTTTAGATGCATCTAATTATGTTGTAAGTTTATTTCCTACTTTTTTAAGTCTTTTAACCCTACGTACCCTAAGGTGGATTAAAAATTATTCACACTTTTGTTAGGATAAGAATTTTTATGGATGTTTCTTTAGTATCGTGTCATAACTCGGGTTTTATATCAAAAATAATATAAATTTTATTTTCTATCATTCAATACTTTTAATTTCTAGAAAATAACCCATTTTTTTAAAAAAAAAAATCCCCTCCCTTGGAGCCTGATATGGATACATAAAGTACCCTCCCTTGGTGTAACGTATTATTATAATGTGCATGAGGTTATATCCAGTTAAAGTTGAAGATTCTAGCGTCGCTACGGGTACAGCTGACGCATAACATCGTACACCTAAACGGAAAAGACCAGCTGGTTTCAGAGTGATGTGATATTAAAAGTGGAATTATACGTACACCAAAGGGTTACACGTAACACCGCACACCAAAGGAGGGTTAAAAATGTCTACCACATAAATCATTATTTTCTGTTCCAGAAAATGTAATATTCTTCCCTACTAAAACAACTGAAGGCACAAAATAGAGAATATTACATTTTCTGGAACAGAAAATAATGATTTATGTGGTAGACATTTTTAACCCTCCTTTGGTGTGCGGTGTTACGTGTAACCCTTTGGTGTACGTAGGGTTAAAGTAAAACTCTTACAGTAACAAGAGAATACATTACAGTGCAATAAAATACCTAGATAATCTTAATGAAGTTAAAAAATAGTAAATTGAATACTTACTGTACGGGTAACTAAATGCCAATAATGAAACTGCCGACAAAATAGAAATGGCTGGATCTACATATTTTGCTACTTGTTCGTCGGTAAAATAAACTATCAGTCCACATATGATAACTAGAACACAGCCTATAACACAGAAGATAATTGAAAAGAAATAAATAATTAAATAACCAATTTTAACCAAACAGATTCTCAATACAATAGTAAATTGCATGTATATCTTGTTCAAAACAGCTGTAATTCTCAAAATTTTCTCTAAAATGTTTGTTTTTAGATGGTTTAACAGAAAGGTACGGGGAAAATGGCTTCCGGAAATCTCAAAATTTTCAGATATTGTTATAAAACCGTTTTATACTGAGAATATTAACAATAAAAAGTATGTTTAGGCCAGATCTAAGTACTCACTGTAAACGTAACATCCTAGCACACTTAACCTCAAACTTAAAAGAATCAGTTGATTGGCCTAAGCCCTTCGGGACTTCGTGAAAGAAGTCTATTGTGGTTTAAGATGTATTCTTCTTTCTGACAAAGTTTGGTCGCGGACCTCGGTGGCTCAGTGATTGAGCGCTCACCTCTGGCGCGTGATGTCCCTGGTTCCTCCCAGTTTCCGCCAAGTGGGTTTTGTGGTAGACAAACACCGTGTGCGTAGTTTTTCTCGGTGTCTTCCCGTTTCCTTCCACTTTCATCGATTCACCATTATCATCCATCCCTTCATCACCATCTCCATTAGCGTCAGTGCATAATCGTAAGACGTTAAACTTAAAAAAATAATCGCAGAATAGTGTATGGATAAACTTCGTTTGCTAAATAAATATTTTTAAAAAATCCAAAGCACCTGACGTAATGGCCTATTTTGAGGATCAAAGCCGCTCCAACGCCATCTGTCAGCGATTGTCTGAACTACGTTCAGCCTAGCGACGAGCACGTGGTGTATCGGGAACTTTCTAGACCTGGTGACCGTCACGTCTTTCATTCATGTGACTCCCCAGTTTGCCTCACGACGCTGTGTGTCGATGCCGAAAATTGGAAAGCACCGGCTGGGAATCGCTCCCGGGACCACGCAGACGTAAGTCAAACGTTCTAACCACTAGGCTACAGCCCTGCTAAATAAAAATAGACGAACAAAATAAGTGCATTCATTACGTATTCAAAGAAATATTAATGAAATAAAATATTCAGTTAATAAATTGCTTTTCTATCCTTTAGGCTAAAGAAGGCGGATAATTAATGAAAGGGAATGATTATAAAAGAATTAATGGAATGATAGTGTGGGAGGAAACAGGAGAACCCCAAGAAAACCTACAGACACGATCCTGTCTACCACAAATTCATATGACATGGCATAAAGAAATATTAATAGTAGATTAACAATTTGTTTCTGTTCTGTTCATGAAATACAAACATAGAAAATAAATAAATAAATGTTCTCTACATACCTGTGATATTCAGACAACCTTAAGTTGAATATTCAAATACTCCTAGGAATATTTCTTTAAAACACAAATAATTTTAGTTTAAGCAACTGAGTCTTAGTGTTTCCAAGAACATAACAACCAATTAAATTGGTGCTTTTGCTTACAGGTTAAAAGTACTTAGTTAAAGTGAGATTTACAACTGTTTTGAACGTTAATTTGCACAGTAGGTAGCAAAAATTCTGTTAATTAATAATTTACTCATTTATCAAACGAATTCAATTTTCATTCTGCTTATATCGTAAACAAATACAAGAATTTTTCTTCCTTTTTCTTAAAAAAAAGAGTAAAGTTCTGTTAATTTTATAGCCTTTCTTCGTCTTCTTCTTCTTTTCTATTATTATTATTATTATTATTATTATTATTATTATTATTATTATTATTATTATTATTATTATTATTATTATTATTATTATTATTACTATATTTATTTTTTACTATTGTTGTTGGATGTTACTTATGAATAGAATAGTACAGGTAGTTAACTCATTTCAGTTTAGTATTAGAAAAGAATGGAGCAGAATATAACTAAGGAGGTATCAAGCAACAGGGTATATGTCACTAAAAATTCGAAATTGAGATTTCAATTGAATATTATTTTTCGTTTTCATCTCTATCGAATACAATACATAGTTCAAACAAGAAGAATACTTGTTTCTACATTTTACCACCTGAAAAAATGTAAGACTATTCATGGCTTTGGATTGATTGTTTTAACAAAAGAGACACTGATCAAAGCTTAAAACCCACTTTATTTTAAATTATAATTATATATATGTCTGTATTTTCATTAATTTCGATAGTGTCTGAAGAAGGATATGCTAGATATCCGAAACAGTTACAAATTATAATTTAAAATAAAGTGGGTTTTAAGCTTTGGTCAGTGTCTCTTTTGTGAAAAAATGTAGTTTGCATGTATGTAATCATATCATGGCCGTGGAGGTCTTTTTTTCATATTGCTATAAACTGTTTGGGGTGGACATGCATCTTTTGGAACGTAGCTCCTCAAATATAAATTGTACTACACCGACGTTCAGAGGAAAACATAACCAGCTTTCGAAATGATTCAACGTCATATATTGATTTTAATAAGTGTTCTCGGACTATCAGCAGATGAAGGTATTGATATCCGAAGTTTCGAATACAGATATCGCATTCATCTTCAGATATTGTAATGAAGAGACCGGAGATGTAAGCATGTATACAGTATATAGTGACTACTTAGTGATTATTCATAGCTGTGCCCCTAAATAGTCACTATTCCCTTCATTACAATACCTGAAGATGAATGCAATGTCTGTATTCGAAACATCTGATGTCAATACCTTCACCTGGCTGATAGCCCACTAACATTTATTAAAGTCACTCGCCCTCAATAATTCAATTCTTTCGTCATATACTTATGTGCATGTAAAACGTTAGTAAATGATCTGTTATACTTTTATAGTTAGTTGTAGAGTACTGGAATATTTTGTTTTACAATTATTTTGTGTATATGTATATATATGAAGCGCGTATTTAATTTTGAATAACTGTTAAGAAATTATTCAGGAAAGTTCAGGAATCACTACTTCAGAAAGGTTATTTAATGGTATATTTTTTTTGGATCAAAAGATCCAATATATTTCAATCAAAAATTTTCTTGTATGCCTTATATCTGGAAAACTGCATATAGTGTAGCCAAACCCAAATTATTACTTAACCCAGAATGATGTGCTTATTTCGTAGAAAATACGAAAACTCGATTTAGAGGCCGTTCAAAAATTTTGTGGCCCCTCATCTAAAAACTAATTATTGGCCACGATCGCAATCTTTTGATCCTTTTTTTATCATTCCTAAAATTCGTGATAAAAATGAAACATTACCTCTCTTCATACCCTTAAACTTTTCAGAAAACCAACAGAATTTTTGTTCCTTACTGTGCATAAATGTTAATAAGTGTATCGTCTACCACCTATTTAGATAATAAAGTTTAAATAAATTAAAGAAACATGCTTTCGCTTTCATTTTATCATGTCTCTGTTACAGAGTGATGTTATAAGCCCCAAAATACCTGGAAAAAGTTTAATAAATATTAGTACAGTGCAATATAACACATGCTCTTCAAAAAATATATAAATAAATAAAAAAAATAAGCAATGTAAAGTTAGGTTGCTTTGCGTTTCAGTTTACTGTACCAATAACATCACGACACATTTCCTTTGGTCCCTGGCGAAGCGTAGTTGTGGGCGTATATGGTGAGGGCGGTGCTGCTGGACGACGGCTCTGGGCCGAAAGACGCCGCTGCCCTCGGCGGACGGAATCTTGGGTCACAGCCCGGTTGAGTACAACATCGCCGCTGGCAGTGACGTGCAGGAAGCTGCCTTGATGGAACGTGTAACCTGTAAAACAAGGGTAAACTGGACTACCTGAATCATAAAGAAGTTCTCATAAAGTGTTGATACTAACAGTAATTACTTGGTCAAGTACAATGTTGGGTACTAATACTTTGTATTTGTATCTTTAAAAAAAAAAATTCTTGACACACTATTTCTTTTTTTTAACAATCCACATTTCTTTTCGACACGCTTGTAATACAATATATTTATGCTAGCTCAAAGAAAAGGATCAAAATTAATGAAATCTTTGAGTTTAACGTCCCACGATTATGCCATTTTGGCTAAGGGAGATGACGATTAAAGCAATTGATGGAATAATTGGTGGAATGAGAAAGTGGGAGGAAACGGGAGTACTCCGGGAAAACCCACAGACATGATGTTGTCCACCACAAACTTACTTTACCGGAAATCGAATCAGGGATCCCACGCACTAGAGGTAAACGCTCTACCACTGAGCCACCGTGCCTCTATCAAAATCAATGGCTCTTCAATTACACACTAGGAGATGAAACAGACGAAAATGATGAAGTAGAGGCATCCTCAAAAGGATGACAGACTCAAATTATTTTTTTATCATAAAAATCATACAGTACAATTTCTTCTTTCATTTTCCGGCCTATAGAAATTAACGAAATCATTACGTATTTCTGTCAATACTTTCGACATATTTTTTGCCCCTCCTGGTGTCCAACGAAACGTACAACATACGGAAGTTATAATGTTGTATTGTACATCATGCACCTATGATACATTATAATGAAAAAAGAGAATGTATTTCTTGTTTAACGTTCCCAAAGAAGAAGTTTTAAAAAGTAAACAGATCAAAAATAAGTAAGGAAAGGTAACTGTATGAAAATAAATGTAAAACATATGCCGGTATCTGTATGAAAATAAATATAAAACTAATGCCAGTTTGTGCGCGATAATAAACGTAAAACACACCGGTGTTCGTATAAAAATAAGTGTAAAATAAACACTGGTTTCTGTATGGAAATAAATGTAAAAATATGCCGGTATCTGCATGAAAATAAATGTAAAATATATGCTGGTATCATGGAAGTAAATGTAAAACATACGCCGGTATCTAAATGGAAAAATGGAAAACATATGCTGGTATCTAAATGAAAAAATGTAAAACGTGTGCCGGTATCTGCATGAAAATAAATTTAAAATATATGCTGGTATCATGGAAGTAAATATAAAACACATGCCGGTATCTAAATGGAAAAAATGTAAAACATATGCCGGTCACTAAATGAAAAAATGTAAAACATATGCCGGTATCTAAATGGAAAAATGTAAAACGTGCCGGTATCGTCAGGAAAATAAATGTAAAATATATGCTGGTATCATGGAAGTAAATGTAAAACATATGCCGGTATCTAAATGGCGATATCTGCATGGAAATACACGTAAAATAATGCCAGTACCTAATGAAAATAAATTAAAATATGTGCTGGTATCTGCATGGACACAAATGTAAAACTAGATTTCTACTTGCATTCCCTGCACAGGACGTGTATCGGGGACATGGAATTTGGCCTATCCACCCATGGAAATGATGATTTGTTGTGGTCAATGGAGGTGAGTCCTATCGAACCGGTACAATAAGTAAGTGAGTTACTTGGTCTTTCGCGAGTCAGGTATATATCCTGATTATCTTCAGGTGCAAGGCGGTGGAGTCATAAGGCATAAAGTGCTCACCATAGTAGACTCATGCGAAGTGCTCTAAGCTTACTGACATCATCTTAACTCCCACTCGAACCTATGTTCGAATATATTAAGAGTTTTGGTGTATTCACCAAGCAAAAAATGTACATTACTTCTTCCTCTGAGGATTTCTTGCTTTTTTTTCACAATATGAATATACATTTTAATAAAGTGTTATACTTATACTCAGTACTTGACCCAACACTGCTTATACAATATATACACATAAAAGTAAATAGACATATAGAAGTAGGTAAGAATATACAGTAATTTACAAGAAAATATATAGAGAAAGGAAGAACTGGATATTACTAAGAACTTGAACATTTCTACACAACTAACATGTACTAGCTAACATATACACAAACAAATTTCTAAGTTTGTTAAATTACTGTTGAAGCAAAGTTGTTTACTTTCATACAAACAGTTATTACATAAACTATTAACAAATAATTATATATCTTACAAGATTGCCAACATTTCTGAATTTGTTATAGTAAAACTCTATACGCAGGGATATTACAAGGAATTTAACTTTGGGTTGAGTCTTGCCTATAAAATTTATCAACTGATTACGTAGGAAACACTGGTATCTCTTTGGAAAGGGGGGGGGGGGGGAGGCATTGAAGTTCCCACGGAAAGATTTTTAAGTAATCTTCCGATCTAATCGGCAGCAAGATGTCATTTACTCAACTAAGCAATGTAAACGCAAAGCGGATGTTTTTATTTTCAATTGTAACAATTTATACAGGGTGTTTAAGAAATGTGACAATATTTTGGGAACACATCCTTACATGAAAATAAGAAAAAAAGTGCATATGGACTTGTGCTCAAAAGTGTGAAAACAAGTGAACGTTTAAAAGTTCATACCTCCACTACTATGGGGCCTATTGTAGTCGGGTCAAGACAGCACTAAGGAACTGGTATGTGAACTATCCAAATATCCATGTTTAAGAATGCTCCAGTATTTGCACACTAATTTTTTAGAGATGTAGGTGGAGAGTGATCAAGTACTCCCAAAGAGCCTCTCTAAAAAATGATTGTGCAAGTACCGGAGGTTCTGAAAGATGGATATTTGGATAGTTCACATACTAGTTCCTCAGTAATGTTTTGACCTGACTACGATCGGTTCTATAATAATGGAACTATGGACCTTCAAAGTTTTTTTTTCTTTATTCACATTTTTAGCATCCTATAACTACGAAATTGTGCACTTCCGACCACAGGTTCATATGAACGTTTTTTTTCTTTCTTATTTTGATGTGAGGGACCTGTTCCCAAAATATTGTGCCACATTTTTAACACCCTGTATATAGCGTACGTGGCACTGCTAAAACGAAACTCAGAAAGAATTTTGAAATGGGAACGACTACGGCATCTATTTAAATGTATTTTCCCAGCATTCGATTTGTGGGATCGAGGAAAAAAAAAACCTGTGGGAAACCTTTAGTCAGGACTTGAAACCTGGAACCTCTCGATTATAAAGCGATGATATTAAAAGTTTATCTACACCCCTTAAGTAGTTGAGGACAAGAAAAACTTTGCCATCATTAACTCAAAAACACGTTACTGGGAGCGTAGAATAGGAAGGGTCGGTTGACCTATTCACCAATAAATTTCCAATTTGACATAATAAAAAGAAATACGTTTCTTAGTGAGAAGAATTAATACCCTGTGTGTATATTGCTTAGTTAAAAATACAGTAGGCTTCACTTTTCTTCAGACAGCTAGGTCTATATTTCAGTATTCTGTGTGAATACTGAAATAGTGTGAATACTTCTAGCCCACTTACCGTAGAATTATGGTCAGTTTCTTTTCCCTGTAACTCAAAAGGGGCTATGGTTATGGTTGCCAGACGTCCCGGTTTTCAATGAAAGAATTAATTGTCCCGAAAAAGGCTTTCGGAACGCCTATATGCCCCGGTTTTCGTTCTTCAGATTAAAAAAAAAAAAAAAAAAAAAATCAACTTGTAAGAACTAGTCGAACGGAAGGTTTTCGGAACATTTGTGTAGACAATTAATTTTACTAAATAAAAAAGGAGTTTGAAAATCACAACCATTCTTTCGTTCTATGGGTTGTTTAGCTTTTAGAGGGGAAAAGAGAGATTTAAAACAATATTCAAGAGAGGGCATATTATGGTAATAATTTCTTGAATATCACTTTCAATAGAATACAACGTCTTTTTCTCGGTGATAGGCTTTAACTACTAGTTATTTTATACTTCAATCGCAGCGTAGAACTGCTTCAACAATTGTGATACTGCTCTCAGTCGCTGCAGGCTAACTGCATTTAAACTGTTTACTTCGTAGCAGTTAAACACATGAAGGTGTCTTGTTTAATGTTGATACTGGATTTTTTTCTGCCAAACTTTTAGAGAACCTGCGTAAGTCTTGAAAGAGATTTATTTTTTGTTTATCGTTCTGAATTTAGCGTTTTTTTTTTCTAAATGCTGAATTTGCATTTGTTTTAGGGTGGTGTTTCTGACTCAGGTGGTGCAACAAAGTAAAAAAGTTGCTTTTCAACCATAAATCGGAGAGTGTGTCGTAAATTAGCGTAATATTTAGGACCTCTCAGACACAACAAATTTGAATTCGGAATAATTGTTGCCATTCAGCTCTTCTTATGTTACATTTTCACATTCTTTATACATCCCTTGTGGGGCTTCATTTGTGTTAAATGTGTGTGTGTAGAATGAACTAGAAAATTGTGAGTAGTAACCTCGAAAAGACAGGTAATTAATTGACTCTGACCAAATGAGTCGGAACCCTGATTTTATATATAAAGCCTGAAATTGGTGTCCCGGTTTTTCGTTTACAAAATCTGGCAACCCTAGCTATGGCAAACTGGAAATTAAGAGCTGGAGTACATGAATAGGTTGAAAATTAGAATTAGAGATACCACGTATGCAACTACCTAATAAAAATTATGGCTTAATTATATAGCTAATCACTTACGCATGTCAACTAATATTCCCCCGCAATGAAGGATTTAAAAATCTGCAGACATCGCGTCGCTAATTTTGTGTTTGATTCCTCCAGTTATGTCATTTCGTTCCTACTTTAGCATTCTAACATTAATTTGCATTTATTTTAATTATTTATTAGTGATAACAGAACAGAAGCTTCTTCACTTGTATTAGAATTGACAGACTACAATATGTTCTAAAGAGTTGGCAATCTTTAATAATTAAAATTGTGTCTCTATAAATGACATTTCGCAACCTCAGCCAGTAACAATAACTAAATTAAGTTAGTGATTATCGTCCGAAACGTCATTCAAAAGAACTAAACCAGAAGAACATTATTTCCCGATGGTAATTACTTTCTAAAACAGTTCACAACTAATCTCCTATCTATCAACACATAAAAAACAAACACTCTACAACATGCAACAAGCAATAGACATAAATATCAACATATGTACATTAAGCTTTAAATTACGTGAAAATCGCACAAAAGCTTGCAATAAATTCTAGTTAATTGTCAATGAGAGACAAACATAAAGATGACAGACAATTAAGAGATTATATATTTATTATTATTATTATTATTATTATTATTATTATTATTATTATTATTATTATTATTATTATTATTATTATTATTATTATTATTATTATTATTATTATTATTTTAAGTTAAATTATTTTCGATGTGGGACCCAAGTTTGACTTCCAATAGAAGTACACATGATTGGAATCTCACATAAGCTGTAGATACAAATCTCACAAAGCCCGACTCGTTTAGATGATGACAAGCTCGTTAGTTAAAACACCGTTACGTCCCGAACAAATTAACACACACACACATATATATATATATATATATATATTATATGGTGTTTTAAAACAACACCAACAACGTTTGGGAGGTGATTCCTGACACCAAGGTAAGACAAAAAAGTATAGACCAACGTGGGTGCACAAATGCTTCCTTTCGAAGTTATGGACTGCCGAAAACATGAAAAAATGAACTTTAAAGGTCCATAGCTCCAAAACTATGGGACATACCGTAGTCGGGTCAAGACTTCACCTAGGAACAAATATATGCCCTATCCAAAAATCCATGTTTCAGAATCCTAAGGTACTTACGCAACAATGTTTATAGAAGGAGTTTGGCTACGGGCATGTAATTTGAAGTACTCACCAACTACATCTATAAAAATTGTTGCGTAGGTACCTTAGGATTCTGAAACATGGATATTTGGATAGGCCACATATTACTTCCTGAGTGAAATCTTGACCCGACTATGGTAGGTCCCACAGTATTGGAGCTATGGACCTTAGCACCTCCACAGTCAGAAGCTATGATACATTTTCTACCGGATAAATTCAACAATATGTTGTAGACTTCTGTTATAGAGCTGATTTTTTTCATTTTCCCCTGTAACTCCTAAAGAAAGCATTTGTGCACCTAGGTTGGTCAATACTTTTTGTATCTTGGTGTCAGGAATCATCTCCCAAATGTTGTGGGTGTTGTTTTGAAACACCCTATATATATATATATATATATATATATATATATATATATATATATATATATATATATATATATATATATATATTTTTACAGTACTTTAAAAGAAATTAATTTCGACAGAAGTATTCTAGCAGTCCAGTTTTGTTCTTCATTTATAGTCTGACTCGATATTTGTCAGTTCGAATTATTTAAGTATATCTTACAAAGTAATAAACGGATGATTATATACATTGCATTTTAAAATAATTTTATATTGCATCAAGATTTATTTGTTGGCATAAACTTTTGTCACTTAAAAATATCATA
The DNA here is from genome assembly GCF_964235325.1 of Thermobia domestica. Taxonomy (NCBI): domain Eukaryota; kingdom Metazoa; phylum Arthropoda; class Insecta; order Zygentoma; family Lepismatidae; genus Thermobia; species Thermobia domestica. Next base: position 18,871,398 of record NC_137467.1, read on the forward strand.
ATATAAAATAAATGTGAATGATTTTAAATAAAAAAACATACTAGTTGTTAAATCTCATTTGTCTTTTGGTTAATTTATTCCGATATTATGTGTTAATTTATTCTGATGTTATGTGTTAATACATTCTGATGTTATGTGTTAATTTATTCTGACGTTACGTGTTAATTTATTCTGAAGTTATGTATTAATATATTCTGATGTTATGTGTTAATTTATCCTGATGTTATGTATTAATTTATCTTGATGTTATGTGTTAATATGTTCTGATGTTATGTGTTAATTTATCCTGATGTTATGTATTAATTTATCTTGATGTTATATGTTAATATGTTCTGATGTTATGTGTTAATTTATCCTGATGTTATGTATTAATTTATCTTGATGTTATGTGTTAATATATTCTGATGTTATGTGTTAATTTACTCCGATGTTATGTATTAATATATTCTGATATTATGTGTTAATTTATTCTGATGTTATGTATTAATTTATTCTGATGTTATGTGTTAATTTGTCCTGATGTTATGTATTAATTTATCCTGATTTTGTGTGTTAATTTATTCTGATGTTATGTGTATCATCTCAGAAGATTTACTGAATAATCAGCGCTTATTATTAAGTGATTCAATCAACAATTTATATCATGTAGCAACATCTCTCATCTAAGCAATTATGCTTTACTTCCGTCTCTTTTAACCTAAAGGATATCAACGTGAGACGTAAAACTAAAACTTCTATTCTTTTTCATGTGTGCCTTACTGTACTCCAAGGTCACAAATGTGTTCTACTTGAATTTGGAAGACCTCAATTCTTGTTTCAGAAATACTACCCTTATCACGGAGATTTCGGCTAAAATAATTAAAGCATCCTTCTTTCTGGTTGCAAATCTCTCACTAAACACATTATAAAATTGGTTCTAATATAGAACCTTGAGGAACACCTTGAATAACAAAAAATAACAAGGTAGCTTTGTTATTATTACTATTATACTGTTAGATCCAAAACTAAAGTAGTACAGAGAGGTGTTTTATAAGACTACTCTGTTATAAAATGAAACAGGATTATTGTTCACATGATTACGAATACTTTTGTTAAGTTATTAGAAACTAAAATTTTTACTGGAAAGAAGAAAATTTATTGATAAATCCTTTACTCAAATGGTGTTGGAGAATAAATGTTGTAGTGAACATTGCGTAAATAATATAGGAGCAAGAGCACTGAATTATAATGTAAGGAATAGATTGAAAAATGAAATGAAATCTTTAAGTTTAACGTCCCACGATTATGCCGGTTAGGCTAAAGGAGACGGTGATAATGAGAAACGAGTGAAATGGTGGAATGAAGAAAGTGGGAGGAAACGGGAGAACCCCGAGAAAACCCACGAGCACGATGTTTGTCCACCACAAAGTTCACACGGCGCGAGCTGGGATCGAACCAGGGACCCCAAGCACCGGAGGTGAACGCTCTACCACTGAGCCACCGCGCCCCCGGAATAGATTGACATTGATTGCACTAAATTCAAAATGTGAAATACTCAGAAGAATGATAAAGTCTTACAATAATTTTAACTGAATACATGTAAAAAAAAAAAAATAAAATAAAATAAAAAAAGTAACGGTGTATTTGTCATAGATTAAATTGTTTTATTTCTATGACAAGGGGTCTATTTGTCAAATCTTGATTTTACTGTCATTATGTATGTCCAATATATTCTAACCAATCTTGATTTTACTGTCATTATGTATGTTCAGTATAGTCTAACCAATCTTCATTTTACTGTCTTTATGCATGTTCAGTATATTCTAACCAATCTTGATTTTACTGTCTTTATGCATGTTCAGTATATTCTAACCAATCTTGATTTTACTGTCATTATGTATGTTCAGTATATTTTAACCAATCTTGATTTTAATGTCATTATATATGTTTAGTATATTTTAACCAATCTTTTATGTTAGATATATGATAATAAAGTGATCTCGATTTTTTGTCTATTGGATGTGTAATTTTAAGCAAGGTTGGTTAATTATTTTAATTGAAGGTTAAATAAAACTTTAATTTACATTATTTTGAAAAGAGCATATTATGAAATTTACAGTTTTAATTTTAATCTTGTTTTATAAATCAGGTTGAACTTTGAAAATTTGAAAATTTTAACCTTCTGACACGGGCCTTAACCTCCTTAGTTGGCAATGATCTTATGTTCATTATGTACTATAATATGTTCTGGCCTATTGTAAATGATTGTATAATAAAATCTTTCAGTTTTACGTCCCATGGTTATGCCGGTGATGATGAGAGACGAGTGAAATGGTGGAATGAAGAAAGTGGGAGGAAACGGGAGAACCCCGAGAAAACCCACGAGCACGGTGTTTGTCCACCACAAAGATTGTATAATAATTTTAAGGAAGCGCTATATTTCGACCTAAGAGCTTTTCGAAGCCACTAAACTAAAGTTATTATTATTATTATTATTATTATTATTATTATTATTATTATTATTATTATTATTATTATTATTATTATTATTATTATTATTATTATTATGTTAGAAAATTAGCAGAAAAAGCGAAAATAGTTGGTAGAAGCGCTAAGGATAAAACCTAAACGTCTATTTTATAACACATGCTGCAACACAGGACATCAAAATAAGAGGAACGATACCAATACTACAAGCTGTCTTTCAGTACAGAAATGCTAATACTATTATGTACATATAAATATTTATGCTAATAGAGTAATGTTTAAAAAGGAAAAAAAAAAAAAAAACAGTTGGAAATAAGTATCCTTTATCCTTGACCAAATACTCCAAGAAGAGGTGTGGTTTCTGATTAACCTAACTCCACAGACTAACCTGATAGAGTAGTATCGTGCATATTAAAAGGAATTCACCAAGCTAAATCTGATATATTTGCTTGAGCGTTTGTGGTTATTAAAGCATAATATTAAAACTCAGCAGTGCTATTTATTGCTAAGCAGCAGTTGAAATTATTCTGAATTTTAAAGTTGCTGAACCTCTAATAAACCCAAGTTCTAGATTTAATAGTGTGTTCCTTACGTCAAACTTCTAATTACAGGAAATAATGTCCTGTGCATAATAATAATAAACAGCACTGCTAAATTTTACTATTATTCTATAATTTTTAAAATATTTTGGAGAACTGGTTATGGCGCCTGAACCGCTAAAACTATAATTCTTAACATAGCTTGAGACTTACCTCCTATTAAGAGATAACAGATTCCATTTAATATGATCCCTACAGCACCAACAATAATCACAGGGATTGGATGGTGCATCTCGTCCTGATGGCCAATATGGAAGAGTGTCTGGACGGCTTCCACCAGGAGAGAGAAACAGAGAGAGGCGAGGAATATGGTCCCAATGAGCATCACCAATACATCGATTCGAGCCCACCCGAACGTGTTCTTCAAGCTGCGTTCCGATTTGCTATCCTGAAAAAGAACACAATGAGATTACTAAACTATATAACGACTTGTTTCTTTCTTTCTTGACATTTTTTTTTAAGATTCAGAGTTGCCAGACATCATATGGTCAGGGAAACAGTCCAAAGTTTGACGATGCAGTAGAGTTCCTACAACTTAGCATTCGATAACCCCGCAATCTGGATAACTCGGCCAAACCCTAGTAGGGCGAAAAAAAAACCTCGCGGAGACCCATTCAAGGTCATTGCCGGGTATTTTTCTGAGCTCTGTCTTATCAAGTAAATTACTGTACAATGTATATTCATTAATTTTCATTTTCATATATAGTAAAGGCTCTATGCCTTCATAAAGTACGTACTTTTCCTTTGTTTAAGAGTAATTGGACAGTTTATTCTCTTTTGTATTCTCAAGCAAACAATACATACAAGTACCGTACTATATTCGTACTTATTCTTTTTTTTTAACCCCATTCCTGATAACCCGGCATTTTCTCAAACTTGGCCACCCTTCGGTCCATATTAGGACAAGCTTTCTGACTCTACTGTAATACTTCTCGTCCTAAGCAAATATTGAATAACCCGCGTTTTGAAAAAATATTACTAAAGAAGTCTCTTTAATGTTTCTAAACAAACATTTTAAATAATACAATAATGTATGCATTTTAATGTACTAATTTATATAAAAGAGCAACTATTTTTATGTACTTGCAAACAAAAATAAAGAAAGAAACAAAAAGGGAAAACGAAATAAAGAAAAAAAAGAAAACTTATAGATAACCAAGTATACGAATCCTTCTTCAACAGGTTGCCCCGCGTAGCGTAGTCGCTAACGCTCCCGGGTTCGACTCCCGGTGGGGGCACTCGGTCGAAAAAGTGTACAAAGCTTTTTCAGGCCGGCCATCCTGAATAAGGTTTTTCTGGGTTTTCCTCATTCACACCAGGTAAATACCGGGATGGTACCTAACTTATAGGTCCCAGGCCGCCTCCTTCCTTCCCCAATCCTTTCTTCCTTTCCTTTCCTCGGATAGTGTGCTCGCCGAGGGACATCATCCCTCAAACGGAAGGGCTAAATGTCCTTAGATGCCGAAAGCCCAGAAATCTAAAATCCTCATCCTCCTCCTTCAACAGGAACAAAGACCTTAAACTTAACCTGGATAAAGGTAGTTTAGACAAGCAATGGGACTACAACGTAACTTAGAGAAATAGGAAAATATATTGTATCTACTGTTACTGCATCAAAATTTCCAGAGTATACAAGTTAGTAAAATCGCAAAAAATCCACCTAGTTCAATGTGAATAGATACGTGATAACTGTTGTTTCAAGAAAGGAATAAGGCGGCCACCATACGATCATAGTCAAGTGTTCTGTGTACATATAGTCACTAGTGCAGAAGTCATCATCATTTTACCCGTATATAAGAGCAATAACATGTATATATAGCGGGTTACGAAGTAATCCAGATAAAAGTCCCGCTGAAAAAAGAAGAAGAAGAAGAAGAAGAAGCAAACTTTAAGGTTTGTGAACTATTGCAGCAAAATAAAATTCCATGACGCATCACACAGTAACAACATGTGGTCTTTTATAAAGATTTTCAAATGGAAATTCCTATAAGGTTTTTTCCTGTTTTTTCTTTCTTTTTCTTCAGCAGTGAAACATAGCATGGCTGCAGTTAAGACTGCTTATCAAAGTTAGTTTTCGTCTAAGTATTCCACTTACAACGCATTTATAGATAACGTATTTTCACACATGAATTTAAAATTATTTGATATGAAACACAGTCGTAATATTAATCTAATAGCACCGTCTATTTTAATCACCATGATTATTGTAAATAGTCAAAGTTTTCTGCAGGAAATAACACGCACCAGTGTCCTATGTGCTCCACGTGAAGGAGTTTGGTTTGTATGACGTGAAGGTATATGGAAACCAAAAGTAGTAGAAGATTTCTATTACGTTTGGTTTTAGTAGGGAGATTGGAATAGAGATGGGATATATACTTGAGACGCTTAATTAGTTGCGGTAGATTGTATGGACAATTTCAAAAGTGCATTACCACCTGCAATTCTCCTTTCCTCCAATAGTAGGCAACCCAAAAAACACGGTCGTTGAGATGGTTGAGAATTAGAAAGGCGTTGGACCGAACCAGAAAACAGCTTCTCGCTATCTATTACCATTTCTATTCTATAGCGATCAACGTTAAAAATGGCAATGGTTGATTTTTGCCACTTCTGATTTGAAAAGACGGTTAAGAGAAAAGATGGTTCCTATACTTACAAGTTAGAACCAGGGCCGGCTCTGCCATATGTGCAACATGTGCATTTACCCGGGATGGCAAGTTTCGAGAAGCAGCAAAATCTGTCATATCATTTACAATAAATATTTCTTGTTGGAAACAGACTTCATAATGATAGTAGTAAGCTGGTGTTCTGTTTGAATACTACGTTCATAAATCATGTTTAGGCCGTATTAGTTTAAGGCCACACGGACAGTGTTAAAGCAAATGGTGAAACAAATCCCATTGCCTGATTGTTGTCAAATACAAGAACTCAATTTCTTGAACGCTTGTTCCATTTAGTTAGTTATCACAGTTTTGATATGAAGACTAGTTTTGTTTTTGTTACAACCAAGTTATCACTGAAGGTGAAAACAAGTTTTAAAAAATAACAGATGTACAAGGAAAATCAAGAAATAAAGATAAAAGAGCTAGTTACACTTGAATTGTAAACTGATATATTTCAAATTGAAACTCGATATTGAGTCCTATAAAATCAAACTGTTATTTAAAGAAAAAAAGACACAACGAAATTGTATTTGTAGTATTTAGGCCTTTCTGAGTGCGAGTGCACTTTCTGTCCCCTTCATTGTTTATGATAGTCTAGCACACTTAAAATTGTGGGTTTTAAGATTTGTTCTTTCTAGAGAAAGGGGGAGGGAAATTGTACCATTGCACGGGATGGCAAATTGCCTAGGACCAGCCCTGCTTAGAACGCAAAATTAATTTTAAAAAAACGCTTCTGACCATTTCTTATCGTTTCTCCACTTCATAGATAAAATATTGAAACAGGAAGTTATAGCGAATGATTTTATCATTTCCGGATTTAGTAGAAAATTAAGGATGGATGTGAAATATATTCTTGGGACGTTTAATCGATTGGAGGAAACCATTATTTATTATCGTTTTTGCTCTATAGTGATCAATAGAGAACCCACATTATGCTTTATTTTTGGTTTAATTATGCTTTATTTTTTTCCAAATTATGCTTCATTATGCTTTATTGTTAATTTCAATCATTGTTTTACATTAATCGTGTATAATGTACATTCTAAATATCTTGATGTGTTTATTAATATTTTATGCAACCAGTTTCTTTCATATTTAATAAACTTTCTACTTAATACAATGTAAAGAGATATGCTTTACTTGAGTAACTTTTTTGTCACTTGTTTGATCCTTACAATGGCGCCGACTTTTCAAAAATTATGTGAGTGCACATAAATGGCGGGACGTGTTATATTTTCAGAAGAGTCTCCATGTTTTTTTGATTGATTTCCTTGTAGTTAAAACGTTTTAGGAACACCTCATAAAGTGTTGTGGTGTGATACAGTAAAATATATCGGTAGTATAAGGATATAAGTTGGGCTACTCTAGCTCAGTCGGTAACACGCCTGACTTAAGCGTAAGAAAAACGAGTTCAAACTCGGATCCAAGCTAAAAACCTTGTAAGTGCGCCGCACCCACAAGATTATTTGTGTGGGTGCTGGAGCCCTGGAGCACCCACGTAGTCGGCGCGCGTGGCTCCTTAGAGGTGCATATATACAGAAAGGAAAAGTAAAAAATACCACCAAAATGTATAGGAAGTGCTCAAGTTCAAGAGGTACACATAACAATATAGTATGGAGTTCTGGTGTACTATTCATTGTTGGCGGAAAGTTTTCTTCTTCTTTTCCTTTTTTCTTTTCTTTGCATTAAAAGATTACGTCGAAATAAAAATAAGCTTTTCATTGTTGCATAGTTACGTTCTCAATTATTTTGCGTTGTAAATATTGGTTTTAAAAATATTAATACAGTATGTTAAACTTGCAGTTAAACAGAATTTTCCCAGAATTGTTCTAATAGAATTTTCCAAGAATTGTGCTATATATTTTAAATTATGCTTCATGCTTTATTTTCTAAAATTATGCTTTATTATACTTTTAAAATTTGTTTCTTCTGGACCCTTAGACAACCACAACCATGTTCAAGGTACCAACCATATGTGTAAATTGCTGTTATGCTTTTTATGCTTTTGGGTTGCCCTAGTGATCAACATTAAAACCAGAAATGGTTGAATAAATGTATGTGTAATACAGGAAAATGCGTGAAAACACGAGAAAAAATAAAAAAAAACTGTTGGAATGTATAAAATTAAGGAATAGTTGAAGACCATAAATAAAGCTTTGAAAGAACTAGCCTCGCGTCAATGGTTGTTCCTGATCAAGAGGCATGCATACACTCCATTACGTAACTGGTGACCTTGAACTTGCTAGTAACATGAATTGACCTCCTTTTTCTATATTTGGTGAAGGGAGATCCCGTAAAGTAAACCGCAGCATATTCTCAACTGCATAACCTCCAGTTAAACATCGTATCACAAAAAAAAAAAAAAAAAAAAGTATATGCAGAAGATGCTGGTGTCTCCTAACGTGATAATATTCAACTATAAGTTGGTCACTATTGAAAAAGTGCACAATAAAAACCATAAGCAAGCAATTTTATTCCTTTTCTTCTTTTGAGTTGTGTCTACAAGCAGTGGTGGCGTACGGACGTTAAAAGTGGGGGGTGCGAAACATGATCTGAATATTTGTATAACAATGTTAATTTTCATGGTTGTTTCTAACACTTTGTTTGACGAAAGGTTGTATGACTAACAGGATACTATCTTTTTCAGTTAAAATACCGTATATCGTATTTCGTATTTTATTAAGTAAATTGACAAGAGCAACGCAAGTAGGTACTAGCCCTTTGCATCCTTAAGCAACAAAAGTGTAAGAAAGAGATTTGATTCCTTCCTCATGTAAGAATAATATTAATCATAGCAATGAATAATGAGGTTTGTTTTATAGACGTTATATTGAAACTGGAAATTAATGAACAACTTATATTTTTAATTTCGCAAAAAAGTACATTTTGTTGTGGGAGCTTCATAATTTTAAGCACGCTTTTGTGCTGTAGTTTTCTAAGGAACGTAATGAAATTGGACAAGCTTCATTCTCGAGTCATTACCTCCCAAGTGTTGGAAGTTGGTTGTTTCTCGTTTTATACTTTACTTCCTTCTTCTCCTCTTTCTTCTTCTTCTTATTTTGTAAATACCATATTACAATTTACGTCCTTGGTGCTTAATTCCTTAGATTCTCATGCCACTGCGTAAATTAGTTCCATATTAGCATGCATTTTACAGTAACAAAATTTTACAATTAGCACTGATTTCACTTTTATTAAAATGCTCATTAGTTTACTTCCCGCTCAATATTTTTCTAGCGTTGCTGAGTAATTACAGTACAAGAAAAATCCCTGTCAATTTCTACAAAAATTCCCTTTTATCCCTGTTCGACAAATTGACTAACTCTATGACCTATGGAACCCGGAGGTTTAATGCCGCGTTCACAAAATTTCTCCACTGACTTCTACCAGTGGCGGACTTGCCTATGGCGCCGCCCTAGGCACGATTTGGCCGGCCGCCCCTTTGTGTTTCGCGGGTACAGAAAACGTCTCGAACGTAATAGGCTATTTTTTTTAATTTTCCGTCATTGGCACACTTTTATTCATACCTTTATCCAAGAAAAGCATAGTGAAATAAATTGTTTTGAATTTTTATTAATACGTTTGAGTGAGAAACAAATTTTGAAATTTAGGTGTGAGTGAAAATGAATAAATTAATCATTGGACGCAATACCGTTCTTGGCAAAATTCGATTAAAATTTGCTTAGTCTATTATGTACTATATTTTAACGTAATATATTATGAAAATATTTATACCTTCCTTTCTCATTTGTTGGTGAATAAGATTCAACATAACAAGTTTTGTAAGTTTTATTTACTGCACTTAAGAAGTAATAGGTCTACTTTTTAAACACAAACAGGAGAAATTCACTTAAACTGTTATTTTTCCTTTTTGATATAGTAGTTTATAATGATAAAAATAGTGTAAAAAAATTATCATTAATATTATTTGTATGTGGAACATATAGTATTGTTTAATAGTTTTACTACCAAAACAAAACTGTTAAGTTAATATGAAAATATATTCTTACATTAAACGTTTCCGTCTTGCTTTCATAACAGAAAATTCTTCTATTAATTGATCAAATCTAAAAGGGGGCAGACTACTAAATATTTTTCAAAAGCTAACAATTTTTCTTTTGCCTGTTTTTCGTAAGTGAAAAGAGATAATGAAAGGTAACTTACCACGATAATAGATAATGTTATTCTACACCTGAAAATACGAATCGGAAGAATATCAGTGTTGCTATCCGTAGAAATGACAGTGTGACCAAAATTTGAATTACCTAAAAACCTTGGTTGAGGCTAGAAAAATAAACTCAACGGTAATTGATGACTTATCATGATATCTGTATTCCTTGTTAACTACTTTTTAAATATTATTTGTATTTATTTTGTAATAACTTATTTATTTTGTAAAAACTTATGTAAAATGTGTATATGATTAAATGTCTGAATATACATAAGAAATTATTCAGACAAGATATTTTGATCTGAATAATAACACGAATTCCTTGTTTTTAGTCGACATTTAATTTCTACGGGAATATGACTTTCGTCTGTTAATATTGATCCTAGATATTTGAAAGTATCCAATTCATCAAAAGTAGTATTTGATATTTTAACGCATCCATATTTTGAAGTATTAATTTGAGAAATTAATTTCAAAAAAATCCCACAAAATGGGATTTTCTCCACGGGTTGGCATCACTGGTTGACATGATATTTCATCAACTGTAATCAAGCAAAAAATACAAGCTGCGACTTCACATTATCCTTTTTCTTTTTTCATCATACGTTTCCTTGTGTTTTGACCGGGGATTGAAGGCACATCTGTTAAGTTGGCCTGGTATCTCGCCACTTCGGCACTAGGGGGGAAAAAACATTCAATCGTTACAGATAAAAAGGATAAATAAAGCTCACCGATTTTTTTGATTCCATTGGCCATTTGACGGAACATCCGGTCACTTTCTTCTCTTCGGCCTCTTCTTCCTGTTTAGATAACGTTCCATCAGCTGTCTGCCGCCTGTCCGCTTCCTCGGAGCTGCCATACTGTTAAGAAACATTCAGAAAAGTCCTTTTACAATCAAGTATACCATGTCTACCACATTAAAATGTTGAAAAGTAAAAATCAAAAAAATTTCAAGACAATCATAAGACCAAACATTTTAAATACCATTAGGTTAAAAATATATATTTCGTCGTCTGAGATTCAACACCGCGTATCCCCAATTTTGGCGAATTTGAGTTTTTGATACCATTAGAATCAGTATAGGATGGCGCACAATCTGGTTATGTAGTACACCTATATCACGATAAATGGCTCTATTATTCCCTCAAAGCAATACCGTTGTCAACCCAAGTATATTTGGAATATTTATTTTATTGGAAATTTGGAGTTAATCTAATCAGAAGCATATTTTATTAGGTAGAAATTAAATCTTGTTTAAATTCATGTAGACAAAGGTAAACATTACAACAGCATGTTGTATGCTATGTTTATGTTTATGTAATAATCCTGAAGACACGAGTCTGCAAATGAAGTAATGTTGTGATGACAAGAAAGAGAATTGATAAAATGTCATGTCATGAGTCTTTGTAAGAGTTTGTTAACAATCACAAATTTCGGATATGTCAAAACTATCAGACTTGCAGATGTAGGATTTCTGGAGATTTCGATCACTGGATGACAATGCAGAAACCACGAGGTTTCGACAACGAAATAGGACAACACAGAGATGTCATCAGATGATGCAGCGAATTTCGAAAACTGAAAAGAAGAATAAAAACCTTGTGAAGGATGGAACCAGGATCAGTCAAGGAGAAGTCGAAGATCAGTCGAGGATCAATCAGTCGGGGTTAGTTGAGGACTAGTCGTGATCAGTCGAGATCAGAGACTCGTTAAGTCCCTGATTCGCTTAGAACTCAAGTAACTAGAGAAGCACTAGATGGTGGTCCAGAGTTCGAGTCCTAGTCGTTGTTGAGAGACTACAATTCCACCAAAGCCACATTGTATGGAAGGAAGAGATGTCCATCATTCCAAGGAAGCAACGCACAACCATGAAGGTATGTGTTCCTATCTAGAACTGTTGCCAGTGATAAATAGCCAGAATCGTTAATGTTGTGATCTGATATAGTCTTGACATATCCATTTAATACACACTACGTACACTTGACATTAATAGTTTAGATTGAAAATACATGAGTTTTAACTTACGTAAAACTGATTTGTTATTTGCATTTATAACCTCTCGCTTATTATGTTAATTAATTAGACAATTCCTGGTCATTTCAGATAATGATCAGTGGACAACCTATCTGTGTCACAAAGCAAATCAATTCCCAGATAAGGCACGACACAGGGAGGTTGGCACCGTGTATAATGAGGCTGAAGCTAATTCTTGGACAATTTTTGTCTCTCCTGTAAAATGAGCGAAATGTTACTTACGCGGTATTTAATCTTAGACGAAGGGCCTCAATTCTAAAAATCACAGGGTAAACACACGCCATAGGGAGAGAAAAACAATGAAAAGATCATAGAACCAATACAGTAAAACTTGTCTTTAACGGACACTTTATTAAACGGAAATTGTATTACACGGACAACGGAAATCAAATTATGCCTCTTAATAGTATGCTATGAGAGGTTAGATATATTTTTTAACAAAACAGACAGTGATTTACAAACTGAAGCTAAAACAACGGATATGCATGCTTTAATTGAGAATTATACGAACAATCCGAAAGGAGAAGAGGAGATGGTGGACGAAGACAAATAAGGCATTGAGTTGTAAGAAGAGTGTAGGCTAAAGACGTATCAAGATTCTGTCAAAGTTTAAAGGAACTGCAGAATTTGCGTTACGTCGAAATGACACTGATATGCTTAGTGTGGTTTCTCAGGCTAAAGTCCTTGTGTTAAGTTGAGCGGACAAGCAAGGATGTGTACAGAAAACCCTCCTTGACTATTGGAAAAATTAAATTATACAATATTTTTTTCTGTTCATTGTGTTTTGCGTGTAGTAATTCGAAATAGAAATAAATATTGTAAATTGACTCTAAGATACATACAGCACCTTACTTTATCTCAGCATGTCCATTATATGCAATCTTTTTTTTTTTTTTTTTTTGCATAGGTCTACGTTTGTTGACCGGAAACCTGTGTAACGGAAATTTTTGTGAGTCCCGTTCGGTTCCGCTAAAGACCGGTTTTACTGTAATTTAAAGATACCACAGGACTAGACATTTCACAGGAATCACAAGGCCAAAAAGTTTAAAATACATACATGGCTAGTTTCAGAAACAGCTTTAACTTTCAAAATACAGCGCTATCTCTGAAGGTCGAATTTTTAACACGAAATTCCACTACTTTTTATCTCTCGAAAGAACCTTTCTTGTAGTTTCTTTACTCTTCCTTGTCATTCCTTGCACAACTCACCTCTCAACGAGCAAGAGCAGAAATCATGTTTCTAATTTTTCCTCTAGTAATTGATAGTACCAAACATAAGAAGTGTTCTAGGTATATCTTATTAGACATAACAATTATAAATATTACACAAGTACGAGAGCCATTTCATAAGCTGTACTGTAACAAAAGGATATAAGAATAAGATTATACTTAAATACACACTAGTTATTTGCTGAGCAAAACTATATCTTTTCATTAAAAATTAATTATGTCCCACATAGCACACTACGTCCCTGGGATGTCCCATTTTGATCCCAATCATCCCATTCGGTTCCCGGGATTATCAGGACAATGAGAAGACATCCCATGGACGTCCTGCATAGGACGTCCTGAAGGATTCTTATGTAGGATGTCCACGGGACGTCCCAGATGGGACAGGAGGTCCGACGGAAAACAAATAGACATCCCTTCGTGGTCCCGTTGAATATCCCGTATCCCGGGATATTAGCGGACATCTGGATCTCCCGCGGATATCCTGTGGATGTCCCGGGAGCACATTCGGATATCCTGTGATGTCCCGTCGTCCGTTGCGGGCTCAGTCTCGGACATCCCGTGGACGTACTTGTGCTATGTGGGTGTGTTACAGTTTCACCAACTAGTTATTTTTCTCATGAAACTAAAGAGTTAGTACAGTATATATACAGTACAGTATATAGTTTTGTTCAGCAAATAACTAGTATTTCATTATATACAAAGCAAGGCTTCTACTTATGGAAAAGATTATACTTATTTGTCTGAGTTGATTTTGAGTTTAACGTCCCTTTTCAGCAGCGAGGCTATACGAGACGTGGACCTACTGATTAACATGGAATCCGAACCGCATGAGCTCCCGCCGGGAATCGAACCCGGGCCTCCCACGCCAAAGGCGTGTACGCTAACCGCTTAGCCACGGAGGAGCTCACTTATTTTTCTCTTATTACAGATGAGAGTTCTATAAAACAAGAGACAAGCAAGAAACCCAGCCACAATCTTGTTATTTATGGTCAAGTGAACCATCTACCCATCTACCATCCGAAACGCATATACTTTCAATGTTAGGGTTAAGTTATCTCAAGGAACATGTCGAACCATAATGACTTCGGTGTTGATTTTCATTTTAAAAATACACTGTCATGAGCAAGTCACATTGTGTTCTAGAACTACTGGCGGCTCTCAACGTGGGTGTTAAATCCAAGGATATTATAAATAGAGGATTTGCCCATATGTATCTTCATCCTATTAAATCGATGAAACCAAAAAACAACAGAGCATCGGCACATCTGATTGGCTACTCTCGTTTCTGCCATTGTCTGATTGGATACTTTCGTTTCCGCCATGATTGTTGGCTCAAAACATTGCGATCCCATTGGGCGGAGTGGGAAGAGTAGGGGTGGCGAAACTGTGACGTATGGCTTCAAGATTTTGTTGTAAGGGCAATCCTCTATTTTATAAGATCCTTGGTTAAAACCCCCCATGGGTGCTGGAACCAGTGGTGGATATAGAAGATGAAAACTAGAAGAACTAGCCAGAACCCACGCTATGATAGGTATATCATGAGTTTTCCATAAACTTTCAAAAAATATATATAAATAACAACTTCAATTATTTTTGTCACTCAAAAAACTGGGGGGGGGGGGCTAGGTCCCTCATTCCCGGGCATGATCCTCCAGTGGCTGAAACAAAAAAGGGTGATTGGGATGCAAGAGACTGTTTATGAGGTGTTTGAGATTTCGTGATGTCATAGACTTTCTTTTTCTTATTGTTGGACGAAAGCCATTATACATTTTACAAAATACCAAAAATTTAGATTTTCTCTTTAATATGTAGAAAACATTAGATACAAAATTTCATTTCACTTTTTCGGTTCTAGGGGCCGCGGTGGCTCAGTTCTAGGGCTCGGTTCTAGGGGCCGCGATAGAGCGTTCACCTCTGGTGCTTGGGGTCCTGGGTTCGATCCCAGTCCCCGCCAGGTGAACTTTGTGGTGAACAAGCACCGCGTGCGTGGGTTTTCTCGGGGTTCTCCCGTTTCCTCCCAGTTTCTTCATTCCACCATTTCATTCATTACTCATGACCACCGTCTCCTTTAGCCTAACCGGCATAAACGTGGGACGTAAAACTCAAAGATTTCATTTCTTTTTTTTTTCGGTTCTTTCACTGCTTCGTGCACGTTTTAAGTTTAGCTTTGTGTACGGATGGATTGGGTTAAGGTGATGGGGACGCTAGGCTCGAAAAGATATAGAACCATTTGTTCTAGGTGATGCCCCAGCGTAGTTGATGATTTCTGAAGATTTTCTCCACGAGAGAGGAGTTTCAATATACAGAGAAACCATTGTTGCGAAAACACAGTTAGTCCACATTGAGCACGACTGGATAACTTGTCTTTGAAATAACCAATAAGCATAACTTAAAAATTAAAATTTTGAGTTAACACCGGTACACTAAGATGGTTTTACGAAGTAGGTGACGGAGGCTTTATTTTTAATATATCGAATTGATCAGAAGTAAGAGAGATCGGTAGATCTCATAAAATCATATAAGATACCGGTTTTAACTCAAAATTGCTATTTTTGAGATACACCCAACGACGATATTCCACGAGAAGAAAATTACCCCCGTGCCATCCAATGTAATCATCACTGTTCCAAACGTGTGCGACAGCTCTTAGCTAGTAAAAGATAACCCCGTAAAGAAACAGTACGCTATTAGGCTTATAAGAACAACGTATGAAGTGGTTCCTGTGTACGGCGTGGTTCTCAATGCTCCAAGATGTTTTTGAAAGAGCATTGGGCACTGGATATTCGCCAGTATACGCATGAAGCATTAAAATTGAAAATTTTCTCAATGGATATTCCATCATTGTCGGTGGATTTCGGAAAATCATAAAGAATCAAAACTGCTTGTGAAATCCGGATACTAGATTATTACGAAGATTTACAAATTAGTTTATGACTACCCAAGTCGTCAGGATTTTGATTTGATCTGATTTTAAGTTTAGCGTCCTTTCAGCAGCGAGGTTATATGAGACGCAGACTTACAGTTTAACGTGGAATCCGTACCCGCCGGGAATTGAACCCGGGTCTCCCACGCCAAAGGCATGTGTGCTAATCTCTTAGCCACGAGGGAGCTTAAATTCGTTATAAAAGACTTGTATGGATTCTACGGTGTATGATGATGTAACACTGAAAGCAAGGAATCAATGCCGTGCCGTGGAAAATCAGCGCCTGGGGCGAAAGTATACGACGGCAGCTCCGTACATATGAGTTAGGTCGACAGACCAGCCGCAAAGTACCACCGTGGTTGCCGCGAAGCGCAAGAAAATTTTCAAAAATAAATCCTGCTTTTCTTTGATTTGGGGCTCTCTTTTTGCTTTTTTTATTTCATGTGTCCCCCGAATTTCGCGCCCCCTTCTTCGGCACCCAGGCCCGTCGTTCTGCTCGCCCCCCACAACCACGGCACGGCACTACAAGGAATAACGAAGAAAGTCATGTACTCTATATGGCACTGATCTAGCTGCAAGAGCATGTTTATTGTAAGTTCTTACACCTATGAAAATTCTAAGTTCCATCACGATAAAACTCCTTCTCACACGGAAAAATCAATATTAGAGTTTCTAAATGTTAATCACTTCAAAACAATTGGTCATCTTTATACTTACCTGAAGTATTTTCGGTTATTCCTTAAACTTTAAATAGCGTTTCAGAACCAGGAGCGTCACTTCAGACTTCGCTTGAGGGGGGGGGGGGAAGCACCACCGACATAAGACTTTCATTTTTGTAATAGTAGATTAGTAGACAATCGCTTAAAGTATATGTATTCCTCAAACTCTTGGGGGGCGGGGCAATTGCTCACATCTGCTCCCTCTAAATGACGCCCCTGTTCAGAAGACGAATCTGAAACTGTAATGTAAATTCTCCCCAGCATCCTCAGTTAAGAGTCTTCATCCCGGCGAAATTAAAATACCGCTAATTTTAAAGAAATTATGTGATATCTTCAAATAGATAAAAGATAATCGAAATGTGGAACAAGAACGCCCTAGACAATATTATTTTACATGAGAAACCGATCTTCAAATAGATAAAAGATAATCGAAATGTGGAACAAGAGCGCCCTAGACAATATTATTTTACATGAGAAATCGTTATTACAACTCACTTATCTGCTTTCCATTTCGAGCCATTTTGAAAATCGGCATTTATTTTCGCGTTTCTAAACAGCTGAAAACGGAAAGCCGCTAGGTGACTTGTGATAACGGTACCTCACGCAAAATAATATTGTCTAGGGCGCTCTTGTTCCATATTTCAATTATCTTTTTATCTATTTGAAGATATCACATAATTACTGTAAAATTTGCGGTATTTTAATTTCGCCGGGATGAAGACTCTTAAGAGTGGCGCCCACATTACCTAACAGAGTTAGAACAAATATCTGTATATTATGTGCTTCTTGTTATTTTTAACGGTGCATACTATTTTGTTAGTAAGTGTGTTTCAACATGTATTGCGTGATGTATCACAAGAACACAAATACCATATGGATTTGAATAAGCCTAACATACAGATAAACCAGACAGTGCGTATTGGGAATGGGAAATTGTTAATCAGTTTTTATTGCGACACTATAAAGTGTGCACATCCCTTTAAAAATGAAACAAATAAACAAAAATTAGTTGAGGAATTGGTATTTTATTGATTCCGTGACTAGAGAACGATTTGAAGTGCATTATGTGGAACACCAGATTCCGTATTTAAACATGTTGTAACTTATGTTAAGAGCCTGACGTACTAAAAATAATACAAAATCTACCATTTTTCTTTTGCTTGTTTTTCATAAGTGAAAGGAGATAATAAAATGCAACATACCACAATCATAAATAATGTTATTCTACAACAAAAAATATGAACCTTGAAGAATTTTCACTGTTGCCATCTATAGAAATTATACTTTGCCGGAATAAATTTCCCCCAAAATGCGACTAGAGGAACGAACTCAACTGCATTTGATTATGTATCATATTGTTTTGGTATCCTGTGAACTACTTTTCAAATAACACTAGCTGAACCTGCTCTGTCTACTCAGACCATCGTTCTGTTATGATCATAAATTTCCTTTCCACTGTGAATGTCTCCTTACTTACACAAGTAAAGGATACTTGACTCACAAAGGAAGTGAATTGCTATGTATAGACGTTGAAATGAGTTTGTAGCAAATTTGTAGAAGTAACACCATATCAAGTGGATTTTTTTTTCTAATAAATCCGTCCGAGTACGCCTCATTGCGTCTCTTGAGGCTTTTGAAGTTGCCAGCATGCAAAGGTTTTGTCATTCAGATTTAAGAAAAGCGCCTGTAATGTCCGTCAACCCGCCATACGTATCTTCTCTACTGGTTGCCTAACACTAGTTGCGACCTGCATGTTAATCTTATGGGCTCAAAACGGCCCCTAAAATGTTGAATAGAACAATAATGACACGGTTTTTGAAAATTTGAATGATAACTGGACAATCAACACAAAATTTGGAATCGACCAGCGAAAACGACATGTTTCTAGCACTTGTGGTTTTCGAGATCTCATTGTCGAAAAAATTGGAGACAAACATATAAATCTAGCATTTTTATATATAGACTACCTGAACCTGCGTTCTCTACACAGCGTACCATTCACATGTGAGCACGAATCTCCTTGTCATTCCTCACAACATCTGTACATGTCCCTGTATAGACACAAGTGAAAGGCATCTTCGTAAAAATCGGCATGGGGTACCATAAAGGGGAGAATTTTTCGATTATTTTTTCAATATCTCGCACCGTTTGCAAGATTTGAGCCTACTTCTGGTTGAAGTTTCTAATTCATGTATGACCAGCGTTTTCTTTCTTCTTGCACGCACTATGTAATAAGTAAATACATTATATACACAATTAATTATAATGCCAATGACATATAGTGCTCATTGGGCAAAACACTCCAAACAATAAAGATTCATCTTAGCTTGGAGAAATGATTATCCTTCGTTCTTCATTATCATTTGACCATGAAATAAACGCCTGAGAGGTATACAACCCATATATGCAACAATGTTGTGTTGGAATGTGTAACTCATAGGATATGATGCTTTACTTTTTAAAAAATTTCAACACTTCCAGTGTACTCCTAAAAAATGCAATAAAGAAATAACGGTCAGGTTTTTTTAAAAAAATATTCAATTAGAACTGGACAATCTACACAAAATTTGGAATCGACCAGCAAAACGTTCGTTCCTCTAGTCGCTGACTTGACATATATTTTGAGGTAATGTAATATGGCAACACTGTAATTTTTATGGATGGCAATACTGAAAATTCTTCAGGTTCATATTTTCTGTTGTAGAATAACATTATCTATGATTGTAGTAGGTTGCATTTCATTATCTCCTTTCACTTACGAAAAACAACCAAACAATTTTTAGTGTGTCAGACTCAATGATATCAGCAAGGACAATTTTCTGGGAGTTAAGTTTTTATATGATAAAAAGCAGAGACGCACGCAGAGGTTGGGTCCTGGGGGTCTCACTCGAAATCCTGACGTTTCTCTATATTTAGTCTAATTTTAAGGGCGAATTAAAATTTTAATATAATTTATCCTCATATTGAATATGACCCTCCAAAAAATCCTCCCGAAATAAATTCCTGTGTACGTCCCTGCCGAAAAATATAGTTTTATTTATTTGACCTACATTATAATCCATGTAGCAGATTAATAATATGGGGGTCACTATATCGATGATTGAGCGCTAAAGTGGCGTAACTGCTGTTTTAGTACTTTTGAGAAAATCGAGTTTAAAAATGTACCGCCTTATGCAGAGTCGTTTTGACTAATGATTAGCGTCATGCTAAAGACCTGACTACTGCACAAAACATATATTAGTCGAACTCTTTAGTATGATACTAATCACGCGTCAGAATGACTCTGCATAAGGCCCATAATTTTTATTTTTACAATATCTTCTCAATGTATTGTCTTCTGAAAACGATATTTAAGTTACACTTCAAGTTTAGTTGTGTCACAACCAAATTCAAACCATGATACATGTATTCATAGCATTAAACTCAGAATATCAAAATTCGGCAGTTACGGCCCTTTTTTGATGTTAACTAGTATCCTGATGCACTCTAGAGTCTTTTCTTGGCGTCTTCCCACGAACCACGTACAGAATTATAATGAAGATACATTGGATATGACATAAAGGTGATTATTCCAGTGCATTCTCTTCATATTTAGTAAGTACATTTGCATGATGTAACATGATTCCTGACCCAGCAGGGAGTGCGAGGAGCATTAAGATAAGGCGCCGAAAGAGCAGGAGCGGGCGCTATTGTCAGTCAATATATAGATACAAATTTACACACCACTCATACTGGTCCAATCTTTACCTTGCGTTATTTCGTTACGTACTTTAGCCTCTGAATGCTGTTTCTTTGTTTATACATGTAAGTCTTATACTTTTGACACCAACATAAATAAATTTATAGATTTATCTGTAAATTTTCCAAAATGTGATCCCCATATTCTTATTCTGCACCGAATTACGAATCAGAGTATTAGTAATTCATAGCTCTCTTGTCCGAGATGCTTGTAGATTGACTGATTATTTGAGGTATCAGTAGTTGACACAACTTCATCATTATCATCATCGCCATCTGCATCATACCTTATTACTTTGTTTCACGTGTACACTGTTAGACCTATTTTTTATTTGTGTTCTGCTTTAAATATAAGCGTATCTCTTGCTTTTCATGCCAAAATTTCGTTGTATGAGTCACGCATAGACTTGCAGCCAGTATCACAGTTTATGTGGAATATTTTCTTATAATTGTACTTGAGTTGGCGAAGATTGTTACGGAATTAGGCCCTTGGATTAAAAAAAAAATAGCCTTCAATGATTGCTTCAGAGAAGCAGCACACATTCGTACATAAATCTGGAAGTGCAGCTGTCAGAAGCACCGAATAAATAAAACTGAGAAAGATTAACACCAAGTTTTGAACCTCTACACACATCTTTAGGCTTGGAGAAAGATGCTTTTTTATGTTTTTAGTAAACAAGGAATGCAGAGTAGTTCACAGAAGAAAAGGACAACAAAAGGCCAAACGCGTAGATTTTAACAGGATAGTATCATTAATTTGAGAACATATGGTGACTTGAGAAAATATGCCAGAAACTAAAGTTATGTACAAAAAATTACAAATTAAGAGAATTTTATTTGCCAACGATTTCCGGGCACTTATAGTTTCTTCCTGCAGTTTGTACAATAAAAAAAAGACAAGATTTTCATTTAAATCCCTGCTCATTTTCATTTAAACGTTTTCCATGCTCGTAGGCACACAAATTATACTTTATAGTGTATCGTATCTTCGAATAATTTGATGCTTACATCAAGTGATAGCAGTATTTATACCTCCACTCATTCTGAATATCACTTACTACTTCATGAGTCCCTTGTAACTAACAAGGGGAAAGCAGACTTTGGTAAATGAACTTCGGGACCATCTTTCGCGAGGTAGTAGTGCACATTTCAAGTTTTAATAGTGCAAACTGGGAGAGCGCAATAACTAGAAATAGCGGAGCAAAAGTGTCTTCAAGTTTCCGACTCGCCGCATATAACATACGACTCTTAAAGATATCAAGTGACGGCGTGGCAGAACAAAGAGCATATACGACTCAAGTGTAAAGGGTCCCGGATTCGATTCCCACTCGAGTCAAATTTTTCTTGTTTTAATCAATAAAGTAGCCATTTGTAACTACAAGTAAAATAATTATGCACCATATGTTTATGGTGCACAAAAGAATAGAAATGTTCAAATCAGTTGTAAAACCTTGAAATGTTCCATGTTAACTAGCAACAAAATGTAACCTATTCCGTAAATATATTGACATCACGAATTATATTATGGTTATCACAGTCGTTCTGTAAAAACTGCTCTTGACGCTTAGTATCGATATCTGTGGACAGTGTGCGAATTACAAGGAAGATGAGGGAGAAATTTCCTTTGGTAATACTGGATGCATGCTATAATCATCGGCGTCATTTCAGACTTCGCTTGAGGGGAGCAAGAGCACCACCGACATAAGACTCACGTTTTGTACTAGTATAGATATTAGTAGACAATCGATTAAAGTATATCGTCGTCGGCAATTCAAAACCTGCTATGTGCATTTTGCAGGAGAAGCGAAAAACAGTATACTGGTTAGATTTTTCGCTTTATAAAAGTGATATTATAAGTAATATTTGATGCTGCACGTAACTTGATATCTTCTCAAGTTACTTGAGAAGGTATCAAGTTACGTGCAGCATCAAATATTACTTATAATATCACTTTTATAAAGCGAAAAATCTAACCAGGATACTGTTTTTCGCTTCTCCTGCAAAATGCACATAGCAGGTTTTGAATTGCCGACGACGATATGTATTTCTCAAACTCTTCGAGGGTGCAATTACCCCCTCTTGCTTCAATAAATGACGCCCCTGGCTACAACTGTCATACTTTTCCATGCCATTGTCCGAAATGACACCCTGGTTATAGCATACATCCAGTATTACCAAAGGGGATTTCCCCTCATCCTCCTGTAATTTTCAGACTGTCCATAGATATAGACACGAAGCGTCAAAAACATTTTTTACACAACGACTGTGGCAACCATAATATAACTCGTGATATCAGTATATTTACAAAATAGGTTACATTTTGTTGCTAGCTAACATGGAACATTGCAAGATTTTACAACTGATTTGAACATTTCTATCGTTTTATGCATTATTAAACATATGGTGAATTAATATTTTACTTGTAGTGAGAAATTGCTACTTTATTTGTTAAAGCAAAAAACAAAGACTCCAACGTGAATCGAACCCGGAGTCCTTTGCATGTGAGATGTAGATGCTCCTCACTCTGCCATTACATCACTTGATAGCTTAGCGCGTCGTATCATATATGCGGCGAGTCGGAAACTTGAAGACGCTTTTCGTCCGCTATTTCTGGCTATTGCGCTCTCCCAGTTTGTAATATTAGCACTTTAAATGTGCACTACTACCTCGCGAAGGATGGGCCCGAAGTTCATTTACCAAAGCCTTCTTTCCCGTTGTAAGTGATTGACAACCGAATTGACAACATGAACCAATAAGCTTGCGAAACGCTGCTGCCAAATCTCCGGTGAGGAGCTTGTTTTAAGCGGCCGAGTATTGCGACACTTCACTAAGAACATAAATCATGTAAGCCGAATCAGACTCCCACATCACAGCCTGGTGACATCGTTGTAAACGGATTGGTAGGCATCAGAGCGGAGCGCTCAAGGTCGAATTGGTTCCAATGGACAATATCATTTTCGTCTTTGATGCAGAAAAACCAGGTTCGATACCTAATAGGATCATACTTGGTTCAACTTCCACACTGAATTGTATGCTTATTTTTATGTAGGCTCAATGTTAAAAGGAACTACCAAAGGACAACTAACTATCCTATTTTACCCTTTTACCTACAGATTGGAAGTTTCCTTCTGCAATATATATTGTTATAATAGAGAAGGATGAGACAAAATTATTAACCCATTTTCAATAGTTCTAAGTATGAAGTATTTCTTCCAGTGTTCCGGATCCAGAGGTGCCCACACGTGGTTTTTAAGGCGCAGGTTGATCCCATGAGATTATTTGGAGGACATAATTTATCGTTCAAAATGGTGTAATCAAATTGGAAAATATTAAATTTTGGGGGAGGAAGATATATTTGGGGGGAAATAATGGTAAATTTGGGGAAAGAATGATAAATTCGGGGCGAAAGAATGGTAAAGCTGGGGAAGAAAGATAAATTTGGGGGAAGAAAGAAAAATTTGGGCGAAAAGAATTGTAAATTTGGGGAAGAAGAGTAAATTTGGGGGAGGAAATATAAATTTGGGGCGAAAGAATGGTAATCTTCGGGAAGAAATGTAAATTTGGGGCGGAAGATGATAAATTTGGGGCGAAAGAATGGTAAACTTGGGAAAGAAAGGTAAATTTTGGGGAAGAATTATAAATTTGGGACGAAAGAATGCTAAACTTGAAGCGAAAGAATAGTAAATTTGAAGGGTTGCACCCGAACCTCTGGGAATGGGTACTTCTGTTCAGATGCTTCACTTAGACACATCCTTCTGAGATCTACCTTGTGAAAACCAACAAAAAAAACGCAACAGCATTATTGAATTTCGCTTATATCAAGCAGAATTCTATTATCTTCTAAGAACAAATTCGTAAACAAAAAAACATTGATTTAGGTAAGAGAGCGAGAGAGAAATTTTGTTTGGTGATGAAAGCGGTGATATGTTAGTAAGTCAGAGCCCGATGGAATGATAAGGCCAAGCTGTGCGTATTTAATAAAGTTTTCATCTACTTACTTTTAGCCTACCTTGACCTTCGATCATTTCTAGCAATCGAGACACCTCCTTATTTGTGACACAGCGAGTGACGTTATGGTTACCATTAAATGCCTGCAAGAGCGTTTCATTTTTTATAAATACAGTCATATTCAACCGAATGTGAACGTACACCTCTTTTACTGAAGCTGAACCACGTTTTCAGGAAAACAGCAACAATGCCATATATATATATATATATATATATATATATATATATATATATATATATATATATATATATATATATATAGAGAGAGAGAGAGAGAGAGAGAGAGAGAGAGTTTAATAATAAATTTCTTTAAATACTTTCTTCCAAGTATGCTACACCTATTACAGTCTAAGTTGAAATTTTTCTACAACTGTAGCATGATCTTGAGTCAGGCCCGTGTTAGACACCAACAATAGACCTCCCACATCATTTCCTTAGAATAATAACGACAAATAATAATGGTACGTCAGTTTTGTTTCGAGAGGAGTTAACATCCTTGGAAGAGCTTTTTCAATATTAACCAATTATGAACCGGTCGTGTCCCAGACTCACAACCGGCAAGCGTAAAATAGTAAATAAATCAATATAAAATATGTGTATAACAGGCGCGCATCCAGAAATTTTTGTTGGGGAATGATCTAATACTACAAGTCACTATGTCTATTTAGTATTGAACGAATTATTATTCCGTACCTGATAACTAATTGTAAAATATTTGCACCATACTTTCAGAAAAAAAAATGATTGAATGTTTTTATAAGAGAAAGAGTACAGATGAATTGTGAGATCAAATTTTCATGTTACATCAATAATTTCCCTATTGAACAAGTATACTTTATTGAGAAAATGTACCAATGTATATTGAATTAGGAGGTTTGGGGAGGGGGTCCGGAGCCGATGGATCTGCTGTGGGTATTTCCCTGCATTCAATGTATCCGAACCAAATACTAAGCTTAAAGGACCTTATGCAGAGTCGTTTTGACGCGTGATTAGTATCATACTAAAGAGTTCGACTAACATATGTTTCCTGCAGTAGTCAGACTTTTAGTATGGCACTAATCATACGTCAAAACGACTCTGCATAAGGCAGAAAGTTTTTTTTTTTTTATTTTAATAAGCTTGAATTTAATTCCTATCCCCATAAATAAGGGTAGTTTACTGGAGGGTGAAAACCAAAAATTGGAATTTTCTACAAAATGGCCACTAACGATTTTGTTTATATCCAGAGGGGCTTAGTTTACCCTAGGTGCTAATTTCGCCCCTGTAAGCTTCTAAATTTTCTAAAAAAAAAAAAAAGTGTATACTCTTATTTCAGAAATCCCAACAAATAATTATCAGAGGCGGGTCGTGAGGGAAGTCACATCAGTAAAAGTTAAAAATGTTATTGCTTCAAACTAGGGGAAGAAGGTTATCTAATATTATGTCTGCTATATCAACACAGTTAGTGTATTAGGTAACTTTTCTTCCTTTTATTTGCAGTGATGAAACTCAGTTTCGGACTGGGGCGTATAGGGTCCCGGCAGGAGCTTCACTTGGAGAACTCCATGTTCCCTTCCCATGTAGCATGTAGGAGCCTCACAAAGTATGCTGTTTCATCTTCTTAATTTTTTGGGGTCCCAGGGTGGGATCTGTTCTGTATCTTTATGGTGCTGCAATAACTTGTCAAATGACTAACAGAGGGCACCAGCAAAACTTTTAAAAGTCAGTCTCATTTCGGCATTCATGGAGTCCCAACACACATTTAGACAATATGATGCTGAGGCCCCATTCTTCATATTGATGAAATATATTCTTATTAGGAAATAAACAAAGGCCCCCAAACAGGACTTTATAATACTTCTAGTTTCATTGCAATAAAGGGGCCCCAAGACCACATTCAATGTTGGGGGCTACCGATCTCTGGGAAAACAAACTATAACGAGTAAATATGCTCTAACACAGCAGACATGTTTTATCTTACTTTCCATGTTATTCAATATTTATTATATATGTTTAGTGAGGGCCCCGGCAGAGATCCCCGCCCTCCTGACCTGGCCAGTTCGGATCTGATGAAACTCTAGTTCTTATTGATGTCACTTCCACTTCCGTTACGAGCCCCCCTTTAATAATTATTAAAACCAAACGGTGAATTGAAGTTTGCATGACAGAGAATTCAATAATAAGCCCAAAACAGAACAACAACAGACGACGTGACCTTATAAAATAATACATCGTTGAAAAATCAGATGCAATTTCATGTACAGGATATTTTATTATGTTTTGTTATTGCAAGAGTAGTTATAAAGGATCCGATGTTGCATGATAACATAGATTGGTTTGAAGCTATTACAGGACAGTCAGAAAAGGAGAGTTTTTTTTTTTAAATAGTACTGTGTTAGTTTTAAAGGGCGGACCCATTTTGTGCTCTTGCTATGTAATTCACTCTTCTTTTTCAAGGTCTTCCAGTTAATTTATATAGGAAATGAGGGTCCTTTTCTGTTTTGTATTCAACTAAGAAGATTCGTTATTTTAGTGTTTGATTTATTGACACCACCAGAAAATACGAATAAGCTTTTCTTTAGCGAAAGCTTCAAACATAGTTTTTCAATTTCCAATTGAGTAAGCAAAAATTATAAAATATAAATAGACTAATAAACAGCCCAGTCGAGGATTTAGTTTCATTGAAATGAGGAGCCATTTAAGGGTGCTCGTAATTCCCTCCCCCAATTTTCCACCCGTGTTTTTCAAAATAATGTCTAAGTCTGAAGAAACCATATTAAAATTTCTCTGCATTCTTGCACGGTGGTATCATTTTCTGTATAAGCTTCAGGAGGACTATTAAGATTTGTACGGTATCCTCTAATCACACAATAATAAGGATTTTAAAGCAAATACATAAACCCAAGCAAATTGGCCTCCCCCCGACCTAAATCGACGCTCACACCATACCCTCGCAGTACACTTGGTAGATCCTACCTAATGGAATGGTTGGGAATTTGTTAAAAAGAAGTTGAATAATACGTTGGCCCATGGTAGATTCATGGTCGGCATGGTTCGGAATTGGTTGAAAAGAAAACGAATAATACGTTGGTATATGGTAAATTCTACGTAGGCTGATGGTCGGTATGGTTGGAAATTTGTTGAAAAGAAGTTGAATAATAGCCTACGTTGGTCCATGGTAAACTCTACCTAGGCTGATTGTCGGCATGATTGTGAATTGGTTAAAAAGAAGCTGAATAATACGTTGGCCCATGGTAGACTCTACGTTGGCTCATGGTCGGCATGTTTGGGAATTGTTGAAAAAGAAAGTTGAATAATACGATGGCCCAACGTAATTAAAAGTATATGTTTACCAACCAACAATTTGCCATCATTCACCTCCGCATTTCCAATCCTAATTTGACTTCTTTCGTAGGGGTCATGTTGACAGTGGGGATTTCCACTAAAATACAACTTTAAGATTTAAATACAAAAAAATAAATTTGAAATATTGATATAAAAATTTCCTTGAAATATTTATTCCAATACTTTTTAATATTTTGACATCAGAGAGAGAGAAGTATTATCAGAATATTTCATTAAAAAAAACTATATTATTGGTCCACGTCAATGATGTCAAGTGCAGATAACGTCATACATAATACTCAAAAGAGCTTTATATAATTACGAGCAGAAGCGTTCCTTAATTATGTTCATTAGGCTAAGGGAGAGGAATGCCTAAGGCACGTGAGTGATGATGGAAAAATTGGTGAAATGAATTTGTAGAAGGTAACGGCAGTACCCAGAGAAAATCCACGTGTACAAGATATTGTCCAATACAAACTTGTTTGGTCGGGGATCGAACCTGGGACCCCCACAAACTAGAGGTAGGCGCTCTGCCACTGAGTTACTGTGACCCCCTTATATACTAATGAGCAGGGACGTACGCAGGAATTTATTTCGGGAGGGGTCCAAAGCTTTTCGGGGGGGCCCGAACACAATTTCATGCTAAATTATATTAAAATTGTAAAATTGCTCCTAAAATTAGACTAAATTTACAAAAAAGTCCGGATTTCGGGGGGGGGGGGTCCGAACCCCCAGGACCCACCCCCTGCGTACGTCCCTGCTAATGAGAAACATGAAAGTACTCGTATCAGTGGAGAAATCTCTCCCAATTAAAACCTGAAATAACGCCCTTCTTTTCCTGGAGTCCAGAAATTTCCTAAGAATTCTTTTATAATCCAGTTAGGTGACTCAGTAAAAGAAATTCCAAAAATGATTTTAAAAAAAAGACATAGCTATGCGTATATGTGTATAGAGAAGCTAAGGAATTAGAACTTACTTCCTGTTTGATTAAATAAGATCACGTGCCCAGAAGGACATGGCAAGGCGATCTTTTCAGGTTCAATGGAAAGTGAGAGTGTTCGTTTATTTATTCGTTGTTATTATTATGACGTATTTACGTATTCAGATCCACTATCAACATTCTTGTTTTGGATGCAACACTTAAAAAAAAAAAAAAAAAACTTTCTCTCTTCTTTAGAATAATCAGAACTACTTTCACCCACGTGTGGTCATACGATTCTTATACAAAGTTGATTAAAAAAGAGCATATATACATACAGACAAAAGCGGTTGAAAGGAATAAATGTGCCTTTTCTTTAAAGTAATCTCCTGAGAAACACCAAGAAACAAGAATGATAATTATAGACACTCGATCATATAAATTGTATTGTATTTTCTTAAAATTGAAATCTTTTAGTTTTTGTCTTACGATTACGTCCTGTAAGCTACAGAAGATGGTACTGACAGTGAACGATTTGAAAAAAAAAAAAAAAAACACTCGAAGAAAATGTAAAACGAAAAGCGGAAAAACCCCATTGCAAATTTGCATGGCCCGAAATCGAACCAGAGACTTCTGTTACCAGAGGTGAGCGCTCTACCACTTAAAAAAATCGCCCCAACTGGAACTTTGTCCGTTTATTTAATCCACTACGACACGCTGTGCCGTTTCGTGGAAAATCAGCGTCTGGATGTAGCAAAGGAAAGAATTTTCTACCATCAAGACAAGTTTCAATGGTGAAAACTATGGAATTAAAATTTGAATTATTACAACATCCACCGTATTCATCAGATTTGGCCCCCAGTAACTTATATTTCCGCGGGGCGAGAATATATGACGGCGCCCCTGTACATATGAGTGATTTAAGATTTAGGATTTAGATTTCTGGGCTTTCGGCACCTAAGGCCATTTAGCCCTTCACGATTTGAGGGATGACGTTCCTCGGCGAGCACACTATCCGGGGAAAGGGAAGGAAGAAAGGATTCGGGAAAGAAGGAAGCGGCCTGGAACCTATAAGTTAGGTACCACCCCGGCATTTGCCTGGTGTGAATGAGAAAAACCCAGGAAAACCTCATTCAGGGTGGCTGGCCTGAAAAAGCGTGTTACACTTTTTCGACCACGTCACCCCACCGGGAATCGAACCCGGGACCGCTCGCACTGAAGGCGAGTACATATGAGTGACGTCGACAGATCAGCCGCAAAGCGCCACCATGGTTGGCGCGAAGCGTAAGAGAATTTTCAAAAATAAACCCTGCTTTTCTTTGATTTTGAACACTTTTTATTACTTTTTTCCTTCCATTTTATATATACTTTTCTTTTTCCCCCGTTCCTGGCGGGAGCTCATGTGGTTCGGATTCCGCGTTAATCAGTAGGTCCACGTCTCATATACCTCCGCTGCTGAACGGGACTTTGAAATCAACTCTTTTCTCTTCCGAAATGTTGCGTCTCCTTACTTCGGCGCCTGGGGCCGTCACTCCGTTCGTCTCCCTCCCCCTCCCCGGCCACGGTACTGACGACACGGAGACGAATACAGACATTTCAAGAACAGTTAAAAATTCACCCATGCTCTACAGAGGATTCGAATCCTCAATGTGTTATTAACAGTCAGCCTAACATACAATCGTTTGACTACACCACGCTGGACAACACTGTGCAGTACTGCCCTTCGTTTTTTTTTTTTTTTTTCTTTCTTCAAGACTAACTTTTGTGCCCTTTAGAATAAAAGACAAACAGAACAAAGCGATGATAACGAAATGAGTAGTGAAAAGACAATATATAAAATTCATGCAGGGGGATTCGAACTCGCAGAAAACAATTTATTACATTTTGAAGTCATACCACGTCAACCGATATTTGTCTATACGAGGGTCATTCAGTAAGTCCTTAGAAAATCCAAAAGATGACACTCGTAGTATCACAAAAGATTAGCTTTTAGTAACCGTCATTTCTTTCTAGACTGTTATTAGAGTTTCAGCTACATCCGTCACGTGGTTTCATTGTTATAGTAGATTGAAGAACTATCATTGTCATAGTCGATGGATGAAGTTCATGGCACATTTGCAACTGTGTTTACCACTGTTTACAATTAGGTAAATGAGTTTAAACGTGGTCGGAACAAATGATGAACATCGTTCGGAATGTTCAGTGGAAGTGACTTCCTCGGAAATGATTGACAAAATCCGCGATATGGTTTAGAGTGATCGACGAATCAAAGTGCGCGAAATAATTGAGGCTACAGGCATATCACAAGGCACAGTCTTTTCAATTTTGCACGAAAAATTGGGTTTGAAAAAAAAAATCTCGGTAAGATGGGTGCCGCGTTTGCTCTCATCATGTAAGTGGAGAATAAACGTAATCGTGCGATCCATTCGAAGGTTGGTTTGACACTTTTCGTCGCAATCCCGACGAGTTTCTGCGCCGTCTCGATACAGTGGACGAGACATAGACACTCCAGAAACAAAGGAATAATCGAAACAGTGGGTTTTTAAAGACAATTCAGCTCCGATCAAGGTGTAGACGGTGAAATCGGCCGACAAGGTGATGGCCACTTTTTTTTTTTTTTTTTATCCACGCGGAATTATCTACATCGATTACTTGGGAAAAGGACAAACGATAAATGGAGAGTATTATACGTCGTTATTGCACCGGTTGAGAGAAGAAATTAAAAAAAAATCCTCATGTGGCAAAGGAAAGAATTTTCTACCATAAAGACAAGTTTCGATGGTGAAAACTATGGAATTAAAATTTGAATTATTACAACATCCACCGTATTCATAAGATTTTGACCCCAGTAACTTTGTTTTATTTCCAAATTTGAAAAAAATAATAGTTCGGCGCAAAATGATTCAGGTCGTAGGAGGAGTCATCGCCCAAGCAGATGCCTATTTTGAGGATCTTCTGAAATCATACTTTTTGGATGCCTTTTAAAAATTGGATAAATGCTGGGAATTTTTTTTTTAAATCTACCCAAAATTTGTTTTTTTTTTAAATCTTTTTCTAAGGACTTATTAAACGACCCTCGTATCTATTCATATTTTAACTTTCTTCTTCTTGTTTTTCATGATATAATTTTGTTCTTCTTAATTTCTTCTTTCAATTTACAATATAGAATACACTTTGTAATTTTTTTTCCTACACACCAATTTTTAAGTTGTCTTTCTACCAAAAATGTCATTATAATTTCTTTACTGGATCATTGGTCATGAAAACAATTCCCTTGACCTGGCAACATTATTTACACTGATTATTTATGTGATGTCCACAACTTAAAATAGCATCTGGAAAGTCAAATATAAATAATCGATTGATTATATCCATTATTAAAGAACGTGCCATATACTCATGGGCGGCGATTAGGGGGGGGCAAGAGGGGGCAGTTGCCCCCCCACTTTTTTGAAGTGACGCTCTAATTTATATAATTTCATTTGGAAATGTAAACAGGGTGTCCACACAATTTGGAGAAAAGATATCTGACTTTTCCCTGACTTTTCATGACGAAAGTTTCATATTTCCCTGACCCCTGAATAACTTAAAAATATAGAAAAAAGAAAGAAATCCCAGCCTCCACACTCCCCATAGTTGACCTTGTCCTCTTCTCCTTCTGTTTCTTTCTTTTTTCAATTTTCTTTCCAAAGGAATGTAAATTTAGAAACATGTGCATTAGGCCGATATTGATTAGGCCTACTATTACACAAAATGTAAAGTTACAAACGAAAGTGTGCAGTATACAGAGTACTTAAGGTATGAAAAAAATAGCATTATAATACCAATTACACAGCATTATAATATTGCCTATAGTAACAAACAGTTCATACATGATTTTACTGATTATTAAAAGCACACACACATTATGTAACACATACTTTTGCTGGTGCAGTTGTTAAATGCAACCCATTTATAAATTTGTTTTAATCCTTTCTCGCATAGTTTTCTTCTCATTGATCTGAATATCGTTCTTGTTGTCTCCGTAGTTTAATTTTCTTCTCTTCTTCCTTCAGCTCCTTTAGTTGTCCTCTACCGTTTCTCTCTCCTCTTCTCGTCTCCAGCATTTATTTCTCTTTTCTTTTCCCAATACACCTGATATTGTCTCATTGAACTTCTCACTGAATTTATCATACCTCTTGTAATTATTATTCCTGATGATCCACCTATTCTCATCAGGGAATCATATATGATCCGTTGAGCCACAAGAGATTCTTCTTGTAAGTTGTCAACAATGAGAATTGTATTTATTTTGAAACCACTTTCAAAAAATGCGTTTCCGTGAAAGAAGATAAAACACAATTTCATAACTGACCATAAGTCAACGAAGTTCTTCCCATTTCCTAAGACTAAGTAAAAAAACTCATCAAGTCCAATACCACCTCTATCATTGGCTATGAATTCATTCGAGTGTTCCTTAAATTCTTCAGTCTGAGCTTTCACTGTCAGCTGGAGATACTATTTCTTCGCGTTCTCAGCCACTTGTCCAGATATCCCCTTGGCACCATGCAATTCTTCTAGAACAGAGTCTACCCTTTTGCGCAAACATGCCAGGATGCAGTTAGATGTGTTTCTCGCAGAAAATTAGTTTTAATAACTATATCAGATAACACTGACTCCCTCAATATCATCATTGAGAACACCACATTTTGCATCCAGTAACACTAAAGAAATCAACCCTATTTCATAAATTCAGTAATTGAACAATAGACTTAAATCGATTTTTCACTGACTTCCCTTGACCAATCTGCCATTTCCCTGACTACACCTGATACATTTTTACTTACCTGACTTTCACTTATTTTCCAGAATGTGGACACCCTGGTAAAAGTTTTGTATGTATTACTGTTTCATAGAAAAAAATGGTGTCATATGATATTTGCCGTTGCGTGAGTACGTATTGGTTATTTGTCTTCCCATGGAGAAAAGAAAGCTACAGGAACTGCGTTTTAATTGCAATTCAAAGCAGTTAATATTGCAATTGCATATTTCTTTAAATGTCATAGCATATGCTTGCAGTACTTACTGTATTTCATTTTCTAAGAGTAAAAACATTCATTTAATGGCATGTGTGGAATTAAAAGTATAAGTTGTTCATTAATTTCCAGTTTCAATATAACTGCTGCAGAACAAGCCTCATTATTCATTACTATGATTAATATTATTCCTTCTATTTATTTCTTTTACAAATTTATTAAATAATCTGATCACACAATTTTCCAGACAGAATTTTAAGATGTTCATGAGCAAGAACTCAAATCCCTTCTTACACTTTCGTTGTTTAAGAGTATAAAGGGCTAGTATCTACCTGTATTGCTCTTATGAATTTACTTAATAAAATACAAATACGATATACAGTATTTTAAGTGAAAAAAGATAGAATCCTGTTAGTTATACAACCTTTCATCAGTGCTAGAAACAACCAGGAAATCTAACATTGATATACAATTGTTGAGATCATGTCTTGCCCCCCCACTTTTAACGTCCAACCGCCGCCACTGCATATACTTTGTGCAAAGCAATATTATTTCCGCTTAAAAAAAATGTTTTGAGAATGAAGCACCAGCTACAGATACAAATAGAACTTTTAAATTATTACATTGTAGAAACTTACTACTTCTCTGCAATACCAGCTCGGGAAGAAAGTTTCTCCCTTCAGTGGGCGGTATTCAGGGAGAATTCGTTAATCGAGCGTTAGTCACGCGATTAGTTAGTATCGTATTAGCTCTATACTAAGAAGGGTATACATTTTGGTATTCGTAGTCAGCTTGGAGTTCAACTAATAAGCTGATTTCAGTATTATTAACTAATATAACCTCAGTACATTGGATGACAAAATAAATGTGGCAACTACGGAAATCTAGATGTGCGCATGCAAGGATGTTATAAAATAGAGGATCTGCCCATACGTATCTTCATCATTATGAACTTAATGAAGTCGAGAAACAATCGAGCATCGTCTGAGCCGGCACGTATGATTGGCTACTCTCGTTTCCGCCATGATTGTTGGCTCGAAACATTGCGCTCTTAGTGGCGTGGAGTGGGCAGAGTAGGTGTAGCGAAACAGTGACGTATGGCTTCACGATTTTGTTGTATGCGCAGATCCTCTATTTTATAACATCCCTGTGCGCATGGGTAGTCTGTAAAAATGAAATAAATGAAATACGAAATTCGAAATGTTTTCTCTGTAGTAAGACATCAAAACAACTTTAATTAAATAATGTAAATAAAAATTAAGATAGTAACATAAAAAGGAGTATTAATTTTAAGAAAGTCCTGTTATATTAAATCATGCTGAAGAGGATAATTCTATACAGACGAAGAAACTCTCATGATGATGACAATTTGTGTTACCCGAAATATTCCTTCACCTGAAGAAGATTGGAAATTTGTGGAAACAACCATTTGAGATGATCTAATAAACATAACACTTATAACCTAAGAAGACTATCAGTAAGTCGGAGACACTTCTTCAACACTAATAATAGTGAAGAAGAAAAAAGAAAGAAGAATTTATAAATAGACAACCCTCTCGGGAGAGTAATACTCCCAGAAGTAACTTTTTCCGGAAGTAACTTTTTTCGCGCGCTACTCTAGCCAGCTGTTTTACGCGCTACTCTAGCCAGCTGTTCTAAGTTCGTCACAACATTTATATCATGGAGGTCAAGGTGGAAAAAGACAAGCCCTTCGAGGCTTCTAACCCGTTCCTACTACTATTTCTTGTTCTTATCTGCTCAAAAGTAAGTAAATCACTTTTTGAGTATTATTTTCATCTTATTGTAATAGAAAGCGTTATGAAAATGAAAAAATCCTTCGTTTGAACCCACGCCAAAATAGATTTTTATTACTAGTCCACTGCGCTAGCACGTTCAGCCATATGAACCGACACCAACAAGCTTTTGATTTCTGCTATATGTAAACTACGTGCCAAGAAACAGACAACGCCAACCAATCAGAACCATGTATTTAGTTCCTACTTCCGGGAGCATTACTCCCCTGAGTGAGTTGTATAAACAGTTACGAAATCGAATTATAATTAAGCTCTCCGTTTCTGAGGGATGTATTTTCGGGGTAATACGTAAGTAGAAGTCAATTAATATTAGTGACAATAGAAGGATTACGTTGTAATTACAAAGGAAGATAATTTATCGATCAATTGTATATATATTCAGAAAACATGTCCGTAAACCTGGCCCCGCCCACATCGGCACTAATTTTAAAACACATGCCAAAAATTAGTGCCGATGTGGGTGGGGCCAGGTTCACGGACATTCAGAAAACTGGAAATTTTCTACTTATCTCACACTGTTCACATTAAGAAACATTTTTGCTATTGTAGAGGACTCGGCTTAACAGCTGTTTCATTGTTAACTAACCCTATGAGGTGAAAGGAAAGAAAGGAAGACAGGCAAGTAATTGTCTTTGTATTCTTATAATATAAGCTTATGGTGGCTAAACCAGGGTACCCTCTACTCTGAATTATTTAGTCACATGTAATTAACTTAGTCAACTACTAGTGCTAATCAGAGTTTCTGAATATTCTTCTAGTTAGCATGCGTTACTAAAACCCTTAGTATGGCGTTAATCATTCGTCAAAACGTCTCTGCATAAGGGCCACTAAATTTTAAAATAACTTCAGGTCTGTGAAATGCCGTTTAAAGAAGTGAATATATTATGATTGGATGTTTACCTAAACTGGGACAGCAAATATTTCTATAGGCCCTACCTTAAATATTGTATAGGCATATAACCTTATATTCATGTTTCCAGACAATTCCCACAGATATATATATATATATATATATATATATATATATATATATATATATATATATATATATATATATATATATATATATATATATATATATATATATATATATATATTAAGATTGACGTATTGATTGTAAAAACAGCATCATCTTGATTGAAAAATTGAAATTTAATTTAATATAAGGCAGACAATAAAAAATGGAAACTATTAAAACAAAAGTAGTGCCACTGAATAAATTTAAAAATTAAGAAAAAAAAAAAGAGAGAGAAAAGAAGTGCAATAAATAGTCCAATTTAATTGAACTTTGAATTAAAATCACGTATTTCCGCTTTGTAAGTGGATGGACATTCACCTTGGAAGAAAACAAATGTTTCCTGCCAGATGGAAATCAATCGTTTACAATAACATTTTCCTCTCTTTTTTTTTTTTTTTTTTTTTTTCTGAAATGGAAGACGAGGAAACTACAAAATCAGGCCAATGTTATTTTGCCTTCCTTCCCTTCGGATTCTGTGTCTGTCTCCAGCGAAATGAGGGTGGGAAATACAGGTCTTATTCTGACATTATATCCTTTGTTTACCTTAGGACAAAAGAATATGCATGCCTTTGAAAGCAAACAAACAAAAAAGAAAATACAGCTTCTTCAACTGAACGTTAATATAATCTACGTAGAACAGGCATTTCCCGCAAGTGTACTGTAATATGTGAATGTTGCAGTGATGTTCATTAGGACTACATTTTATTAACTCTCGAATTAAGCTGAAATTTATATCCGAACCAGGCCCGTAGCCAGCCCTCAAACTTAGGGGGGGCCGGCTGAAGTTAGGGGGGGGCGATCCAACCATATGATAGTTCATCACCATATTATAGTTCTTTTGCAAGCCTACTGTAAAACTTTTAGGGGGCCAGCAAATATTTAGGGGGGC
Source organism: Thermobia domestica (assembly GCF_964235325.1). Taxonomy (NCBI): domain Eukaryota; kingdom Metazoa; phylum Arthropoda; class Insecta; order Zygentoma; family Lepismatidae; genus Thermobia; species Thermobia domestica. The sequence continues at coordinate 18,908,928 of NC_137467.1, forward strand.
CCGGCCTCCCTAGACCCCCCTGGATACGGGCCTGATCCGAACCAAATGACCTTGTCATATACTATACATAATGTCTGATAGTTTCATATTCAAATATATAGCCTATATGTGTAATATATAGCTTTTTCGGCAGTTCTATACAGTTTGCAATCCTTATTGATCATACTCCTGCGTATGCAAGCGGTTAACGCGATTGCTTCGCCATTGGAAAGTTCCGTATTCGAATCCCGCAGCCAGTTTCCTAAGTCTCACCAGATAGGCAGGTATGCAGGGGAGAGTCCTGGAGTACCAGTTTCCCCCTTCTCTGAAATATCGACTTTTCTGCAAAGTTAGCTCATTGTTAGGGGTGATTTTACAAATTTTAATAATTTATCTTCAAATTGGATTTCAGGGGCGGATCCAGGACGGACTTCTGGGGGGGGGGGGTTGTAATACTGCTACTTAGTGCTACTTTTAAGAGCTCCAAACTCTGGGATAGGTTTATATTTATATATATAAAATAAGAAATTTTCCCCTTCTGGGGAGCGATCGCCCCCCTGGATCCGTCCATGTTGGATTTGGACTCCTCCAGAAATAAATTCTTGCGCGCGTGCCTATCCCCAGGGGAACGATAGAATGATACTTTTAATACTGTATAATATGCTTTAGTTAACTTCTCTACCGTTTTTTCATGTTTCTACATGGACCTCTACACATACAAAATAATAACCACGTGCCATGCTTCTTGCGCAAGAGTCCGAGGATCAAGTGGTCTGACAGAACAGCAATTATCAATTTAATCTTTAGAAGATGTTTACTACAAAAGTCAAGAAGTTGTTCATATTTATGTAGTTATAACTGACAAACTTATCTGATTATATTTGCTTTGTTAAGTTGATAAAATATAAAATGACAAGTAACCAGCAGCAACAGCTTATTATAAATCTAAAATAGCGCTTTCGAAACTTTTATGAGATGGGGAGGGGTGTTATTTTTTACGTATATGCTATTATGTTGCAGCTAATACGTTAGTTTCATACCATACTAACATCTTGTGAACGAGGGAGAATATTCTGTCACATTGCGAATGAATTCGATTTTGCTTGTGTACTACAACGGTCTTTCTATAGTTCTGGAGTTGTGCGCTCATTACTTTAAATCCGTACTGATATCTAATTTTAACTTGTCTATAACATCATGGCGTACAAAGAAATTCATCAAAGAAATTCAAGCACCCAAGCAGTCTACGTGTGATTTTTATGTACACTCATGTCCAAAATTATTGTCGCATGTCTGTGAATATGTTATTGCAGGAATATAATTTGATAACGAATTCGCCCGGTATTTCTTACAATGTTAGTATGTGTATAATCGGCAAAGACATGTATGTGGCAAATTTCATCCCAAAAGAGCAGTAAATAAGAACAATAAAACGAAAATAGAATTTTCTTGTCCATTTAGCAACATTTTGTTTTACTTATTCTAATTTTCATATTTATAATTCTTTTCCTATGAAATTTATCACAAATATACATTTCCCGATTATACACATAGTATAAGTATTGAAAGTACCCTGCAAAATCATTATCAAATTATATTGTTACAAGAAGACAGTTATAGATATGCGAAATCATTTTGGACATGAGTGTACATCATGGTATTTTTTTCTATAGACGTGTTGAAGGGGAGAGTGGAACGTGGAACCCCCTTTGCGTACGCCACTGGTCTACATCATCAATAAGTGGGGTCACAAAACGCTCATTTCTGATGCTACGGGTTCCTGGCTCGAATTGAGGCTATTTGTGATGCATAACATGGTGTCTGTGGATTTCCTCGAGGTTCTTTCATTTTCTCCCACATTCCCATTTCACCAAATATTTTACTTTCATTAATCATACGTTTCCTTTAGGTTACAGAGCATAACCGTGGAAATGTTAAATTAAAAATTTTATTGTATTTCAACATCAATTTGCTACTCCAGATTACTGTATTATGGCTTGGTAGCCGGTTAGTTAACTTACACACCATCAGTGGCGTATTTAAGGGGGATTTTAGGACATAATCTCCCCGAAATTTTATTTATTGTATTAAAGTAAATGAAATATCTTATAGAATTTTCAATTTCCAGGACTAAAGTTAGCGAAGCCCCCCCCCTCCTCCCGAAACAAAATCGTAAATACGCCACTGCACACAATTAGATCAAGCGTTACTTCATAGAATTTAGAATAAGCGATTCTCTTTTGCGTTGCAAATTCTAAACTGTGTATAATCTAATAGAGTAAGTTTCGAGTCCACCATGGCCACTAAGATTCCCAGACCTCAGCCCTTGCGATTTCTTCCTCTGGGGTTTCATCAAAAGATCGTGTATTTATGCCGCCACTTGCTACAACTGTGGTTGAATTGCGTGAGCTTATCACTCTTGCTGTGGCCGATATCGACCCTGACATGCTAGGAAGAGTTTGGCAGGAACTTGATTATGTGTGTTTTGTAACTCGTGAGTCTAATATTGAACATTTATAATATGTTAGAAAAAAGAAAAAAAAAATTAAGTGGGTCAATCCGTGTGTGTAGGTCTCTGTTCACAAACGTGTTATTAAAAGCAAAATAATAATCATTGAAATCTGGAACATCACTTTGATTCAACCTTATATTTAATGAAAACTTATAAATATCAAGAAGAAAGAAAGAAAAGAAAAAAGAAGTAAAACGTACTTTTCTTGGTGCTTATACAGAGTGTCTACTAAAATTCCAAAATGAAATTTCGTGACTTTTTCGTGACCTTTTCTTTACCAAACCATAAAATTTCGTAACATTCTCAAGATCAAATTTGGGCGCGAATTATGCCGAATTTTCATGCATGCGACAGAAGCGTGCTTTTTTTTTTTTTTTTTTTTGACTTGGTAGCGTCTAAAGCCGACCACAGACATTTTTGGTGGTGAATTTTGACGTTTAACAGAACAGCATTTTTCAATTTGTACTTATATTTGTACAGATAAAAGAAATCGTGACCCAAAAGCTAAATTTCGTGACTTTTTCTTGACTTTCATGACCGTTTTCTGATTTCGTGACTTCTTCATGACTTTCGTGATTTTCGTGACCGATAGACACCTTGTTATAATGCTGAACGGTTTGTGTACATTACAAAGAAAACTATTTCCGCATAGTAAAAGAAGAAAAAAAAACGACATTAGCATTTCAATAAATAAACAAACATTCTCTGCAAAAGAAACTTTTAACTACGGCGCAATAAATAAACTCTTTTTGTATATACAGTATATATGGTTATGATATGAGTAATCCCATTATGAGACAGCAGGCTATTTCCATAGTTTTCGCTCCAACACATTCGCTGAAGGGATTTATGAGTACAATGACAGTGAAAATCATTCTGCCATAACTTTCACCATACGCCTCTATCTGTTGCAGGATTATTTTCTACAGACTTATTTTTTCAATAGACAATTATATTTCTTTTCATAAAAAAGAAAAGGATGAACATTAGGGAAAACAATACTGAATTTCATAAGACAGTAACTACGTATTCACTTCAACATTGACTACAGGGTGTCTGGTAAGTAACTTATTTTTTTTAAATCGTAGTAACTTCTTTATTTGTGAAAGGATTTTTACGAAACAAGTATACAGTACAACCCCTCAAATCCGAACTAATTGGGGCTGAAGCCTGTTCGGATTTCGGGGAGTTCGGATTACCCGGCAAATAATATTACGTACTTATTTCGTCACTGAATTGGCGGTAAAACAACGACTGAGGTTAAACAGGGTGGCCCAGTGGTCGAAAGGACAATGACCTTGACTGGCGGGTGTACACTCATGTCCAAAATGATTGGAACAACACCCGTCAGCCACTCCAAACGACGTGATGTTCATGCGACGCTGGCTTGGAATTGCCTCCGCGGGAAGATTTTCTAATCTTCGACAGTTAAAGATAACTGACTTCAAGTGAAAAATGAGTGTTTGTTTAAGCTTGTGTTGTTATTTTTCGTGTGAATCGTCATCCAGTTAACCTAAAATGATTTCATTGTTTTGGATTTTTTGAAATACGTAAGTAAACGTAAACTATTTCCTATTTTATCTAAACTTAACTGTATTTTATAACGTTTTGAATAAGCATTAAGTCTAAATATGTTAAAACCTTAAAAAAAAAAAAAAAAAAACTAAATAGATTAAATCTTTTTTTTTTTTTTTCATTTTCTAGCTGTAGTTAATTTTTTTCTTGAGAACGTGTTCGGATTTGCTGGGTTTTCGGATTTCCGGGGTTCGGATTTGAGGGGTTGTATTGTATTTAGAGAGAACAGTATTTGAGATTTTGTGTGATACAAGTTCACATAAGCACCAGCGTTATGAACGAATTTCCTTAAACTCACCCCAGCATGGCATCAACAGATTTGAGCACAGCTCACGTGGAGGAACTGATTGAGGGCAACAGGAGGGTCACGTTATGGCATCTGATGGTAGAATTGGAAATATTGTTCGGAAGCACCTAGGATTCCATTGTTTCACTTCAGACGAGCAGGTAAATAGGGATGTGCACGAGTCGAGTCGAGTTGAGATTTAAGCCTGTCTCGACTCGTCTCGAGAAAATGTTGTCTCGACTCGAAAATATGTTTCTATCTCGACTCGTGCCTGGACTCGACAGTTTCTGTCTCGACTCGTCTCGAATTCGAGACGAGACGTCTCGAAAATCGAGTTGAGACAAAATATACGAGTTAAAATATACGCACACATCAGCCAGAACAGTATGACTAAACACCTAATTGTCAGTATGTCCACCTTTTGCACAGTTAACAACGGCGACGCGTCTTGGCATATATTAGCCGTAACTCGTGATATGCTGCAACACATTAGAGCCTCAAAATAGTTGGGGGAAGCGAATAATCCAGAAGTTATGTAGCCCAATTGCGTTCATGGGAACGAAAACACAATAATTATAACTATGCTAAATTACTATAGACTGCCAATTGCTCATTTAGAGAATTTATAAAGTTCATTTTATCGCAATAGTTTTATACAAACTAGATAATGAATTATTATTATTATTATTATTATTATTATTATTATTATTATTATTATTATTATTATTATTATTATTATTATTGTTGTTGTTGAAGTACAATAAAATATCATGACATTAATTATTAGTTTCAATTAATTGAATTGAACTGAAAATTAAATCTTGATCTCGAAAGATTAACTATTAAGTTTTATTTCTTCTGTACCTTTTTAAAGTAATAAATGCTGGAATTGTTTTCAAAGCTGTTTCTGAGTGAATACTTTCTTCAAAATAATATTTAAAAATATAGTAAGATTTTCGAGACATTCGAGTCGAGTCGAGTCGAGATTTTTATGAGTAGTCTCGACTCGTCTCGAATTTTACAAAGTGTGTCTCGACTCGAATTCGAGTCGAGTCGAGTCGAGATTCGAGACATGTCTTGACTGGTGCGCATCCCTAGAGATGAAACACTTCGTGACAACGTGGCTAAACATGCAGGGGTAGAATTTTTACCAGAAGATAACCTTCAAACTCATCCCACGATACAACAGGTGCCTCATCCAATATGGAGACTATGTCGAAAAATAACCTAATGTATGTACTATCTGTTGGCTGTATAGGTTGTATGAAATAATATATACATGTTTCACTGCAGGCTTTGTAACCTTACTTTCTGATCATCCCTCGCATAAACGGAGGAAAGAAAATTGTGTTTGTTAGAGCTTCATACATCTCTGTATATGTATCACGGGTTTCGGGTCTTCAGGTAACGGATCTGGGTACTTTCAGGTAACGAAGTTTGTGACTCGCTCCATCACTGGAGTCACTTATAGCCAGTGGCGTAGCACAATTTTGCGGGCCCCCCGCAAAGTATAGCGAAGGGGCCCTAGTTGTAAAGCCGATAGAAGTAAGGTTGAACTTCTACTTCTTTAAATCTTTATTCATCGCAAGACTTCGGGGCCCCCTATACGTCAGGGACCCTCGCACTGCGGGGGTTGCGGGGGCTGCTGCTACGCCACTGCTTATAGCTTTATTAACTTCTTAATTTACTGGGTTTAAGGTGGATCACTAGGTGTTCTCGGTGCTATGCTAAACGCTGCTTGAATAGTGTGGCGTTGCCAGATAGTTGAATGCTTCCTGATGTCAGATAATTGGAAAAATTAGTTTTACCGCAATTCACAGCTAAGTTCCGCTTCTCGGACTGCAACGTTAGAATCCGGGAATTTTCTTATTGTTACTACCACAGTAAACGTACAAATTTGGCAACAACGCATTATGGCGCTCTGCACAAGTTTCTTCTCAAAATCTATTTCCTTAAATGTAAATTAATATTTAAATAAAATGTGAAACATAACACGAAAAATGGTCATGCAATATATCTATTTCGTAATAAGATCGTTACTTTAAAGTACTTTACATATTCAAATAAACATTTCATAAAATTGAGCACTTCTAGTAAGATCTCACAGCGAGTGCCATCTTGTGTGCTCATTGTAAAACGAATCAAATATTTTCTTTCATTTGTCACCACCTTTTTTCGATATCAGACGACACTACCAAATGAACCAGTGTCCTGTGTTGTAGCTGAAACACAAATTTATCTTATAGTACAATATCTATAATATGTAACGTTTCATTGCGCAGTAATTAAGAGAATGAACTAAAATAGGTTATTGACTTCCGAGTGGTGATCCACCGTAAAAATGTTAAGAAGTAAAACAGAAAATGTGGTCTACTTACTTTGATTGTGATGATACAGCCTGTGAGGACGATGAGGTTACAAAGCATGTGATAGGAGTCAACGAGGAGCGTAAGTGCATGAGTTAAATGACTTACGACAAGTTCAGTGATAAAGAACAACAGAGTAAGTCCAAGCATCAGGTACAACTGTACAGGCTGAAGCCTTCGGAATAAATCCTTTACAGGCATCTTGGGGTTGACACTGTCAGCCCTGAAATGAAAACAAAACAAAAATTGTCAGAGGCAATGTTAATAAATCAGCGAAGCAGAACAGGCTCAAAATATTAAGAGGCCTTATCACTGAGAAATTAAAATACCGCTAATTTTTACAGTAATTATGTGATATCTTCATTTAGATAAAAAGAAAATCAAAAAGTGGAACAAGATCGCCCTAGACAATATTATTTTGCATGTGGTATCGTTATCATGATTCACCTAGTAGCTCTTTGTCTACAGCCATCTAGAAACGCGAAAATAAATGTCGATTTTCTAAATGGTTGGAAATCGAATGCAGATAAGTGAGTCGTGATAACGGTATCTCATGTAAAATAATATTGTCTAGAGCGATCTTGTTCCGCATTTCGATTATCTTGTGTCTATTAGAAGATATCACATAATTACTGTAAAATTTAGCGGTGTTTTAATTTCGTCGTGATGGGGCATCTTAACTTCACATTCTTGAAACCTTTGAGTTTAATATCCCACGATTATGACCGTTACGCTAAGGGAGACGGTGATGAATGTAAGTGACAAATCATGGCAGAATTGGTGGAATGAGAATGGGGGACGAATCGGGAGTACTCCGAGAAAACCCACGGAGACAATGTCCATCACAAAGTTACTTGGCCGGAGATAGAATTAGGAACTCCACGTACCAGAGAGAAGCGCTTTACCACTGAACCACCGTGCTTCCTTTTAACCTTACCTTCATTGTTGATCTTCAATCCTAATGTAAACCTTACATCTAAGAAAGGGGCTGTAGTGGCTCAGTGGTAGAGCGTTCACCTCTGCTGCATGCGGTCCTTGGTTTGATCCCAGCTCGCGCCAAGTGAAGTTCGTGTTGGAGAAACACCGTGTGTGTGGGTTTTCTCGGGGTTCTCCTGTTTCCTCCCATTTTCTTCATTCCACCATTTTATTTATTTTTCATCGTCACCGTCTCCTTTAGCCTAGACGGCATTTTTTTTACATCCAAGGATGTGCACAAAACCAGACAAAGATATCTCCTCTCGTCTCGTGTCTCGAATTTTGAGACAAGACAAAAATAGTAGGAAGTACAATAAGTCACAAAAATTTATGAAGTCTTGAGAAATTGACAAACATTCTGATTAACATGCGAAAAATCTTACAAGTTATGGAGGAAGCAAATGACAATCGGACAAGATAATGAACAATTGATGAGACATGTTTATGTCTCTCTAGGCTGTCACACTCTGAGGTCAACGATTCTTTTAATGCTTTGTGACATTGTGATGTTTGGGTTCACATTAAGTCATGTCCCAGGTTTTCCACATTTTTCAAACTACTGAAAAAGTAAAAATTAACTCTAAAATTTCTTTACGTAACTATTTAGCACTTAGAAAATACCACTTAAGAGGAACAGTATGTATTCGTTATATGTCCTCCATCAAGGGCGCCCATGTTGTGGTTTCCAAGGGGGGGCAAGTATAAGTGACATTTCAAATATAGTTTCAAATTTTGATGTAACTATTCTAAAAAATCTATTGGATTTTCGATATTCCGAAGTACAATTTTCTCTAGGGGGGCAAGCGCCCCACCTTTCCCCCCTGATGGGTGCCTTTGTCCTCCATCCTAAAATAACTAAAGCCTTCAATCCAACTATGATTTCATTGGCTTAGACATGGTCTCTCTCTTCTTAAAGTTCTGGATGAGATAGGCATTTGTCTCATCTCGTCTCGTTTTTGAGACGAGAATCGAGGCATGCTTCGCCTTGTACACTTCCCAATTTATATCACACCTTCACCTTCTAAAGCCTATCGAATCCCGTTGCCAATAATGAAAGTGGATTAGATGGAGGACTAATCTCAACCTTTTCATAGATTTCTCACCTTTATTTTCTCACATAATACTATTTTCTACAATGTAGTTTGCCCTTCAAAATCATTTAACACAATTCTATCATTTTTGAATGTATTCTTTGAGGATTAACTACATGGGGATCAACATACTATATTGATATCTGTAGCCAGGGACGTACGCAGGGGGGGAAGTAACGGGGGTCCGGACCCCCCGGAATTTCGACTTTTTTAAAATTTAGCCTAATTTTAGGGGCAATTTTAGGAATTTTAATATAAAATACATTCATATTTAGTTTGGACCCCCCCGAAATAAATTCCTGGGTACGCTACTGTCTAGCCTAGACTAAGTGCTGTGTAGAAGTGGACGGCCGTCCAGGTTTTGAATCGCCTTCGATGCACGTTCGATACAGTTTGAGAAATCTGTACCTTTAGTAATACTGTGTTCCACGCCGACATTTCTCGTCATAGGCTTCGTGAAATGAAAATGAAATCTTTAAGTTTTACGTCCCACGGTTATGCCAGTTAGGCTAAAGGAGACGGTGATGATGAGAGATGAATGAAATGGTGGAATGAAGAAAGTGGGAGGAAACGGGAGAACCCCGAGAAAACCCACGCACACGGTGTTTGTCCACCACAAAGTTCACTTGGCGGGAGCAGGGTTTGAACCCGGGACCCCAAGCACCAGAGGTGAACGCTCTACCACTGAGCCACCGGGGCCCCGTCATAGGCTTCGTGTAACATGTCAAAAGACTGTATGAAAGTTTTCAGCTGTATCGCGCAAAAGTACACACTCATTCACTCATCTTCCAGTTCCCTAGTAGTTGGGAAACTGACAATCCCTAGAGGTATCCAGCATTATGCGTTTAGCAAAATTTAAAACTTGTTCCAGGAAACCGCTGGGTGCTGCCACTGTTTGTTCTCTTCCATATATTTACGTACTCACTAATTTTACAATAAAAGTTTGGTTTCTTTTTCAATAGGTCTTGTATTAGTAGGACTACTGCACTAAATATTATTCCAAAATGCACTAAAAACCGTTTATGCATTTAAAATTCTCCACGGTAAATGTTTGTCAACTATAATGATGCCTAAATGCGTGTCTTTTTCGATGAAATGTTTAGCAGCATCGTGAATATGTAATTATACAGGGAGAGATTTCGGTACAATCGTGGGATAAAAGCTTGCGTACTACCGTGGAATAAAAGCTTGCGTACTGGTATGAAAACTATGGTATGAGTTTTGGTTGCGATGATAATTGTGAGATTCCACTTACAGCACTAGCTAGTGAAATACTTGTTTCCTTTCTTCAGTAAAAGATTGATCTGATATACGAATTTGACAAGAGAAAGAAAATCTAATAATCAGGATACTGAAACACATTAATATTTATAAGTAGTTGTTAACAATCAGCAACAAGGACAAAATAAATGAATGGTGATAGGACCGATCCCTGAAGAACACCAGTATATGATATTTGACCATTGATGACAATAAAAACAAAATAGGACAGAAAGAAAGATACCCTGTATGAATGAAAATTTAAGCTGGATAAATGTATCCATGATGGCAAAATAGCACACCTTTATCAAATGCCTTCTCCAGATCACGAAAGATGAGACAATGATAAGAATGTAATGAATGTATGAATGTAATGAATTGTAATGAATGGCTAGAAAAATTACAGGATTGCAGTAGATATGATTCTGCCTCACTGTTTTTTCGGTAGGATTTATAATGCGTCATTTACGGTCATTGGCGGATCTTGAAGGAAGTCGCATCGGTAAGAATACATTTGAACGCTACAAACCACGGGAAGAAAACTTGATACAAATTTAGAAAGATGTACACAACATTTAGTATATTAGGTAAACCTTTTCATAGCTTGTACCAAGTTGACATTTCTAGCGATGTGACTTCCCTCAAATCCGCCTCTGTATGTGACCTAGTGGTCACAGAAGCCCACAGATCTCAAGCCATTCCGAATCCTCCCAAAAGCCTTAGAAGGTCACCTCTCTCTACAGGGCGTTACAAAAAAATTGTCAAAATATTTTGGTAGGTCTAATAAATTCCTCACATCAAAATAAGAAAGAAAATCAAATGGACCTATGGTCAGAAGTGCATAGTTTAGTAGTTATAGAGTGCCGAATATGTAAATAATAATAATAATAATAATAATAATAATAATAATAATAATAATAATAATAATAATAATAATAATAATAATAATAATAATAATAATAAAGGTCTATAGTTCCGGTACTATAGGACCGATCGTAGTCGGATCAAGACATCGCTAAGGAACTAGTATGGAAACTATCCAAATATCCATCTTTCAAAAACTCCAGTACTTGCACGATCATTTTAGAGAGGCTGTTTGAAAGTACTTGATCATTCTCCGCCTACCTTTCCAAAAATTGGTGTGCAAGTACTGGAACATTCTTAAATATGGATATTTGGATAGTTCACATACTAGTTCCTCAGTAATGTCTTAATCCGACTACAATAGGTCCCATAGTAGTTGAGCTATGAATTTTTGAAGTTGACTTGTTTCACGTTTTCGGCACCCTATAACTCAGAAACTATCCACTGTTGAGCACAGGTCCGTATGAACATTTTTTTTCTTATTTTGATGTGTGAGGGATACCGTGTATAACAAATATAAATTCTAAAATGTTGATGCATCGCTACACTCATAACTTTTACCTGGCAACAAGAGTTGGGCTTCCTCTAGACTATAGGGTTAGCGTACGTGCCTTTGACCTACAGATCTGTGTTCGATTTGCAGTGGGAGCTCATGTGGTTCAAAACTTACGTAAAGTCGTAAATCCAGACTCATATAGCCTCACTGCTGAAAGAGACCCTAAAATTCAATGGGCGGTATTCAGAGAGAATTCGTTAATCGAGGGTTAGTCTCAGACTAGTTAGTAAGCATACTATCTCTTTACTAAGGCTGGTGCACGTTATGGTCATCAGAGTCTACTTTGAGTACAACTAAAATGATGATTTGGGTATGATTAACTTATATAACCCCAATGCAAGGTTGAGAAAAATAAATGTGGCAACTACGGAAAAGTAGATGAGCGCATGCGTAGTCTGTAAAAATGAAAATACATGAAGTACGAAATACGAAATGATGTGTCGCACGCTAAACCGTAGGTAAAAGATTAGCCTCTACTCTAGATTAATTAGTCACTTGTGATTAACTTCGTCAAATACTACATCCTAATCAGAGACTCTGAATACAATTCTGATTACCATCCTTTAGTCAACCCCGTAGTATGGCGTTAATCAAACGTCAAAACGACTCTGCATAAGCTTTATAAAACTAACACTCAACAGTTATTATTGTCTTAATTCTATTTAGATCTCCAAGGATGTCATTAAAATCTTTTAATAACATTTTAAAAGTAGTAATATTTTAAGATACCAGAATCAACAAGCTTTACCTTTGATTTTGACCTGTTTTGCCCCGAAGGGCACTTCTGAACCGTCATAAACGCCCTCTATTGGCACGATACCGAATCTTTTGTCTTAACACAGTTCCGGGTTATAGCCGTAAAGATTGCCTCTGGAACACATTGTGATCAGACGCACGTAAACCTATAAACTTTCAACACATTTCTCGCTTGCATTTTTAAACAGACGAAACACAAAGCAAAAGCACAAAATGATATTTCTCAAGTGTAAACACATCGTTTTCCATTATTGCTTCTTTGGAAGTTAATACAACTGTAGCGAATGCAGCAGTTTGGATTTTATGGCGTGTAAGATAATGTCGAGGAAGTTTAACGATAAGTAAGTCTTGATGTTGCTATGGAGGAATTGTGTTATGAAAATTTTATTTAATGCTACGTTTGTGACGTTACAATAATTATAACTGTTAGTAGAAATCGTGTAGATTTCTTTTTATAATACTGTATTCTTTTATAAGTATAAAGATTGCCGTATACTCGTAAATATACCCATTTCTTTCATAAATAAACTGACTTATAAATTATATTGGCTAGTAAGTAATTATTGAAAAAATAATATAATGTTTTAACATAGAAGAGCCATAGTGGCCTAGACTAGGATAGGGTAGTGTCAACAGGGCCGGCCCTAAGGCAATTTGTCCGCCCGTGCAACGACATCATTTGCCGCATCCCTGTTTCAGAAAGAACAAATCTTAAAAAAACACGATTTTAAGTATGCGAACAACGAAGATGAGGGAAAGTGCACTCGTACTCAGAAATGCCTAAACACTACAAGTACAATATCGTCTGATTTTTAAAAGAATAACCTAGTATATTAGTGTAAGATAAAATAAACACATCTGCAGAGGAAAGATGGTAATCATTTTTATAGAATTCAATATCGAGGTTCAATCTCAATATATCATTTTGCAATTTCCAGTGCAACTTGCTATTTTATCTTTATTTCTTGATTTTCCTTCTACGTCTTTAAATTTAAAAAAAAAAAAAAAAAACTTGTTTCCACCTTCAATGATAAGGAACTTGTTTGTGACATATCAAAACTTTGATAGCTAACTAAATGGAACAGGTGTTCGCTATTGTTCGAGAATTGAGTTCTTGTATTTGACAACAATCAAGCAATTCATGCTAGAATTTGTTTCACCATTTTCTTTAGCACTGTCCATGCGACCTTAAACTAATGCGACCTAAACATGATTTATGAATGTAGTATTCAAATAGAAGATCAGCTTAGTAAATTTAACCACCATCATCACGAAGTCTGTTTCCAACAAGAAATGTTTATTTTAAATAATATAGTTCTAACAGATTTTGCATCCCCTCGAAACCTGACGCCCCATGCAAATGCACGTGTTGCACATATGGTAGCGCGGGCTCTGAGTGTCAAGTGGAATAAAATACATTAGTTTAAGTTAGTTGGTATTATTATTATTATTTATTTTTTTTTTTGCGTAGTTTAATATACTTTATATATACATCGTAAAAGAAATTGATTTCTTTGATATTAATTTTTCCCCTCAAGTAATGTATTTCCATTGTACAATTTCTAAGTGATTGCATGGCTAAAGTTAATCAGTATTCCAAAAGTTTTTTTTTTTTTTTTCAATGCTTGAATCTTGATTTTATAACAGAACCCTATAAGGGAGAGGGGGGAGACATTGGTACGATTTTTACTTACCCGAGATTTTAGAACATATCATCAGCTTGAGAAACATTATTTTTTTTCCTACTTAAACTGTGATTCTTTAGCTACATTTATAATGTAGAATATTGTATCTACTAATGTCCTACCTGGAGTGAATTACATTTTACGAAAGGTCTGCAATTTGTACCAATCTTCCCCATGTGGGGGCAGATTGGTACTGGCTTGGGGCAGATTGGTACGATCAAAGTGAAATATTACACAGACTTTTTGATAATAGAGATAACGTAATTTTTTATTTTATTTTTCCATGAAATATTTTGAGACATAATATTCTATTAATCTTCCACAAAGTCAAGTATTTTAACAATATATTTGAGGACCTACAGCCGCAAAAATGAAAAATAAAATATGTTTCATAAAAAGAATGTGCAGATGCGTAAGAATCTTTAGTAATTCAACATATCTAGTTCAACCTGTTACAAATAAATAAATAAATAAATAAATAAATAAATAAATAAATAAAAAGTCCAATGCTTGCTTGTGTTCTCATCAAAACCTAAAAGTTACGCAAGCTTTTACAAAGATAAAAACGTACTATAAATGAAGGTCTGTCTTTATAAGGAAAAATAGAAGTAAATAATGCAACTGCTATCTACAGATTTACAAAATTTTGAAATTTTTCATACCTTAACTACTAACTGGAAAATATATTATACTGTACTTTTGGTTCGAGCGTACCCCTTGTCTCCAAAGGAGGTGGAGCTTTGTTATTATAAAGACCAAGAAAGTTCTGTCGCTTTTTCACTCATAACCTTCGAATACCGATATGTCACCCAACACGTCCTTGGAAGACCAAAAATAGTCCCATCAGCATCGACGACCTTCTGCCAACGTTCTGGAAGGCAATGGATTACATTGCGGTAGGACAGGTGATAATCGGATGTGCAATGTCCGGAGAGTATGGCGGATACAGTAGTGTTTCCTATCTAAGGCAAGAATGGTGCCTGGGTCATCCTAGCCACGTGAGGCTTAGCGTTATCCTGTAACTGGTTGACCCCTTTGTGATTCAGATGTGCTGGCTCCATAGTTTTGAGTTTTTCTTCAACATGCCTGAACTGCTGACAGTACATAGTTGCATTGATGCTGTGACCAGCTGGTAGCAATTCCCGATGCACAATGCCACAAGCATTTCACCAAACACAAAGGAGGACTTTCTTCTGGTGCAGTGCTGGTTTCGGTTGGTTTTGAACCGGTTCATGGGACGCTAACCTGTGATGACGGCCCCATGGAGCTTCGTACATGACTCACTTCTCATCATATGTGAACATCCTATTCAAAAATGGCTCCTTCCTTAGACAAGATAGCAAAGAAACACAGGTATCTGCTCGCGTTGCCTTCTGGCCCGGATCCAATCATGTAGTACTCATCAACCTAACTTGTAGTGCTTCCCAAGTTGATGGAGGTGTTGCCGAACGGTTTCTTCACTCACACTGAATTGTAGTCTCAGTTCCTCACATGTCTGGCCACTGTTCGCCTTAATTGCTGCATGAAGATCGTCATTTTGTACATATGTTGGTCTTCTGACACGTGGTGCGTTTTCCAGTGTTTCGTCACCGTCTTTAAACTTGTTAAACCGCCGCGTAGTCATGACACCCTCACCAAGGGCCTGGCAAAGTGACAGAACTTTCTTGGGTACCTTTTGCAATGAGCACTTTCAGGCCCATTGCTAGTTTTGTACATATATGCATATATTTAAAGGAAATCTAATATTCATATTATTTCTTGTTTATTAATACATATATAATTAGGTTAAAAACCAGCGCTGGTAAAATTATTATAGTTTGTTATTTTTGTCTATTAATCTTATATAAATTTATATAGTCATGTGTGCATTTATGTATTGTTTAATGTATGTATATATATGTATATGTTAATCTTTAAAAGTTATTCTTTTCAGTTAAAAAAAAAAAATAATTCCAAGTAAGGCAAAAAATTTAGTAGCTAGCTAGCTCATTTGGAAACACTGTTAAGCTCAGTGACAGTTTCTTCTCGTCGTAGCGGAGAGGGGGAAAGCTGTTAAATCGTATATAAGTAAGAAGGGAATGGCAGCGAGGAGGCAGATTTTGGATTCTTTTGATAGAATAGAGACGGAATTTTTAGCGGGAGGAGCTGTCGTGCTCCTTGGGTCTCTTTTTTCTTCGCGACTTTTCTTTTTAAGTCAGAGCAGGGGTACAGCCGAAAGAGATGGCTGTGTATAGGATCAGCCTTTAGACTTGTTAAACGGAATACGAATCAGAATATTTGAGTTCTGGTTGTATGTCCATGGGTAAGGTCTAAGGATAGGTTCGATTTCCGGTTAGGAATATTTTAAGAAATGAAATTTAGTAGGGATTTTTAGATTTATTGTGACATCGCTCCTTCCGAGCGCTGTATGTTTTCAGAAATTTTCTTTATTTTGATTTTAGGGAAGGCTGTTGCTATGGCAACCGAGCCGGATGAGTAATATATACTTTTTTCCTCGGTTAGTTGTTTTTGATTAACCGATTAGAATTTTCACAGCTGATTCCTCACATAAGGGGATGGTAGGCTGTTGTTTGTTTTGATTTTATTCCTACTACCGAGCCTGAGAGAAGGTGCTTTATTCCTAAATGAAGGAATTTTCCATTTCCCTTTACCTTTTAAAGTCTGTTAGCTAGCTGATTTCCTTAAGGGTTGTCCAATAAAGGGCGATTCCTGAATTAGGGACTTAGGCCAGACAGTTCTCAGAATGTTGGGTCTGTCTTTAGAGTATGTGAGGTTCATGATGGCTTGTACGAGGACGCATGTTCAGAACCTCTCTTAAGGAATTTTAGACAAATTTTAAAGGAAGCTTCATTTTTGGAGCGAACTGTTATTTAAGGTTTTACATAGGTGGGGACCTCTGGGTCTAGAGGTGTACCTGAACGAATTTTTTTTTTGATTAGAGAAATCATTTACATTAAGGAATATTAATCACAGAGAACTTCTTTTTGTTTTGTTCTGTTTTTTTTAATCTTTAATAAACTAGTCTACTTGGAAAAGTCTGATTGATATAAAATTCCCTGAACCTTGGGTATTGATATTAAGATTATTGTTTACTAATTACCTAGACGATTAGTAAGCAAATTTATTTATATTATGTGAGTGTCTCACGAATTAATTTTCAGGTTTTGAAGCGTAGTATAAGATGGTAGAAGGAACATACTATATGATATATCAGTTATATAGGGAGCATCTCATAATTTTGGGGGCTGCTGTCCAGGATATTAGACTTTTCTTTTAAGTAGTATATGCGTTTAAGATCAGGGAAGATACTGAGAAACATGGAGTCCAATTCTATTGAATTAGAAGCTTTAAGACAAGCTCTGGGAATGGAAGGAACCGAACAGTTGAGCGCTGAGTCTCTATTAGATTTTATTAGGAATTTGAAAGACTCACAAAATACACGAAGAAGTGAAAATGCTAGTTGCTCGTGTAGACAAGATTTTGAGGAGGTGAAATTACAGCTTTCTCATTTTTCTGGGGATCCGTCGCAAGATCCATTTGAGTTTTTGTCTAGTTTAGAAGACTTTGCGGCGCATAAACAAGTCTCGTTAGAGATTATTCTAGAAAGAGTCGTGCCAAAAGTCTTAGAGCGAGAAAGTAAGGAATGGTTCCAGTTTAAGAAGCCTTTCGCAAATTTTGCGGAATTCAAAGACAGCTTCCTTAAGGAATATTTTAGTTTTAATTATAAGGAAGAGATTGAATCGCAATTAGTGAGTAGGATTCAGAAACCAAGTGAACCTCTTGCGCGTTTTGTTAGGGAGATGTCACTTTTGTTTAAGAGATTGCCTGACCCTCCACGAGAAGTAGAACAAGTAAAGAAAATTTTGACCAAGGTACACCCAAAGTATAAGGTCTATTTACACGAAAAAGAATTTTCGGGACTGAAACAGCTAGAAGCGTATGCTTTAAAAATACAGTCATATTTATTGGAGGAATTGAATTATGTAAAGTCTCATGAGGTTGAACAGAAAAGGGCAGACTTAGCTGTAGTTGCTACAAAGGGGACGGTTTTAGACAGTGCGCCGGAAATTAGAGCAGAAGCTCTAAACCCAGCTGTTTTTAAGAGACAAGTTAAAGTTGTAGGCGAGAATACTAAGGAAAAACAGCCGATAAAATGCTTTTTCTGCAAATCTGACGGGCATAAAAAATCAGTCTGCGAAAAGTTTAAAAAGTGGAAGAAAAATGCAGGAAAAGAGAACGTATCTGCAGCCACTTTTGTTCGGAAATTAGCGTCAAGTAAAAATGCACCACCATATATATTTGGATATTTCTATAGACAGCCGACAGAACTTTTCTTGGATTCTGGGAGCCAAATATCTATCACAGATGGAAACACTGCTAGGAGATGGGTAGAACAGGGCGCTCGAAGTAAAAAAATAAAGCAGGAAATTTCGTTGGCCTCAGGGCATGTTTTCGCTCACAAGCTTGTTTTCCCAACTTTCTGTATAAAGAAAAAGAAATTGTCGCATCCATTTTATGTTTTAGAGTCGGCTAACATTCCCGTTATAGTTGGAAATGATCTGTTAACGAAAGCAAAAATAGAATTACACATGTGTAAAAATGGTTGGCGTTTTCAGAATGAAGAGAAACTAACAGGTTTTATTGAGCCACAAAGACATAACACTAACAAAGGGAGGTGCAATAATAGGGCAAATATGCGAGCACAAGACATGGGGTCAGCCTTTTCTTCTGAAATGAAAGAAGGAGGGAAAAAGGTGTCTGGTAGCGTTGCAGAATCTCCACAGAGAGAGAGGAAATTGAGGACCGATCGGGAAGAAAAGAAAAAGAATAACGGATCAGGTCATTTTTTACGGCCGCGTCGGCCAAAGACAAAACCTCCGGGGCCAAGGAACCACTAATAAAGGCTACTATTCTGGGGGGAGAAACCTATCTTTATGCGGATAGCGGGAGCTCTCTCTCCTATGTGTCGCAAAAGGAAGCAGAAAAGTGGGAAGCCAAAGGTTGCAAGTTCAGAAAGGACACTTTGTTTTTGTCTTTAGCCCAGGGGACAGCTATTTCTCATAAGAGCACTATTGTCGATGTTTTTATTAGGGGTATCCGTATAAGACAGAAGTTCCATCTCCTCCCCCTACTTATAAAAGACGCGATTGTGGGCAGAGATTTTCTCCAGAAAAGTAAAATTGTTCTTTATATTTCTCAGAATGGCTGGAATATTGACGATGGTTTACAGTCTGTTTGTGTTTTTGACTCTAAGAAAGAAAAAAGGTCGCACTTGGAGGACTCTTTGTATATTCAAGAGAGACAGAACACCGTTATAGAACAGATGTTGTCTCGTGTCGCTATTGATAAAGATACAAAAGAGAGGTTGAGAGAAATTTTGGAAAAACACAGAGAGGCTTTTAGCCATAAACCGGGACTTACACATCTAATAAAACATAACATAAATGTTCGGAATCCAAAACCATTTTCATCTAAATTGAGGCCGCTCTCTTTTGAGAAGAGAAAAATAATGGAAGAGGTTCTTGACCAAATGGAAAAAGATGGGATCATTGAAAAGACGCTTCATTCTAAATATATCAGTGCTCCTATTTTACATCAAAAGAAAAATGGGGATTATAAGCTAATAATGGACTCGAGAGTTTTGAATTCTATGACTGAGGGTCAAAAATACAGTCTTCCTAGTATGACAGAAGCTCTTTCTTATTTAGGAAATAAGCGTTATTTTATATCACTGGATATTATATTTGCTTTCTCGCAAATTGAGTTTGATGAGCAGAGTCAGGAATTTACTACCTTTATTACGCATAAGGGCTTATTTAGGTTCACAAAAGGGTGTTATGGAATAAAAGATCTTCCGCATAGTCTGGCTAAGCTCATGCAATTGGTGCTTAAGGAACTTTATTTTACTAAAGTTATAGTATACTATGATGACATCCTATGTGGCGGAGAAACAAAAGAAGAACTTCTCGAAATTTTAGATGAGACATTAAAGAGAATTAAAGAGGCTGGGTTAACACTAAATCCTGATAAGGCGGTATTTTTCGCTCAAGACATTGAATTTCTTGGCCACCGTATTAGGCCTGGGTATATTTCTTGTACTGAAGAAAAAATCAAAATGGCCAAACAGTTTCAGAGACCAAGAAATGTAAAACAAGTCCAAGCGCTTTTAGGCTTTTTCAATTTTTTTCATTTTCGGATCAAGGGGATTGCTGAAATTTTAGCGCCAATAACAGATCTTTTGAAGAAAGATAAACCGTTTATATGGGCTCAAGTTCATGAGGAAGCGTTGAATAAATTAAAGGAGGCTCTAGCAGAAGACCCCATGCTTCTCCTACCTAAAATGGGGGAGCCGTACCACATATTCGTAGATGGCTCTAGTATCGCGTCGGGGTACACTCTGTGTCAAAAAGATGACCAGGGGAATCTGGGAGTAGTGGCCTATGGGTCCAGGAAGTTGTCACCGGTACAGGCGAAGTACAGCGCAACACATCTCGAACTTTTGGCTATAGTACTAGCTTTAGAGAAGTTTGAAATTTTCTTGATGCATGCACCTGTCGTGTATGTATACACTGACCACAAACCGATTTTGACTATTCTTAAGTCGAGTAAAATCTCTCCGATGTTAAGTCGCTGTGCTGCGAGAATTTCTCGATTTCCTGTGGTTTTGAAGTTCTTGCCGGGAAAGAAACAGCCAGTAGATATGCTTTCTAGATTAGAAGGAAATTATACAGAAGGGCCAGAATTTGAGGGTTCCGCTGAAGCAAATGATTTACTTCCTCTTGAATCAGAAAGTGACAAGGGCTTTCTGAAGGTGGAAGTAGAGGGCCAGAAGTTGATAGATATTCAAGATCTTCCTTCAAATGATTTATTTTTCATAGATGTTCAGAGGACTAAGGAGATAAAAACTCTGAAGAAGGAACTGAAGAGGAAGCGAAACGATGAAATTCCTCTGAGTGGTAGGTCGTGCTACATTACAGACAGGGAGAAGTTACAGTTCATGTCTGAGTTACCTTTTAATATTTTGGCTGTAAGTAAGGACGAACAAGTTGAGGAATTTCCTAATTCGTATGATTTACAAGATTTCGAAAAATGGAGACAACTACAAAGGGCTGACACGCTTCTTGGTAAATTGATAGATTTTAAATGCGGAGAGAATAGAAATTATTCCAGGCGACTTAAACGGACCTTGAGACAGCTCGATAGAGTTACCTTCTTTAATGAAGAGAATATTTTGATGAGGACTGTCAAAATTAAGGGGGAAGAAAAGGAGGTAATATGGGTACCAGATAAACTGCGGGCCACAGTTTGTAAAGCAGCCCATATTGAGAAGGAGTCAGGGCATCCATCCTTCATAGAAACTTTAGATAGAATCAGAAATCGTTTTTTCTGGAAAGAAATGAAGAAAAATGTTAAAGATTTCACGAAGGCTTGCGTTCCGTGTAGTATTTTTAAGGAAAATATAAATACAAAGTTCGGATATATGGAGAGTTCCTTAGTAAAAGCACCCGGAGAAGTCCTGTATGCGGACAATCTAGGTCCTATCGCAAAAACTAAAGTAGGAGGGTATCGATATTGT
Source organism: Thermobia domestica (assembly GCF_964235325.1). Taxonomy (NCBI): domain Eukaryota; kingdom Metazoa; phylum Arthropoda; class Insecta; order Zygentoma; family Lepismatidae; genus Thermobia; species Thermobia domestica. Next base: position 18,930,409 of record NC_137467.1, read on the forward strand.
TTAGTATTGGTAGATGCTTTCACAAGGTTAGTGAAACTTTTCCCTCTTCGAAGGCTTACAGCAAAGATTATGGTTGAATGTATTCTGACTTTTTTCTCAGAATTTGGAACATACAAACGGTTAGTGACGGATAATCACAGTATTTTCAATAGTGAAATTTGGAAAAAGGCCATGGAGAGCTTAGGGGCCAGATACAGTTTTATCAGTTCATATAGGGCGCGTGCTAACAAGGCTGAAAAGGCAATAAAGGACGTTAAACGTCTTTTGGGCATATATAATGCAAAGCACGAGAACTGGAATCAGGATTTAAAATTAATTGAATTCGCTCTGAATTCAAAGAAATGTTCGAGCACTGGGTACTCTGCATTTTATTTACATTTTGGCAGGGAGCTTCGACATCCTTGGTTAGATTTAGAAACCAAGAAAGAAAGGGAAACAAGTTTGAATGTCGATCACCCGAAATATGTGGCCGAGTTGAGGAACAGGTTGGAGAAAGCTTACCAACGGGCGAGCAAAATTCAGGAAGAGAAGCATAGAGCATATGGGAAGATTTATAACAAGGGAAGACGACCAAGTCCTTTTAAAGTAGGACAAGATATATGGCTGAGAGTCATTAGGATTTCCTCGCCTACTCAGAATATTAGCGCATCGTTGGCGAATCGATATTCTGGTCCGTGGCGGATACAGAGTCAGGTAGCCACAAACACATTTTTGGTAAGGAACGAGTGGTCCGGGAGGACAGTAAAAACCAATGCAGATATGATTAAACCTGTTTTTAAAGCTCCCGACTTTGCTAAACACGTCGTCGAATTACAAGCTGAGTACGCGAAGGAAATCAGTCCGAACGAAATAAAGAAGAAAGATGGGGGGAGAGTAAAACTACCCACCGACCCTGTAGTTTGATTTTTTTTTTCCTAGAAGTTGGATTTTGTAAACAACAACCTTCCTTAGAGATGTTTTTATTTTAGTTAGTTCAAGCTTAGTTCGCTTCGAGAGGAGTTCATGTCACGAGACGAGACCATAAAGTTCAGAGCCTTAGTTTCTCTAAAGTACATTCAGACAGCATTTCTCGCCAGACTAGGTCAGTATACGTAGGTGCTAGACCTAACCCTGAAGATCCGTTAAAGCTTCAGTTATTATGCCACGTTGAAAAACAACAAAAGAAGAGCAAGGTTTGCTCAAGATGAAACTTCAAGTTCAAAAAGAAGCCGAGTGGAAGCGGCCGAAATGACACTAAAGGATATTCGTGACATGCAGTGCGAGCGGGAAAAAGAGGAGGGGCACCATTCTTTTGATCATCTTCCGGGTCCCTCAAGAACGCAACACGAGGACGAGGATTTCATAGACCTTTTCACGGATGGAGAAGGACTGGGAATTCCAAGGACTCCAGGGAAAAACATCAGGTTTCCGGAGAGAAAACAAGAAGCATCCCAAATCAGGAGGAAGCTGGATCTTTAAGGATTGATTGTAAGTCAATAATTCTCTTTTTTTTTTCCAGGAAAGTGTTATTTGGTTCAAAATTGATTCGTGAACTGTACGAGACTTTAGACTTTCGAGGCGGCCGTAAGTCCTCGAGACAAATTATCAATTCTGATTTTTTTTGTGCGCGTGTGTGCTGTAAATAATTGTGCTGATTGTGTGTTTTTAAAGTGAATTTTCCCTCAATGTGAACGGGGGAAAAAACTGATCCGGACTTCAGACTTTTGGGCACTCATAAGTCCCAAATTCATATCTTATCAAAGTTTAAGTGAGTGTATGTGAAATTTGTGTTTGTGTTTCGAAAGTGATTTTTTCCCTTAATGTATTCGGGGGAAAAAGACTGGAAGAGACTATGAACTGAGAAAGTTAAGTGGAAAACACAGTTTTTTTTTTTTTTTAAAGGTCGCGGTATATGCAATGAGCACTTTCAGGCCCATTGCTAGTTTTGTACATATATGCATATATTTAAAGGAAATCTAATATTCATATTATTTCTTGTTTATTAATACATATATAATTAGGTTAAAAACCAGCGCTGGTAAAATTATTATAGTTTGTTATTTTTGTCTATTAATCTTATATAAATTTATATAGTCATGTGTGCATTTATGTATTGTTTAATGTATGTATATATATGTATATGTTAATCTTTAAAAGTTATTCTTTTCAGTTTAAAAAAAAAAAAATAATTCCAAGTAAGGCAAAAAATTTAGTAGCTAGCTAGCTCATTTGGAAACACTGTTAAGCTCAGTGACAGTTTCTTCTCGTCGTAGCGGAGAGGGGGAAAGCTGTTAAATCGTATATAAGTAAGAAGGGAATGGCAGCGAGGAGGCAGATTTTGGATTCTTTTGATAGAATAGAGACGGAATTTTTAGCGGGAGGAGCTGTCGTGCTCCTTGGGTCTCTTTTTTCTTCGCGACTTTTCTTTTTAAGTCAGAGCAGGGGTACAGCCGAAAGAGATGGCTGTGTATAGGATCAGCCTTTAGACTTGTTAAACGGAATACGAATCAGAATATTTGAGTTCTGGTTGTATGTCCATGGGTAAGGTCTAAGGATAGGTTCGATTTCCGGTTAGGAATATTTTAAGAAATGAAATTTAGTAGGGATTTTTAGATTTATTGTGACATCGCTCCTTCCGAGCGCTGTATGTTTTCAGAAATTTTCTTTATTTTGATTTTAGGGAAGGCTGTTGCTATGGCAACCGAGCCGGATGAGTAATATATACTTTTTTTCCTCGGTTAGTTGTTTTTGATTAACCGATTAGAATTTTCACAGCTGATTCCTCACATAAGGGGATGGTAGGCTGTTGTTTGTTTTGATTTTATTCCTACTACCGAGCCTGAGAGAAGGTGCTTTATTCCTAAATGAAGGAATTTTCCATTTCCCTTTACCTTTTAAAGTCTGTTAGCTAGCTGATTTCCTTAAGGGTTGTCCAATAAAGGGCGATTCCTGAATTAGGGACTTAGGCCAGACAGTTCTCAGAATGTTGGGTCTGTCTTTAGAGTATGTGAGGTTCATGATGGCTTGTACGAGGACGCATGTTCAGAACCTCTCTTAAGGAATTTTAGACAAATTTTAAAGGAAGCTTCATTTTTGGAGCGAACTGTTATTTAAGGTTTTACATAGGTGGGGACCTCTGGGTCTAGAGGTGTACCTGAACGAATTTTTTTTTTGATTAGAGAAATCATTTACATTAAGGAATATTAATCACAGAGAACTTCTTTTTGTTTTGTTCTGTTTTTTTTAATCTTTAATAAACTAGTCTACTTGGAAAAGTCTGATTGATATAAAATTCCCTGAACCTTGGGTATTGATATTAAGATTATTGTTTACTAATTACCTAGACGATTAGTAAGCAAATTTATTTATATTATGTGAGTGTCTCACGAATTAATTTTCAGGTTTTGAAGCGTAGTATAAGATAGTAGAAGGAACATACTATATGATATATCAGTTATATAGGGAGCATCACACTTTATAATATTAAAGTTTCAAGAACTTCGTCAAATAACTTTCAACTAGGCAGCTGAAAGTCGAATAAATATGATGCTTACTATATGCTGGCTTTTAGCGTCCATGTATATATTTGAGGTTTACTTTGTTGGACTTGTGCCTATTAAAATCATTCGCATGTTATGATCTGGGAAACGAATCTTCACATTTTCTCTATCATGGCTTCTAAACGGTTAAACAATTTTCCATTCGAAAGTTTTTGTACCTATCGGCTATACCTATAATTCCAGGAAGTCGGAAATATAATAAAAGGAAAGTTTTCCATATTATTTTGGTTAATATTTTTATGCTTTAATTACGGAAATCAAGCGATCACATAAGAGATAGCCTATATTATTAATAACTTTTTCTACTTGATGTTCATTACAATGAAAACTGTGATTCATGGGAAATGCACAAAGAGTAGTCTACCCTTATAATTACAAATGGAAGGGGTAAATTGATACAGAACTGTGGGGGCACATTGGACCGTACCATTCTACCCCACTTGTATGTGTGCTAATGTGCCCCAACCGAACTTCAGGATCATTAATTCCTAAAACTGAAAAATTACTCCACGCAGGGCAATTGAACATAAATGAAATTATTTGTAAAGAATTATACTTTCATGATACACACATAAGTTTTCAAAAATTCAGTGACTATTACAAATATAAGCTTACAAAGAAATAAGAGAAAACTTACTTTTGCTCTAAGAAATCAAGTTTTTTTTTCTGCACAGAGAAAAGAACGCTGCGTCCATCCATCAACTGTGCCTCACGATGTTCGTTTGTCACCAATGTTGCCAACCAAACTGTTGTCCATTTACCTCTTCATAGTGGAAAAATATCTACCTCGTACCTATGTGCCCCGTGTACCAGTGTCCCCCTCTCTCCCCTACTAGAAGGTAAATTACTATTTGGAAAGCCGGTTCAAAGTTGGTAGGGGATTAGCGTCCATAGAGACATACATTTACAGTTTTAAGGAGAAAATCGAACCACAGTAATAATGTATTCAAATTTCGAGGTTCTCCCATCGGACACAGGGGCAGACAGGTTAAATATAACGGAGTTTTAATTGGTAGACCAAGCTCCTTAAAATTACAGTCATAAATACTAAATTAAAAAAGTCAGTTTTTCACGCTTGTTTTCATTTTCTATCTTTTTTATTTTTATTGATATTGGTTTTCACTATAATGTTTCCAAGTAGGAATATGTATAAAAAATATATATGAAATAACAGTGTCATCTGCATGTCAGAATTAATATCAAAGTCCTTAGGGACTTTAATGTCTTTTGGCGACTAACGAATGGTTGGTAGATACATTGGATATGTAAACAATATTTACGAGTATACCTAAGAATGCTATGACTCGAAATGGACGATGGAATAAATGCCTACGCTCGATAAGACAGGATGTTGATTTCCGTTCTATCGTTAAAATATCATGCTTATTATATTACTGAATTGTCTTCTAAGATGGCTCCCTACAATAGTCAATAAATAATGAACACTTTTATTGGTTTAGATCTTTGGAATGGTATGTGCTTCGCAAACATACCAATGGACAGACAATGAACGAGATTTCTTAAATAAAAATGCCTGTGTGACATTTTTCTTTGCGTTGTATTATTGTCCTTATTAGACACATTATGGATATACAATCTAAAGATACAGCTTACAAACCTTGGAAAATGAGACAGTAGCGTAGCTACAGTGGCGTATTTACGATTTTGTTTCGGGAAGGGCTTTGCTAACTTTCGGGGGGAGGTTGCCTGGAAATGTGAAAATTCTGCAAGATATTTCATTTACTTTACTATACTAAGCAAGATTTCCGGGAGGGCTTAAGCCCGGAAGCCACCCCCCCTAAAAACGACACTGCGTAGCTAGAAAATCATCAAAGGAGAGGGCTAACAAAAGACACGTCGAAAAATCACGCAACACATACCGTATATACAGGGTGAGTTAAAAGTCCCTTACACCCCTTATAAAGTGAAAATAGCCTAGAGTGACCAGACGTACTGATTTTCACACTGCAGTACTGTTTTTCAAAGAGCTATCCTGCGTGTTGCAAAGACATCTAGAAAATCGAGATATGTCCTTCTTTTTTAAAATGTCCTGCGAAATGTCCTGATTTAACTTATTTGCAATACTTTAATGTTTCATTTAAATCTGAAATTGAACGTCATCTATAAACGACACAGTAGGCTATCATATACTACTGTGCTTGTGTCCTACTTTTCACTTATCAGAATCTGGTCATCCTAAAATAACCGAAATTGGTAATTGTAGGGACAGGTTAGGCCGAAGGGAAACGGTTATGGTGCGTGTTGTGTGAACGACTACCATCTTGCTATCCGCCATCTTTAATTTTGCTTTTAAAAGTTTAAATGGGAAGGGGGTCATATGATATATGAAAAAGGGTAGAATTTTAAGAGAAACTTAATGGTGTAATCAGATTTAACATAACTGTGATAACTTTGAAGTTATAACCAATGAAATTGAAAATTTATCTATTATTTCCAGGTGCTAAACCTGCCATTAGCCAAAGCCGACAGCATCGACATCGTCTAGATGTAGAGTGGTAGTAGTGTTCGTGCTGTAGCTCATGATTTGAATGAGAGGCGTCCACAACATGCTTCAGTTTCTTACGTTGCAGTGGTAGTTACTCATTAAATTCGAAGAGACAGGTACAGTTGAGAATAGACCGACCAGGCAGGCCTAGAACTGCCCGTAACGTAGGCACAGTCACGGCAGTGTTCGCATCGGTCAGTATTGGCAAAAAAGATTAGGGATCTGGATCATTTGGATGCGCAAATCACACCTGAGACCACTGGCGTAGCAGCTGCCCCCGCAACCCCCGCAGTGCGGGGGGCCCCGAAGTCTTGCGATGAATAAAGTTTTAAAGAAGTAGAACTTCAACCTTACTTCTGTCGACTTTACAAGTAGGGCCCCTTCTCTATACTTTGCGGGGGGGGGGGGGGAGGGCGCAAAAGTATGCTATGACAGCAAGATGGCAGCCGTTCACCTGACAACGGACCATAAAGGTTCTCTCTCGGCCTAACTTGTCTTCACAATCACGGTACCAATTTCGGCTACCTACACTCGCTTTCATTTTGTAAGGGGGTGACAAGAAGACTTTTGACTCACCCTGTATATTCACATCCGTAGATGGTAAATTTTAATGGATATGGTAAAGTGAGAAAAGGCTCAAAAACATCAAGAATATAGTATGTAACTGATTCACTGAAATGTTCTGTAAAGTTAAAGGTACTTTTTTTAAATCATGAGACGATACTTGCTTATATGTGTGTGATGAATGCTAATATATATATATATAGAGAGAGAGAGTTTCAAACACAATATTCAAAGCCGACCTAAGAGCAATCACAATAACACAAGTTACCGTAGATATACACCGATATTGCAACTATGAAGAACAGCACCTGAACGAAAAAGAAACACACAACAAAAATCCACAGAGATGCATAAAAAGGCAACAAGAATTCAAAACCACAATAACAAGTCGAAGTTGAACTCACATACAATAAAGGAGAACAACACAGCACAAGACTATAACGCTGGAACATGTGTAAGCATAAAATCACTACGACGAGCACCTCCGGATCGAACTACGGATAGAAGAGGAGTGAAAATTCATCGCAAGTCACAAAAAAAAAAAAAAAAAAAAAAAAAACCTACGCCGGGCCGCTAAAAAGAAAAAAACAAAACTTCCGCGCCTTGCCTTCTAACAAACCAAAAGCATACGGAAGCCATACTTCGCCTAAGCACACCAAACGATGATTCCGAAGACAATTATAACAAGTTTCATTGGGTAATGATGCCCTGATGCCCTTGCAGCAAACTCTCCTGCGGGGCAAACCTTCCTGCGGGAGAGGCTATTCTTTCGACGATCACAAATGAAACATAGTACTGCATATAGGCAGAATTCATTTAGGATATCATTGTTGTAAGCCGGATCTACTCCATTTTTGTAGCAGCAAACTTCTTTGGCACCCACCACGGGAAATGAATAATGCTGGGAAATACTGGGAAAAGTACATCATGTTTGACGCATTCATACAGCGAAATTGTTGATGTCATACGATACGAATGAAAGCATGATAGTGAGAGGGTTACTGGTAGATTGGCATCAGATAAAAGTAAGGAAAAAAAACTTTTAAAAAATCACAACTGAGAGAGGAAGTGAGCAGCCACAACAAAAATTCAACGTAAACGACAGCGAGTACGATGCACATGCATATAGACAAGAGTTTTAAGAATGATCCAAAAACGCATCAAAGATCTTGGCCAATAATTAGTTTGTAGATCAGGAGCTATAACATTTTTGAATGGCCTCTAAATCGAGTTTTCGTATTTTTTTTACGAAATAAAGCACATCATATTGTGTTAAGTGATAGTTTGTGTTTGACTACACGATATGTAGTTTTCCAGATATAAAGCCTACAAGAAAATTTTTGCCTAAAATATATTGGATCTTTTGATCCAAAAAAGCATGACGGTTACCACGGTAACGGGTGAAACATCACTATTGCAGTTTATTCTGCTATGACTGGCAGGTGCGGAACATTTCTCTTCAGCCAGCACATTGAAAATAAATCTCTTCTGTTGAGAAAATCCATTATTTTCTACATGATCCATTTGTAATATTGCTATCTTTGGTTTTAGCATTGACTTAAACCAACCAAGAATATGAATGCAATAATTCATTGGGAGAATACCCCAACATAAAGCCTTATCTTCAGTATCCACAATGGTTAATAAAATCTAATAACCTAACATTATTATCATCAACTTTTAAATTTTAATACTATAACGAAAACTTGTAGAAATATGTATATGTTATTAAGGAGAATGGTCTGTATCTTATGATATCATTTCCTATGGTCTGTATCGTATGGTATCATTTCCTTTTTTGTGGCCAAACATGTAGAAACGGATAAGAGATGGCGCTGTAAACACTAAGTATTGGGGAGCTTTGCCCTCATTTTTTATTCAATTTTAACTATTTACAATTCATTACTTTGAACAATTTTATTATTTGTTACAATTTTAACATATTATATATGCATTTTCAATATGTTCATGCGCCGCTTATCCTTTTGTATTATTACATTAATTGTGTGATAAACAATTTTATTTAAAACAGGCAAATTCGGCCATCTTGGCTCATGCCATTTTAGTGCATTTACTTATTTGAAACAATTTATAATTAAAACAAATATAGTGACATAGTCCACAAGGCCCTAATGGCTGGGACTTCCTTTATAAATCTCCCGTAAGGGAGGTGACTGAAAGAAAAGAAAGAAAGAACATGTAGAAACGTGTTCTTTCTCGATAGTTCTATATATAGTATGTGAGGAAGCCATAATGATTGTATGTACACTCATGTCCAAAATGATTGTCGCATATATATATAACTGTCTTCTTGTAAGAACATAATTTGATAATGATTTTGCATTGTACTTTTAATACTGATACTATGTGCATGATTGGGAAATGCATATTTGTGGTAAATTTGATACTTTTAATAATGATACTACGTGTATACGTGTATAATCGGGATATATATATTTGTGGTAAATTTCATAGGAAAAGAATTATAAATACGAAAATTAGAATGAGTAAAACAAAATGTTGCTAAATGGACAAGAAATTTTTATTTTCGTTTTATTGTTCTTATTTACTACTCTTTTGACATGAAATTTGTCACATACATGTCTTTGCCGGTTATACACATACGAACATTATAAGAAATACCGGACGAATTCGTTATCAAATTATATTCCTGCAACAACATATTTATAGACATGTAACAATAATTTTGGACACGAGTGTACATTCGTTTATAAAGAAGATTAATTAAGGCGCCTAGTATCAAAATCTGCGACCTCCATTTCGCTTAGTTTCGAGTAATCTCGCAAAACGTGCAGTGAAGCTCCATATATAAACGTACAAAGTAACATATTTGAACTAGTTTTCTTAGTATGAAATATTAAGCTTTTAAACAAAATTCTGTTTCCATGAAATTCCTTTAGATCAAACAAATAACAAGCGATATATAACTCAATTTCGGTAAAAAAAAAAAAAATGGATTTGGCGGGTTTTGATACTCGGCGCCTCAATTATAAAAATAATAAGTTAAATGCAGAAAATCCATGAAAAATACAGCAGTTGAAATAAATTCGATTTCTTGTGTTATCATTTGAGCAGTTGGTATATGAATTACCTTCGAAATATCTCTATAATCTTAATATAACGAACTCAGGGCTATTGTATAACCTAAAACGTTATAATACGAGGGTCGTTCAACTCAATCCGGGACTCTTTTCTTTCCAGGTTTAAATGGACGCCTAAGCTGGAGGTTTTGTATACAATAGAAACTGACACCTATCTCCTGTTACTGGTAGACGGCGACCCGCGCTTCTGGATAGACCGTTATTCAAGATAGCAGACAACAGTGTGAACGTCTACGTGGAACAGTGTGTTGTGATGAAGTTTTTAGTGAACAAGGGCATAAAACCTGCTGAAATGTACAGAAGACTTCAGGCTCAGTCCTGATTTAGCGCCAAGTAATTTCCACCTGTTTGGGCCCCTGAAGGAATTCCTTGGAGGAAAACATTTTAACATTGATGATGAAGTAAAGAATGATGTCCTACAATGGACCCGTCGTAATACTAAATCTTTCTATGCCGAAGCATTCCAGGCGCTAGTTAAACGCTGGGAGAAGTGTATAACTGTAGCTGGAGTTACTGTATGTGGAAAAAAATCCACTTTCCACACTTTGAAATTTTATCTTCTATTTACCCGGATCAGGGGCGGATCCAGGACCGACTTCTGGAGGGACGGTGGGTTGTCATAATGCTACTTTTAAGGGCTCCAAACTCTGGGATGGATTTTATTTATATATATAAAATAAGAAAGTTTCCTCTTCTGGGAGGGCGATCGCCCCCCCCCCCTGGATCCGCCCTTAACCCGGATTGACTTGAATGATCCTCGTACTTTATAATCAGTGTTTTCAGATTTGTAGTTTATGTACTAATAAAGAACCAATCAATACCCACTGAATACAATAATCACTAATGATTGTGTAGTTCCGATTTTTAACAGACTTTCTGGGAAAATTTTTAATTATGTTGTAGGTAAGATCAAACTAGAATAAGTTACGCTTTTCCTAAACTGATTTAGGAATTACAAAACAAATGATTCATTCATGACATTGTATAACTTCTCGCTTTACCCTATCTGCTCAAAAATGAGAAAAAGAAGAAAAGGATCGTAAAGAATTGACAATGAATTGGCTTAGACTCATTATTTCTTAAACTCGAGACAATCAAATATACAGTATTGCCAATTTAATAGTTTCACACCAAATCTGGTCATTTTGAATGCTTATTTTGTGGGAGGAAATATTCAGTCTGTGGTGACTAGTGAGAAAGTTTGAATCAGTGTTGGGTGGAAATCTAGTTGATTTTTCTGTAGTGAATTGAAGGCCTGATATTTACAATATGCATGTTATCATACTCATCAACAGCGTCTTTTCTCTTTTGGACGAAGCGTCAGCGAACGAATCAGAACTATTCGGACGTTATTCAGAGATATTGATAGAGCCAAAGCACGTACGCAGGAATTAATTTCGAGAGTTGGGGGATCCAGATTTATTATAAGGATAAATTATATTGAAATTTGTAAAAAAAAAAAAAAAAAAAAAAAAAAAAAATCACTCCTAAAATTAGACTAAATTTACTAGAAAAGTCGGCATTTCGGGGGATCTGGACTCTCCAGGTTCTACCCTCTGTATACGTCCCTGGAGGCAAGTTACACAGTTCCTCTTAAAATCCTGCCTGATACTAATAAATGAAAGGTTGAACTTAGCCACCTCCGTTATGTTTCTGATAGTATGCAGTACAGAAGCAAGAATTTTATTTAACTGTCATTGTGTACTATGTACGAAACTAACTATGAATGCGAAATATTAGTAATTAAACTTATTTTTAAAAAAATGAAATTGTTTGAAATAAGATTAGCTGAAATCTCCAGTCAGGATCATTTGATCTAGTTCTTGACTTTTCTCTAGTTATTTAGTTCTAATTCTAGGGGCCGCGGTGGCTCAGTGGCAGATCGTTCACCTCTGGTGCTTGGGGTCCCGGGTTCGATCCCAGTCCCAGCCAAGTGAACTTTGTGGTGGACAAACACCGTGTGCATGGGTTTTCTCTGGGCTCTCCCGTTTCCTCCCACTTTCTTCATTCCACCATTTCATTAATCGTCATCACCGTCTCCTTTAGTCTAACCGGCATAACCGTGGGACGTAAAACTCAAAGATTTCATTTTTAGTTCTAATTCTCTTACTCCCAGGCCCGTATCTAAGGAAGTTCTAGGGGGCCGGTCCCCCTAAATTTTTACCGGCCCCCTAAAATTTTCACGGTAGGCTTGTAAATGAACTATAATATGGGGATGAACTTTAATATGTTTGGATCGGGCCCTTCTACATTTTTGAGCTGGCTACCGGCCTGCTTACCCCTCTACACCACTTCCAATTGCATTTACACTATTTATAATTACGTAATGGAAAACCCAATAAACCAAAGTCCCTTCCGTGTGAGAAACTTGACGTTTTGCATTTCTTTTTTCTTTTTTAATCTAATGGGTTCTCTACTGACTTTTAAGCGGTGACGAACGCAAGAAAGCGTTCCGGGTAGGGGCAGTGACGTAACTTTGGGAGTGCAAACGGAGCTCGTGCCCGGGCGCCGGATTGAGGGGGCGCAAAACTGGGAAAATATTTATTTTCACTATAAGGCAAGGATAGCAGTTTTAGCAAACTAAAGATCATTAAAAAACAATACTTCAGAAACTTAACAGAATAACAAGAGCATTAGTTAGCTTCAAAGCTATCTTTTGAGGACATTGTAAAAACCTTTGGAGCCAAAATAGCCCGCAAAGTTAAATTTTAGTTCCAGAATTTTGTGTTTTCATTTAACTTATATCGATTTAAGAAATTTGTAAAATGTCTGAGTATAATACTTGAGACGACAGCTTGACTGTTTGTCATAATTAAATATTCTATTCTAAAGCAACAGACTGTTGATTCATTCTACACATATACACATTTCGACATAATTCCAAAAACATTGTGATTTGCAGTTATTATGATAAGACCATAAGAATATGTCAAACATGTTACTCTGAGATTATTTGGCAATCAAATACTAATTAGTTTGGTGTAAAATCTTGTGCTAAAAATTAAATTATGTCCCACAAGTTTGAAATCAAGTTTTACCACTTGAAGAAAAAATGGAATAGGAAAATGAAATGAAATGAAATCTTTGTTTTACGTCCCACAGATATGCCGGTTAGGCTAAAAAAGACGGTGATGATGAATAATGAATGAAATAGTGGAATGAAGAAAGTGGGAGGAAACGGGAGAACCCGAGAAAACCCACGTACACGGTATTTGTCCACCACAAAGTTCACTTGGCGGGGACTGGTATCGAACCCGGGACTCCAAGCACCAAAGGTGAATGCTCTACCACTGAGCCACCGCGGCCCCAAAATAAAATAGGAGAAATAGTGTGTGATGCCAATATCAATGTAGTCGGGGAGCATTTTGGCTTGTTTGATCGGGAGAGAGAGGGGAGCGCTAAGGCGAGTTCATAAAATTGATATGAAATTGGGAGCCTGAACTTCTCTTGATGAAATCCTGCGTTATTACTTACTGCTTCTAAGGCAAATGGTATGCTGGAGATTTTTAAGTATTTGATCTAGTGGAAAAACGTGCGAATGTATTGACAACACTGCAAATGCAGATGTATTATTACTGGTATGAATAGAGATACACTTTGTAATTGATTTTCATTGCAAGAAGACCAAAACGATCGATTCAAAACAGGAAGTGAAATGCAAAATAGACTTTCTTAAAAAAGTGCTCCTGTTTGGCCTTTATACATTTGTACTTGTTAACCAGTTTTATTTACCCATCAAAGATCATTACAAAAGGGTATTTACAATTAAGTACACATAAACTTGTTATTGTGTTTTAAATGGTAAACAATGTTTGTTTTTTGTTCGCTTAATGTGATAAATCATTGGCTTTTTTCAAGCTCGAAATGAAACATGACCATGCACTAATTTCATTTCAGAACTTTGATAAGACATTTGAAATCAAACGAGATATCGTTTAGTCTCGTTGGCAGCTGGTTGTATACACAGTCCGTTCAATAAGTTCCAAAACTACCTCGAAATAATGTGCATATATGCAGAACGATGGCAGAAAAAAATATTGCAACTTTAGATTTTTTTTTTTACATACATTCTTTTCCTCGACACACTCGCGGGACCAGTCGTAGAAGCTTTGAAACGCCTTAGGAAGGTCGTCTAATCGAATACTGCAATGGGTGCAACCAGGCCCGTATTTAGGGGTTGTACTGGTATACGTGCATCCTCCTTCGTTGTAAATATACACTATCTAAAATGAGAACCTAGCAATGAAAATAGCAAAACTTTCCGAAACTTTCTGCCGTCTTGTTTCCGTTTGAAGCTTAAAAGAAAGCAAAGTTTTGCAAAAGCAATAGTTTAAGTCGATTTTCTGAAGGTTGAAGGAAAAGGATTTACCAAGCAAAACAGTATTCCTCATCCACACCACAGATGCCTAAAGGCATTAAAAGAATTCAAATTTAATTCAAATGTAGTAGTAGTTATTGGTGCACCTCCGTCAGAAAATCCTGGATCAGGCCCACGCTTCCCTTGAGAGCATATTTGAAGTTAGGAAAGAGCATGAAGTCCGCTGAGGTGAAATTAGGCGAAACTGGAGTGTGTTCAAGGACTGTAACAATTCTTTCGGTCAAAAATTGACGGACTTGAAAATACATCGGCCCGCACCAGTTTTCTTGAGCGTCAGTTTTTGGCTTAAAAATGATCACAAGAAAGACGGTTATATCACCATGCAACATCAACTAGCAGCCATGCCTGCTATCAATTTCTTGTTAAACTTCCAATACGATTATTTTATGCTCTTTTCATTTGTTTAACATTTGTTTTGCTATAAAGAAAAAGAACAATAATTTGATACAATATTCGCGGGAAACCCGCGTTCGATTCCCCGTGGAAGCTCATGTGGTTCGGATTCCACGTTAATCAGTAGGTCCACTTCTCATATCGCCTCGCTGCTGAACGGGACGTTACACTCAAAATCAAATTGATATAACATTTCCACAAAAAAAAAAGAAAGAAAGAAAAGAAAAGAAAAGAAAAGAAAGAAAGAATTTTATAATTCATCTAAAAAGTAATGTATGTTACTTATTTAGTTTTAGTGAGGGGAAACTAATTTCAGTGTTAGCTAATGGAATGTTGTAAAATTAGAGAACAAATAGTTGGGTAGAAGGCCGGATAAACCTTCAAGATTTTGTATAATACGGTTATGTTCTATACAGGGTGCCCCAAAAGTAAGTATACAGTACGGTACTGATCAGCTCATTCCATTTTATATCATTTCTTATAGTTATCCACCATCAGGCAGACTTAGTTTATTATTTGTTCTTAATGTCTTTTACTTACATCTTAAGCTAGAAAGAGCCGAAGCAAATAAACCCGTAAATTAGAATGTTATATTTGGTCAATGCAGAGGTGTATACCTACTTTTGGGCCACCCTGTATTATAGACTTCATATATTAGTATTGTGTTATTCTTGAATGATTTATTCCAGAAATGAATCCATCAAATTTCCTGGTGAATCATTCTTAGAGAAATTATTTGCCACGAAATCATCTGTTAAATAAATAAAATATGAATCATTAACTGTACGCTTCAGTGAGAGAATCGAATTGGTCAAGGAAGTTCCAACGTTAGAAAAATGCTTGAGGTAAGAAGCAGGAAGAATCCAAGGAAATGAATACAATACAATCAAAAGATCCAATAGCCTATATTTCAATCAAAAATGTTCTTGTACGCCTTGTGTCTGAAGAACTACATACAGTGTAGCCAAACACAAACTATCACTTAACTCAGTATGATGTGCTTATTCCGTAGAAAATACGAAAACTCGATTTAGGGGCCGTTCAAAAATTTTGTGGCCTCTGATCCAAATTATTGGCCAAGATCGAAATCTTTTGATGATTTTTTTTATCATTCATAAAATTCTTGGTCAAGATCGCAATCTTTTGATCCATTTTTTTGATCATTCCTAAAATTCTTGACCAAGATCGCAAACTTTTGATCCTTTTTTTTTTTTTTTTTTTTTGCGTTCATTCCTAAAATTCTTGGCCGAGATCGCAATCCTTTGATTATTTTTTTTGGAACATTCCTAAAATTCTTAGCCAAGATCGCAACCTTTTGAACCATTTGTTGGATCATTCCTAAAATTCTTGGCCAAGATCGCAATCTTTTGAACAATTTGTTGGATCATTCCTAAAATTCTTGGCCAAGATCTCAATCTTTTGAACCATTTTTGGATCATTCCTAAAATTTTTGGCCAAGATCTCAATCTTTTGATCCATTTTTGGATCATTCCTAAAATTCTTGGCCAAGATATCAATCTTTTGATCCATTTTTGGATCATTCCTAAAGTTCTTGGTCAAGATCGCAATCTTTTGATCCCTTTTTTGATCATTCCTAAAATTCTTGACCAAGATCGCAATCTTTTGATCTTTTTTTTTTTTGCGTTCATTCCTAAAATTCTTGGCCGAGATCGCAATCCTTTGATTCATTTTTTTTTGGATCATTCCTAAAATTCTTAGCCAAGATCGCAATCTTTTGAACCATTTGTTGGATCATTCCTAAAATTCTTGGCCAAGATCGCAATCTTTTGAACCATTTTTGGATCATTCCTAAAATTCTTGGCCAAGATCTCAATCTTTTGATCCATTTTTTGGATCATTCCTAAAATTCTTGTTTTAAGAAGAAAAGAGTAGCCCTAATGCGTTTCCGCTAATAGTGAAAGAATGAAATTTTACGTATTAACGCTTGAGCTCAAAAAAATTAAGTCAGGACTCAAAGAGACTGATAATACGGTCGAATCATTCAGAAAGAATTCGTGAGATTCAAGAAAGTCACTGAAAACACACAGAATCTTAACGGTGTTGAATGAGTGAATATGCCAGAGGGGATCCAAGCGCTCCCCCCAACGGTGGCTACGCATACCCTTTTCAAGACAGGTGTTATTGTAATGTAGGTCAAGTAAAATAAAACTACCATTTTCGGTATACAAACAAAAAGCTGCACCCCAAGAATGTCTGCACCTCTCTTTTTCCCCTTTCGCCCAAGAAATTAAACCTGGCGTCGAAACTGTGTTGAATACAGTACATGCGCCATCTATGCTTTTAGCCCATTGATTTACATGGGAATTATTTTAGTTTTCTTTAAAATTAAATTGAATTCTATGAACTTCTTCTTCAGATCTATTGAAACGGCTCTTATCTTCGTGAAAATTAAATCTTGTTAAAATAATTTCAATATTTAATCTCTTAACAAGTTTTATATAGGTCTAAAAGAAGTCCTGATTAACTGATCAACGCCCAGGGCAAATCGCTTAAAACTAGAAACTTGAAATTTTGATAGTACATAGGACAGTGGTTCTCAAGCGATGTGCCGCGACACACTGGTGTGCTACGCAGACCCCTAAGGTGTGTCGCGAAATTTTAGAATTTAAAAATTATGAAGAATTTAATAATAATTAATTAAAATCGAGACAGACTGTACAGTCCGCAGCAAAAAAAAAAAAAAAAAAAAAACCTGCAACATGATCATGGAAGTTTATCGTGAAACTACACCTAACAGCGCAGGGTATTAACATAACGTCTAAGTGGCACGAATCACGCCAGGATAAACCTCGCCGTCCTCCCCTGCACATTTATTTTGGAACAAAAGACTTCGTCGTTTCACAATTAACTTACATGCTCATGTTGCAGGTATTTTGCTCCGGACTGTACCAGTCAACACCTTCTACAGCAGCAATAATACTTAGTGCTATAAGAGTCATTATAAATACTAATAGGTTTCACTATTATAATAGATATTATTATTATTATTATTGTTATTATTATTATTATTATTATTATTATTATTATTATTATTATTATTATTATTATTATTAATAATAATAATAATAATAATAATAATAATAAACATATCAAACAAGGGTATCGCGATGTTCGGTAAAGTGTGTCGTTAGTGAAAGAAGATTGAGAACCACTGACAGGATGTGTGATACATGGTATCACGAAAGAAGGACTTTTGGAAATTCGATGGGGGGAAAATGAGTTGTAATTATTATAGTAAAATATCCATATCTTCGAATTTCTGAAGGGTAAAAATATGAAATTTGGTATATGGACTTCTCTCCTAAAATAATTAGACACGTGTTTCTCTGTTTAAAAAATAGAGAAACACGTGTCCCCTAAATATAATTTAACTAAAATTGAATTCACAGAAATGAAAATTAACTTGTGTTTGAAAGAAAACAGAAAAAATAATTCACCAAATACATCAATGGGCTAATATAATTCACCATATACGTAAATGGGCTAAATATAACTCACCATATACACCAATAGATTAAAAGTAATTCGCCATATATATCAATGTGCTAAAATAATTCACCATATATATCAATGGGCTAAAATAATTCACCATATACATCAATGGGCTAAATATAACTTACCATAGACATCAATGAACTAAATATAACTCACTATATACATCAATGAGCTAAAATAATTCACTATATACATCATTTGGCTAAAATAATTCACTATATACATCAATCGGTTAAAATAATTCACCATATACGTCAATTGGTTAAATATTTCACCATATACACCAATGGGATAAAATAATTCATCATATATATCAATGGGCTAAAAATAAATAAATGAATTAATTAAGATGACATAGGACTCAACACTGTTTCAAATATTCATAGGAGTGTCTACGTGAATCAGAGTAATTGACTCGAGTCATCGAAATGAATCCTTTTGTCAATTATTATTCTATACTTTTAAGATCTTTGGCCAATTAAACAAAAAACTAAAAGAAAGACAACACAAATTCAATGGCGAGATCTTTTTAATGAACCTTAATTTAAAACCGTTATACATTATCCTAAGTTTTTCCTATTTTATAAAATACATTTTACTTACATTTATATAACTCCACAATCAAACTTGTTAAAACGTGAACAGTATGTTTAAAAGTATACTCAGACCACAGACACAGTTGCCAGGCAAGTTTTCTGAAACATTTCTTCCGCCAGTTCAAGCAAGAAATATCTTTAAAAAAATATATGTATATATTCAACAAATAGCTGCCATTGGTTTAATTTTTTTTCGAAACACTTATTACATCAACCGACCAATAAGTACGTAGATTACAGTTACAGTATATCAGAAAGCGAAGGAGTTAAAAAAACAAACATCCATCCATTGTGTAATTATGCTGAGATAAAAGTGAAATGCAATGACAATTGTGACCATTATAGAACGATGCGCTGTGTCTATAGGAAACCATTTTAATAATAATAACACCAATAATAAAACATAAGATTGTATCTTATCAGAATTAAGTGCACGTGTATAGTTTCTAAGCGGACTTGTTTACTTTTTCTTGATCATCTGATAGAGCTTACAGTGAAGAAAAAAAAGCTATTAAATACAATAATAAAAATCTGGAACAAGGCTACAAACTGTTTATATATATATTTTTTTAAAGTAAGCAGTGCCGTGTCTGAAAGGCAGAAAAACACATTTTTTTAAAAAATATCTCCTTTCTTTGGGAACGTGGTGGCTCAGTGGGTAAAGCGTTCACCTCTTCTGCTAGGAGTCTCTGGCTCGATTCCAAACAATGTTAGTTTGTAGTGGACAATACTGTGTCCATGGGTTTCACCTTTCTTCCCATATTGTTTTTCCTTTTAAAAAAAAAAACAATAATTCTCTTTCGTTAATAATCCGTTTCATTTAGCCTAAAGGGCATAAAACTCGGACGTAAAACTGGAAAGAACATGCCATGTAAAAAAAAAAAAAAAGAAAAAAGAAAAAAGAAAGAAAGAAAGAAAGAAAAAAAAAGCTCATGCTTAGAAAAATTCATAATTGAGTCTTTTGATACCATTTTGAATACGCTGTATCCAAATAAACTATTTTAAAACTTCTCTGTTTATGATGTCACGAGAAAAATGATCTTAAATTTGGAGTTTTTGAAATACTGTTTATATCGTGTAGTGTTCGTAGGTTTTCTTAAGAAAATTTCCCTCGGCTAACACAGTTTTTTCCTTTTTCTTGACAATTTCCCCTGGTGTTGAAAATGAAAAAAATGAAATCTTTAAGTTTTACGTCCCATGGTTACGCCGTGTAGACTAAACGAGACGGTGATGATAAGAAATGATGGAATGGTGGAATGAAGAAAGTGAGAGGAAAGGAGAGAAGCTCGAGAAAACCCATGCACACGGTGTTCGTTCACTACAAAGCTCAAGAACCAGGAACCCTATCCACCAGAGGTGAAGGCTCTACCACTGTGCCACGGCGCGCCCTAGTTTGTTAAATTAAAGGAAGTTCTAACCACATTTGTTTTATTCATTTGCTTTTTTTCTTTTTTTTCTTTTTACTTTTTCCTTCACTTGAGAGAAGTTAATATTTGCATGTTTACGTACTAATCTCCGGTTGAGGAGAGAAACTCGAAAAGACTGAACAGTTTGAGAAACGTTACTCTGGAACGAAGACCATTTTCGTACCCACTGATCACTAATAATGATGAATCATTGCACAAAACTATTTTGAGAACATTTCTGTTATGTTATGTTATGTTTGCCCTTGATGTCGAGGTGTGGCTACAGGAAGAGCATGTTGTTACGTAACTTGGTTGTATACATGTTTTTTTTTTATTTTTTTTTATTTTCTAGTGCGAACTACTTTTCCCTTTTTATTTACCTGTATGAACAACATACCATACTCGATGCAATGTTATTATTTTATATACAACAGGAAAAGAGCAATGAACCATACTTCTAGGAAGTTAAAATGGAAATGTTATTGCAGCAAACTTTATTCCTGTTTTCTATTCATGTTACACAGTAGAACTTCAATTATCCGAATTGTAGACATCCGGATCACTAAATATCTTATGTGTGATTTCACGTTTAACAGAGACAAACATTTTAAGTACGAGTACTTTAAATAAATCAGTTAACTAGATCTTTATCATAAAGTTTATGATATAAAATTGTTGTTCAAAGCCTTTGTATTTTAATAAGCCTTCTCTAAAATCAATGCACATGAATTGTGATTCCATCTTCCGAGTTCTTTTAAACTATATGTTTCTGGAAATTTATATGTTTGTGGCCAATCCTTTCGACAATGAGATCTCGGAAGCGACAGGCTCTAGAAAGATGACGTTTTCACTGATCGATTGGAAATTTTGCGTAGATTGTCCAGTTCTAATTGAATATTTTAAAAACATGACCGTTATTTCTTTATTACATTTTTTAGGGTACGAATGGAAGCGTTGAAATTAAAAAAAAACTAAAGCACAATATCCTACGCGTTATACATTCCAACACCACGCTGTTGTATATAGGGGTTGCATATGTCTCAGGCGTTTATTTCATGGCCAAATAATAATGAAAAAGGAACGATAACCATTCTCCAGTTTATCCAGTAAGATGAATCTTTATTTTTGGAGTGATTTGCCCAATGAACACCATATATAACTGCGATTATAATTAATTGTGTATGTAATGTATTTGCTTATTACATACTGCGTGCAAGAAGAAAGAAAACACTGGTCATGCATGAATTAGAAACTCCAACCGGAAGTAGGCTCAAATCTTGCAAACGGTGCGAAATATTGAGGTCCCCTTTATGATACGCCTCGCCGATTTTTTTTTTTTAAATCAAGACTTTTTTCACTTGTGTCTGTAAAGGGACATGTATAGATGTGAGGAATGAGAAGGATATTTGTGCTCATATGCGAAAGATGCGCTGTGTAGAGAGCGCAGGTTCAGCTAGTAGGTTTATATTTTGAAGTCAAGGAAAGTTTATATGTTTGTGACCAATCCTTTCGACAGTGAGTTCTCAGGAACTATAGGCTGTAGAGGGATGCCGTTTTCACTGATCGATTGCAATTTTTTTGTAGATTGTTCAATTTTAATTGAATATTTAAAAATGACCGTTATTTCTTTATTACATTTTCTAGGGGTACACTGGAAGTGTTTTTTTAAAAAGCATAATATCCTATGAGTTATACATTCCAACAACACATAATTGTATACGGAGTAGTATATCTTTAAGGCGTTTGTTTCATGCCCAAATGATAATCAAAAACGGAGGATAACCATTTCTCCATTCTAACGTAAATCTTTATTTTTTGAGTGTTTTGCCCAATGAACATCATATATCACTGATATTATAATTAATTGTGTGTATAATGTATTTGCTTATTACATACTGCATGCAAAAACACTGATCATACATGAATTAGAAACTCCAACAGGAAGTAAGCTCAAATGTTGCAAACGGTGCGAGATATTGAAAAAAATAATTTTTAAAAAATCTCCTCTTTATGGTACCCCTTGCCGAGTTTTATCAAGACGTTTTTCACTTTTGTCTGTAAAAGGACATGTACAAATGTTGTGAGGAATGAGATTATTGTTCAAATGTGAATGATGCGCTGTGTAGAGATCGCAAATTCAGCTAGTAAATATATAATTCCCTTGAAATTCTTATTTGAACCAATCTTAAAGTTTATATTTAATTGGAATTTTCTGTATTTTTTTTTTTTTTAATGTTTGTAGTAAAACTGATCGTATTTTCAACATGCATTAGGTCTACTTTTCTATTAACAAAAAGAGTTTTTTTCTTAAATCTGCCATACTTTTTTTTTAAATGATTCCTCAATTATCCAAATTTCTACATATCCGGATTACATTCGTAACTTATTAATAAGGATAATTGTAATATTTTCGTTATTACTTAGATTTTTTAGAGAGGCGCTATAAAGGGACAGAACAAAGGGTATTTGCCCACTTCCCCAGGGGGTCATACCACCCCTGTCCATGGTGTACCCTGTCTAACTTCTTTATATATATATATATATATATATATATATATATATATATATATATATGCCCACAAAACCAATATCTATTTTAAAACTATTTCAATGATTTTGTTCCCAAATCAATCCCACTCCCACCTTTATGACAGCTCTTGATTAACAATCTTGTTCTTGTTTCTGTGTTTACTGAAGTTTAACGGCCCTTTTCTGCACCGAGACCATATAAGATGTGGACCTATAGTTAAGAGTGGAATCCGAACTACCGTAATGTATCTAGATTTCAAAGTTCTCCCGCACCGGGAACTGAAGCCAAGACCACGTACACCAAAGACACACGCGCTACTAACTAGATTTAAATGTTATTCTTGAATAAAGTATAGAAAAGTTCAGTTGATAATTGGTTTAAATATGCCATTTTTTTTTAACTTCCCTTATGAAATTACAATGACGTATTGAGCGAGCGACGACAGACGAACAGTGATCCAAAATTAAGTTTTTCATCATGTAGAGGATATGCAATCCGTTGAAATCTCGAACTCGATTTTCTTTCACTATTACCTGTGTACTTTATTCCCTCTTATCATCATTGGAAACTAGATCTAGACAGCTCCCGATACCCTCGTTAGCAAGGATGTTATAGAATAGCGGATCTGTCCATACATCATACGAACTCAGTGAAGCCGAAAAACAACTCAGCATCGTCTGAGCCGGCACGTCTGATTGGCTACTCTCGTTTCCGCCATGATTGTTGGCTCGAAATATTGCGATCTTAGTGGCGCGGAACGGGCAGAGTAGCTGTGATTAAGCTGTGACGTATGGGTTCACGATTTTGTTGTATGAACAGATCCTCTATTTTATAACATCCTTCCTCATTAGAGACAGGGTGACACAGCAACTGATCACGTGTAAGTCGCTTGATTAGACGTAGTTCAGCCGGTGGCTAACAGATGGCGTTGGAGCGGCTCAAGCCCACATAAGAGCTATCACTGCAAGTGGTTTAGTTTTTTTTATCATCAGTGGAAAATAAAATAAGTAGTACCATCACGTGTACACCACGTGCATGAATTTGGTTTGTATGGCGTGATATTTTCTCACTTAAGATTGAAACCGGAAGTGGTAGAAGATTTCTAGAAATTACGGTTTCGGTAAATAGATTAAGGTGGAAATGGAATATATATTCTTGGGACATTTAATTGATTGCTGAAAACCGCTTCTCGTTATTTATTACCGTTTTTACTCTATAGTGATCACCATTAAAACCGGAAATGGTTGATATCTGCTACTTCCGGTAGATGGATCACCTCCATCACTACATCCTGGTTAAAATTAATGGTGATCCATCAAGTAGTTCTTGAAATATTGTATCTCCGGAGCGGACACATGGACAGACGGAGTAAATGTACAGGATTAGCGTAAATGATTCATTCCTTTTAAAAAGCCTATATTTCTAAAAGTATTACACATGAAAGACAAATGAAAAGAATCAAAAACTCACCAAGTTTGTACTCTGTGGCAGCGCGAGTCCATTATCTTTCCGATCGGGTGTGGCAGTACGAGGTTAGTACGTGTCGAAAATGAAGGGAAAGCAAGTAAAAAGTGTTTGTGTGCTTGAATATGGCACATGTTCGTCTGTTATAGCTGTGCAACGCACTTTCAGAAGAGAATATGGAAAAGAACCGCCATGTAAACAAAACATTTTGCGCTAGTATCGGCAATTCAAGGGCACTGGTTGTTTGTATAAAGGAAAAAGCACGTGGCCTCCCAGATCTCCTGATTTAACGCCCTACGACTTCTTCCTGCGGGGATACGTTAAGGACCTTGTTTACATACTGGAAATACCGTAATCCTTAGTCGAGCTCAAAGAACGCTACAAAATGTATGGAATGAGCTCGAGTATTGTCTGGACCTGTGTTGTCTCACCAAAGGGGCATATATTGAACTTTCGTAAAGGGTGTATAAACCAGGAATTGGCAAAACCGGTTTCTAGAAAAACCGTAATTCGAACAACCGACATTCCGGTTTTTCACAAAAACCGGTTTCGGTTTTCTTCAAAACCGGTTCGGTTTCCTCCGAAAGTGATTTCGGTGAAAAGTTTTGGAAAAAACATAGAACTATTTCTGTGGAAACGCAATCGATTTCCGGAAAACAATAAAACACTATTGTGGTCAGAAATAGAACCAATTTTGAAAAAAAACGAAACTGGATCAGGTGAAAAACCGAACCGGTTTTGTAGAAAACCAATAACCGGTTTCGGTGGGAAAAACAACCGTTTTTTGGAGAAACCGGTTTTTGAAATTTTTCAAAAAACGGTTTCGTTTTTCCTAAAAAAAACGAAAAACCGGTTTTTGAGCCCACCACTAGTATAAATTTGGTGAGTTTGTGGTCCTTTTCATACAACTTTTATGTGTGTATGTATAATCCTTTTCAAAATATAGCCTTTTCAAAACAAATGAATCATTTATGTTAGCCTTGTACATATATAAAGAAGTTTTGATAAATAAAACTCCTGAAAAATTTTTAAAAAACGAGACTGTTATGCCATCTAGCGTTACAGATGAGGCGCTTTTGATCTGAAAATTACCTTAATTAATATTACATAATATTACATTGGAATGAGTTTTCATAATATGTATTATCAGTTTTTATGTGTCTCAGTTCGAAGTTGTGAGCATTTTGAAGACTTTTCTTTTTTTTTTTAATTTGAGGTTGGTAGTGCTAAAAATAATTTCCTTGCCCAGAAGCACAATTTCACATCAAAATTAACTACGACGAACATAATATCGATTTTGCGTAATAGATGCGTTACGAAACAACCATCTCCGAAATCAATATTTAAAAAAAAAAAAAAAACAACAACAACAAAGAAAAACATCTTGATTCGTGGATGAGGAAAACCAAACGTGGTTTCCGTTTCATATTGTGAAAGAAACAAACGAAAAAGTACAAACCCCCGCACTAAGCTTTCTCGCTCCTTTTTCAAAATCAAATTATACTGCACGTATTAATGAAACATTTATTTATGAAATTTGAAAAAAAATCGCAAATTTACGTTAAATAAGTTGCTAAGCTCCTAAGACAAAACTGTTCGTTGTCAATGCCGTGCCGTGGAAAATCAGCGCCCAGGACGAGAGCATACGACGGAGTCCCGATACATATATTTCAAGTAATTTTTCCTATCTTTTTTAATTTCCCCCCGAATCCTGCGCCCTCCTTACTTCGGCGCCCGGGGCCGTCGTCCCGCTCGCTCTCCTCACACCATGATACTGTTCGTTGTTAGGGTTGCCAATTCTGAAAAATTAAATTACCGGCACCGGCTCATAATTCTCCAAATAGATGACGAATAACTGTGTTTTGAACCTTGAAATGTAGGCCTAAAGTTCAGCCTGCCAAAAATACCGCTTTGCCGGTTACAGAGTATAGTTGTTATTGAAATATTTATTTTAAAAATATTATCAAAATCGCCTCAGCGATTTAAAAAAAAAACGAAAAAACTCACCCCGAACAATAAACTACCCTTTCTGGGTTTTCCAGGAGAAATATTTCATGGCATAATATTTATTTATGAAATAATATCATACTCGAATCATTTTTGAAAAAAAAATGCCTAAAAATATCTCACAGCAAAAATGAAGTACCCCTTCTGGAAATTTTTTCCTAGAATGATCTTATAATATAGGGATCTTAATGGAAAATTGAGTTAGCTTATATGTATAACCAAAATCGTTAAAAGTCATTTTCGAGAAAAAAAAAATAATTTCACCTTTCAGTGAACTACCCTTATTTTGGTGAGTAAGAAGTAAATCCGAATCATTTTCCGCAGAGAAATCTTACAAAAACTTCAAGTTTAAAGTTTGATCTGTATATATACATCTCTGGAATCTCGAATACAATGTTTTTTTTTTTATGATCACTATACTTTCTTTCCTATCGTCACTTGATAGTAAAAATAGACGTTTTTTTTATTAGATAGCTACACACACACACACACACACACTCCTAACAGTAACACACAGAGTTCTACCAGTAACACATACTTGTGACACACACACACACACACAGAGTTCTAACAATTACGGCAATACTCGTAACAGTGACACACATACTCCTAACAGTGACACTCATAGTTCTAATAGTGACAGAGTGATAACAGTGACATACAGACACCTAATAGAAACAAACACTGATAACACTGATATACAGACTCCTAACAGTGACAAACAGAGTGATAACAATGACATACATAATCTTAACAGTAACAAACAGAGTGATAACACTGATAACACTGATATACAGACTCCTAACAGTGACAAACAGAGTGATAGCAGTGACACACAAACTCCTAACAGTGATACTCATAGTTCTAATAGTGATGCAATACTCGTAACAGTGACATACAGAGTCCTAATAGAGACGCGATACTCTTAACAGTGACAAAGAGTATGTCTAACAGTGACAAATTTCTAACAGTAGCACACACAGTTGTCCTAATAGTGACGTAAAAGTCGTAACAGTGACATTCATACTCCTAACAGCCATACACATAGTCCTAATAGTGATGTGATACTCGTAATAGTGACACACATATAATTCTAACAGTGAAACAGAAAGTCCTAACAGTGACACATACGCCTGACACACACACAGTCCTAATAGTTACACGATACTCGTAACAGTGATACACATAATCCTAACAGTGATACACATAATCCTAACAGTGAACCATATACTCCTAACAGTGATACATATAATCCTAACAGTGAACCACATACTCCTAACAGTGATACACATAGTCCTAATAGTGACAGAGTGATAACAGTGACAAACCGTGATAACAGTGACATACAGACTCCTAACAGTGATAAACAAGTCTTAACAGTGAGATATAGACTCCTAATAGTGACACACATACGCGTAGCTGGCACAGTTCTAAGAGTGACGCAATGTTTGTAACACTGACACATACTCCTAACAGTGCCAAACAAAACTCCTAATAGTGAAACATACAGAGTCCTAACAGTGATACACATACTTTTAACAGTGACAAACAAAAGTCCTAACAGTAAAACAAACAAACTCCTAACAATGACTCACATACTCCTAACAGTGACGAACAGAATGCTAACAGTGACAGACAGACTCCTAACAGCGACAAACAGTGATAACAGTGACATACAGACTCCTAATAGTGACACCCAGTCCTAATAGTGACGCAATACTTGTAACAGTGAACACATACTCATAACAATAACACAGAGCCCTAAAGTGATACATACTCCTGACACATACAGTCCTAATAGTTATGCAATACTCGTAACGGTGACACAGTCCTAACAGTGAAACATAGAAACTCCTAACAGTGACACACATATTCCTAACAGTGGATCAGAATCCTAACAGTGACGGAATGTCCCTGACACTGTGTAACGTACATACATTAGCTTATGTAAATATATTAAAATCGTGATATGCATATAATTATTTTTGCCTAAAATTTACATATTCACATATACTCTCCGTATATTAATTTGCATTTAAGATAGAATAAGTAAAGGATTAGTTGTGGAAGTAATTGTGTATAGTTTATTTCATTTTTGTGTTTATTATTATTATTATTATTATTATTATTATTATTATTATTATTATTATTATTATTATTATGTGTGTTATATAAATGTAAGGGTAAGGATTAAATCAAGATAGAAGTTGAATTAAACACCTCAATTGAGAATAATATGTGCAGAAAGCAATGCTTTGGAAATCTTAGGAAGTACATCGCATGAACCCAGCACACAGAGAGAGAAAAAAAAAACAAAGTTGGGAGATTCTTTGTCTCAAGGAAAAGAACACCCAAGAGTTAAGTGCAGCTGGTCCAGGGTTGCTACCTATAAATTTTTAGAAAGAAGAGAATATGTATGAATCTTCAGTGAGCATAAACCTGCGATAGATACATATGGGAAAATTACTATGGTCAGAGACGATGTGTACATGTAGACTCCAAGTCGCAAGCAGCCATTGTTTAAGTTTGCTTGCTGGAGTTCGTAAGTACATGCGAAACTTCGACTACAAAGAGGTGTGATAATTTTAGAAGTTGACCAGAAGTAACACCTTTTTAGCAGCTAGCATCATTTCCAACGGAAATTCGGCCAGCTAGAATCCAACCTCGAATTTCGCAGCTCCCCTCACCTCACCGGAGAAAAACCGAGGAACGGAGCATTCCATGTAGAATCCTTCACCCCTGTAGATATTTTTACTTCCACAAGTAATTTTTTTAATATTGTAAAGATTTTCTTGATATTTCGTTAGTGTAGAATATAGCTTAGGTTAGTCGCTGTATTGTGTTATTTTTATGTCGTATCAAAAAAGGCTTATTTCAGTACAGGACGGCAAGTCCGGCAGTACTTCATGGAAGGAATGCATGATAGATGTAAGAGCATAAACTTCCGGTATCTTGGCAGGCGACGTCCTGAGGGGAAAAACTGCACCAACAAGGGAGAAAATGTAAAATTTCTATGTTTTTAAGATATGACAGCATGTCACACTTACAAATAAGCTGTCTTATTGTATATAGGTATTAATTCTCGTGTGTGGTATGTTGACAAACATTTTAACTTAACAAAAACAATGAAAATATGACAACTTCACATAGCAACCCCTCACAGAGGTGAGTGGTCGCGGAGAAATCCCGCTAGGTGTCAGGACCGTCAGGTCTGAGGAGAGCAGCGTGTCCTCTCAGCCGAAAATTAAGCAATTTTTGTGAGAAAAACATAAAATACACGGTTAATAAGAACATGATTAGAGAAGTGATATGCATCATTTTAAAGCTAGACATTACAGCTATACTGTGGATACATCAGTTTGCTTGTATCTATTAACAATTTTAAATGATGTACATTAGAAACAATGAAAGTGTAAATTCAGGTCAGAGGGGACAATGACCTCTGTAGGCAACCCCTTTTCTTCCCCACTTCACCCCGTCATAAGACTCGCAAAAGCTATGAGGCGAGCCCAGTTTTTTGTGTGGAAGGTGGTTTTGACAAAACCAAAGAGGCAGGGGGAAGAGAGGCAATTCGTGTCTGGTGATCGGAAGAGAGGTATCACTCTTCGTGTGCTCGTATAGAGAAATTCGACTCTGGACGTACAGAGAAACTTGTGACTGTGATACTACCAGTGTTAGCCACGAACATCTAAGCTCATGATAGGAGTTGTGTACGTAAACATTTTGTAAAATTTTAAAGTATTAAGTATATACATATTCAATATTTATCCGTCAAATGTGTATATATAGTATTTCTTGTTCATAATCCTGCGCGACGAACTTCGCAACTGTGTGCTTTTAGTACAGTACAGTGGTGTACGAACATTTTTTTTTTTGAGCAGGATATTATAATCTGCTAATCGAACCCGATGGTGTCATCTTCCCTTTTTCTATAAGGGTGATGAAGTTAGCTAGTCGAGAAATAGCCACCTAACAGGCTGGATCGCGTTAGGTTAGGCGAAACAACCTGTGCCAAGATCCACTGCAGACACAAGATCCAGAGATTGTTAATTATTCTCTGAATATGGGACTGGAGACAAACCAGGAGGAAAGCAGAGTATTGTCATGTTCAATGTGGAAGAAAACGTGACCTCCGCGGGACCTACGTTCTGCTAAAAGAGGGAAGAGAGCAGAGCCATCGGAAGCAGCAAGAAGAGGACCAGGAGGACATCCAGGAGAAGAGAACAATTGAAGATGCGCTAAATCGTGCACGAACATTTAATCTAAACAAATAAGGCCTTACTTTTGAAATTAAACATTTCGGCGAAAGTTCAAAATTTTTTTTTTTATTCTTATCACAGTGTGTAGTGTTGATGCGTGTGTTGTCACACCTCATTAAAAGTTTATCATATGAATCCCGTGTGCACTTCATTCTCCATAGGAAGTCTGACCAGGTATGTGCTCAGTGTAATATTCTCATGTCTTTCTTTCAGCTGCTCCGGAGTTGTTCATGTCCGGTAAAATACGGTCTCTCACAACCAAGTGTTGTTGTGTGAGTGAGAAGTAGTATTGTCTCTAACCAC
Organism: Thermobia domestica; assembly: GCF_964235325.1. NCBI lineage: Eukaryota > Metazoa > Arthropoda > Insecta > Zygentoma > Lepismatidae > Thermobia > Thermobia domestica. Next base: position 18,960,992 of record NC_137467.1, read on the forward strand.
CTGGGGAAACACGTAGACCTAGAACTTAGAGTCTCCCTTTTGATTTGAAATGCTATCCTAAATCACTCTCATTTTGTTCATTAAATTACTTTATCTTTATATATTACATATTTTGCTCTACCGACATTTTAAACTTAAAAGCTCTACCGACTTAGCTAGTTACTTACATATTCATCAGAACAGTAGCATTTCAAGATTAGTATATTCAAATTTATTTAAATTTTGATTTAATTTGCATAATAATTAATTTATTTTTCACTCTACGGTCCTTCCCCTTTACAAATCTGGCTTACCCAGCATGGGCATGAATTTCTCCAGGTAGGAAATCAGTAACTGCATAAGGATAGGAGAAAACTGTTCAGACTATATTTGGTAAACCTTTCAAAAATTTTGCAATTTTTAAAATTTGTTGTTTTAATACAACTGAACAGTAAAAGCTGAGGCAAGTTAAAGTAAAGTTAAGTACTGTAATCTTATTGGAATGGTAATAATTTTGTGTCGAGTGAAAACCTCAGCTGAGCGATACTATTTCTCACACAACCGTATTGACTGAAATAAGCCTTACGCGTGTCAGGTTAATTATTTGTTTGTTTGTTTTTTTTTTTTTTTCTCTTCGCGCAGAACAAGAAAATTTCAGTGTGTGTTTTTGCTTGTGTATTTATGATTATTTCTTGTGTGATATTTAGAGATAGATATGTACATTTAGAGAATTTTCCCCATATTTAGAGATTAGGAGGGGGATCAATTGTTACACGCGTGTGCTAGAAATTTTTGCTTACTATATATTTTCGTGTATTAATGGTAAGAACGCGTAGCCAGACGAGGAAAATGGAGAACTGTGAAGAAAATTTCAATCAGCTAGGCGAGTTTGGTGTAGACCTAGAGAACTACACACAAGAGGTAGGAGATAATGACGACAGAGAAACAGTTAGACAGGACACACCTGTGGGGGAAGAGCAGGTATCAGATGTAAACGCTGGCAACGCTGCAGCTAGCGATGCCGAGAGGGAGCGCAACGAAGAACCAGTTCCGGGAACCTCGGCTCGGCTCGTGAGCAATATGACAGACCCCGCCCTCTCCTCGTTGTTTTCAATGTTGAGGGAAATGTCGGAGAACCAGACGCGATCGCTGCAGGAGATATCATGTAGGTTAGAAAGCCAGGAGAAGAAGCAGGAAAAATCCCTTCAGGAAATTTCCCGCAAACAAGAGATAGCATTACAGGAAATTTCAGGAAAAATAGGGGAACAGGAACAAAAACAGGAAGAAGCAAGTCAGAGATTACTAGAGCGAATAGAGACTGCAGGTCACGAAATCACTGTCAGCGTTCGGCAGGAACTTAACAACAGTGTTCTGGAGTTAAACGCTCGTTTAGACGCGACGGCAGAGTCTCTAAATGAGAGGTTAGCGGTGACGTGCGATGAGCTCAAGAATTCAATCCGGGAAACAGATGAGCGGGTTCGACAACTTGAGATTAGCTCAGGAAATAGGATTGAAGAGGTCACCGAGGCTCTAGGCGCAGATTTAGCCAAAGTAGACCGAGAAGTGGGTCACCTGCGTGGTGAGATTGAAAGAGTAGGGGACCACGTGACAGATGTAAATACTCAAGTGGAAGGTGTCCGCGAAAATGTAGGAGATTTAGTAGGGCGTATAGACAACGTTGAGGGAACTATAGGACAATTACAAAACAATCTGAGACAAGTAGAGATCAGTTGGAGAGAGCAATTGAATCGAGCACGACGAGAATTCGGGCAAGAACAGCAGCTCGAAGAAGTCCGAAGTGAATGTCGGGATGGCATTCAGGAAATTCAAGAAAATGTGAGTCACGTATGTTCCAAGCTGGAACGAGAGCTCGAATCGCTGAGGGAAACGGTTCGAGACCGTGCTAGCGAAGTAAACATGTCTGCATCCGTCTCGAATAACAGAGCGGAATCTCCGGTTCCAGGCCCGTCGAGACAGACCCCTGAGCATTCGAGACGAGACATTAATGCAGAGCAGTCGTCTCTTCAACTGCAAAATGGACCTCAAACGTGTCAATTGGCGTCCGCACTAGGTTTCTTACATCGCGACCTTACACTGCCCATTTTTTCTGGTAGTGAAAGTGAAATACAAGCTCACAACTTCCTTCAGGAGTTGGAGAGCTACTTCGAGCTTACTGGCGTGCCTGAAGACAGAAGGCTGGCCTTCTGTGGACGAGCATTCAAGGGAATATCCAGGCAGTGGTTCCAAGTAACCTCAATTAAGTGCCAGAGTTATGCAGAATTACTGAGTCACTTCCGGGCTACTTATTTAAATGAAGAGAAACTGGCGAACCTACGAGCATCGATTTTGACGTCGAGATTCGAGCCGAGGGGCAACAAGAAACCGACGGAATACTTATTAGAACTGTTACACAATAATAGTATTCTCGACCCACCACTGCCCCAATCAGTCTTATTGCGTGTGCTTCCGAGACAACTACCGTTCTCGATTTATCGATGTATCGTCTCGTCGAAGCCACGCACCATCGAAGAGCTACTGGGAATTGTTGGAGAGCTGCAAAGCACGTACCAACCCCAGAGTAGCAACAATTGTGGTAGGAGGGGGATAAACATGTTAGAAGTTCAGGAAGTAGCTAGTGAAAAGTCACCCCCCTCACAAAGGAACAATAGGCCGAGTAACCCCCCCAGGATACGCAGAAGGACGCACCAAAATAGGGGCCCTTATGAGCAGAGGGGTGGTAGAGGCAATCAGAACCACCAGAATAGGAGCCACAATAATGATGAGAATTGGCAACAGGGCGATCGTGGCTGGAGAGTTAGAGACAGCGCGGCACCACGAGGCATGAATAGAAATAGGCGTGGTCGTGGCAGAGGTAGGAACTCTGGACACGAGAGTGGAAACGAGTACACTCAGGAGATTAATGAAGTCAGTGTGCAAGAGCAGAGGGCAGGACCATCGAGACAGCCTCAGTCTCGAAATCGCTCACGTCCGAATAGCCCTACCAGCGTGCGAAACTGAGGACATCTCGTGCGTGAACAGGGAGGCGGAGATGCAAGATGCATACTGAATATTCTGGAAACGCCTGCGATTATTACACCTGGACACGTACGTAATAATGAAAACGAGAAATGCTCATCTCATGAAGTAGACTGCGAGACGCTAGTTAAAGAAATTGAAAATATAGAAAGTAAATGTAGTCAATGTGTGGAAATCATTGAGAAGCAACACTTTTCCAGTGCTGCGAAAGTTTTTCGTCAAGAGATCTGTTTGATTTTGAGAAATGGGAAGGAAATTAAATTAGATAAGGAAAATTTCGATGAGACGAATGCGATTTTTCGTAACTTATTGGATTCTAGTGCAGGAAAACTCCCGACCAATAATGTTATTACACTACCGGAAGTGGAAGTAGTACTTTTTGGAGAGAAAATCTTAGCACTTCTGGACAGCGGGGCTACAGTGAGCGCTTTATCAGAACAGCTGTGGGAACGCATTAGTAAGCGAGAACCTTCTCCAGCATTTATAAAATCCACAAACATTAGGGTCAAGTCTGCTTTTGGTAGGTCCATTGCGTCACTCATTGGACAAGCCATGTTGGAAATTGAAGTAGAAGGGAAAATGTATTACACCGCAGGAATCATTGTTAAAGGGCTTAATAGAGAACTGATTTTGGGATCTCAGTTTTTCGTAGAGAGTAGAGCCGTCCTGAATTATGATCAGGGCGTGTTCCAGCTTAACCATCCCTATTCAATAAAGGTTTCTTTTCGCAACATAGAGATCGAGGAAGACGATCTGATCATAAGAAAATTATCCTGGGAGTTCGACGACGATGTTAGAGAGTTGATTGGTGACAGTCCCAATGTCAGTAGTATGTGTGCGTCAAATAGAGGACCCCATACGAATGTTCAGCCACAGTTATTAGATGCAGGAGGATGCCGTGGTAAGGAATTGGCAACACTGCGTACACGGTTGGATGATGGTAAATTCCCAACCACCGCTGAACTGGCGAATGTCGTGTACTCGCCACATGATTGGACTAAAGTTCGAACCCAGGCTACACCAGCAGAGATCAAGGAACATGTCGAAAAGTACACCGATTTAAGTAGGGATGAGAAACAACAATTGTATAACGTTCTCTATAAACACCGTGAGATTTTTGACGAGAAGCCCGGGTGTATAAAGAATTACCAACACACTATCGAGGTCACAGACGACCGACCTCTAAAAGCAAGAATGTATCCCTATGCGCTAAGATTTAAGAATCAGGTAACCAACACCATAAATCGATGGTTAGCGTGGGGAATTGTGAAGAAGTTTCCCACATCGTACACGAGCCCACTGGTGGTTGTTCCAAAGAAAGATGGACGCGCACGTGTATGTTTGGATGCGCGTAAATTGTCGGAGATCACTAGAAGCGAATTCGACCAGCCCATTCCAGCGTTAAGTACATTACAGGACCTGTGTGATAGACGCTTCTTCTCTGTAATAGATTCAGTGGAAAGTTTTCTCCAAATTCAAGTGGAAAAAGAAAGTCAAAAATATTTAGGTTTCATACATGAGGGCATAACATATGTTTTTGTAAAACTTCCTTTTGGTACAAAGCAAAGTCTAGCGTCTTGTGTAAGAGCAATTGACTCAATTTTAGGAGATGAATGCAGGAGTTTTAGCGGCCACTATGTTGATGACGTCGCGATTGCCAGTTTTTCTTTTGATGAGCACATGCATCATCTTGATGTAGTACTTGGGAAATTACACGCAGGTGGTCTGACACTTAGATTAAAGAAATGTCAGTTTGCGAGACAGCGCATTAACATTCTGGGCTATGAACTTTCGCCTGAGGGCATAGGGAAGTGTCAAGAGAAAGTAGAGAAAGTGATGACTTTCAGAAGACCCAGAAATGTGCGAGAGTTGAGAAGCTTTATAGGGTACTGTCAATTTTACAGAATATTCAGTACGCAGTTTTCAGAAATACTTTTCCCGCTATTCCAGCTACTGAAAAAGGGAGCAAAGTTTCAGTGGCTTCCTTGTCATGAAGATGCTTTCAACCGGATCAGGCAAGTATTTCAGGAGAAAGTTGTACTGAAAAAGCCTCTCCCTGACAAGCAACTGATCTTGGAATGCGATGCATCCGATGTCAGTTGTTCATCGCATCTCTATCAAGTAGACGATGATGGAAACATCCGTATTATTGGAATGACGTCACGGATATTCAATTCTGCGGAACGTCATTACTCGATCACAGAGAAGGAATGCGCAGCGGTGATAGATGGCGTCAATAAATTCAAACATTATTTGGTAGGCAACCGGTTCAAAATTCGCTCAGATCACCAATCACTTCGCTTCTTGTTACTGTGTAGACTGACGTCGCAGAGGCTAGTGAGATGGGTACTCGCACTCAGCGTACTTTCTTTCGAGTTCGAGTATGTCCCGTCGAAAGAAAACTTAAGTGACTATATGTCGAGATATCCGCCCAACACCGGAAAGAAATTCGACGAGAACAAGAAGTTAGTATTAAACGAGTCCCTAATGACCATACTAACAGCGTTACCAGGGAAACTCAGGGAACTGGTAGCAATATTACCCGAGATGCAATCGTCGGATCCAGTGTATGGGGAAATAAAGAAGAAAATTATGAATGACGACCATACAGGAAAGGTAGCAAGCAGTAATCACCAGTACCTTCTTTCAAATGGACGGTTATGCAAGCGTGACCGTGATGGTTTGCGCATTTGCATACCGGAAGTACTTGTGCAACCACTGCTCCAGTATTATCATGACGAGCGTGGACACGTCTCTGCTAGCAAATTAGTGCCAATGCTATCCGAGTACTTCGTTTGGCCTAGAATGAGAAATGTTATCAGGAAATTCACAGCGTCTTGTGGACTGTGTCAGAAAGCAAACCCCCCACACACATACCAACCGGGACCACTGAACCCCGTGGTAGTAAACAGACATAGCTACATGGTTTGTGTCGATTGGCTAGGGCAACTGCCTGTAGGGATAGGCAATGTAAGCTACATTTTGGTGTGTGTTGATGCATTCTCTAAATTGATAGGTTTGTTTCCATGCAGAAGAGCGACGACGAGTACCGCTCTCAAAAAGTTGAAGGAATTTCTCAAACTGTGCCCGTCAGTAGAGGTTGTTCTGACAGACAATGGGTCACAGTTCTCCAGTGCCAAATGGAGGAAAGAACTAAACGAGCTAGGAATAAAACCCATCTACAGTACACCGTATTATCCGCAAGGAAATATGGCGGAAGTAGGGGTACGTTCGACAGTGAGAATGTTGAGAAAATTGTGCCATGACAAGCAGAGAGAATGGCCAAAACATATAGAAAAAATTGAAAAGTGTCTGAATTCGGTGGTACATCTGTCGACAAACCTAAGCCCGTATGAGGTGCACTTTGGACAGTCTATGTCAAAGGAAGTGGCTAGACTCTTTGAGATCCCGGAAGTGGAAAAGCACAAGAGCATACAATATTACTCGGAGATAGCGGCCAAGAACTTGAACAAGAATGCACAAGAGAGGAAGAAAAGCTTCGATAAACGACACCACACTGTGCAATTCGAAGTTGGAGAATTAGTACTGGTCAGAAACTTTCCAAAATCTGACGCATTTAAGGGAATTACTAAGAAGATATTACTGTTATATTCTGGGCCCTACCGTATCCTGTCTAAAACAGAGAAAAATGTGTATACCTTGGGTGACCCTGACACCAAGGAACACATAATGAAGCGTAACGGCTTTCACCTCAAGCGGTTCATTGAACGCGAAAACAACCCTCAGCAGGGTGCTAACCTGCCTGCTTGAAGAAGAGAATAGGAAAAGAAGAAAACAGCGTTGAGGTAGAAAACCTGTTTTCGTCGCTGTACCTCACTGCAAGCAGCGGAGGTAACAATACATACCTGATTTTTTTTGTACAGTTAAATAGTATAGCTAGTTTCTAGGTTAGGAGTGTAATGTTTTTGTTTTCATTTATACATACATGTTTTCATTTCTGGATCCTCATTAGCTTCGAATATTTATTCTTATTGTCAATTAGCTTGCGTATCATGTTAGTGTTTGTTTATTTGTTTGATATTGTATTTTGACTATAATGTAACTATTTCCAACACAAATGTAGGAATATACAAGGATTATCGGAATAACTTTGTATAACCCTTCAGAGGGGGATAAATGTAACGTACATACATTAGCTTATGTAAATATATTAAAATCGTGATATGCATATAATTATTTTTGCCTAAAATTTACATATTCACATATACTCTCCGTATATTAATTTGCATTTAAGATAGAATAAGTAAAGGATTAGTTGTGGAAGTAATTGTGTATAGTTTATTTCATTTTTGTGTTTATTATTATTATTATTATTATTATTATTATTATTATTATTATTATTATTATTATTATTATTATGTGTGTTATATAAATGTAAGGGTAAGGATTAAATCAAGATAGAAGTTGAATTAAACACCTCAATTGAGAATAATATGTGCAGAAAGCAATGCTTTGGAAATCTTAGGAAGTACATCGCATGAACCCAGCACACAGAGAGAGAAAAAAAAACAAAGTTGGGAGATTCTTTGTCTCAAGGAAAAGAACACCCAAGAGTTAAGTGCAGCTGGTCCAGGGTTGCTACCTATAAATTTTTAGAAAGAAGAGAATATGTATGAATCTTCAGTGAGCATAAACCTGCGATAGATACATATGGGAAAATTACTATGGTCAGAGACGATGTGTACATGTAGACTCCAAGTCGCAAGCAGCCATTGTTTAAGTTTGCTTGCTGGAGTTCGTAAGTACATGCGAAACTTCGACTACAAAGAGGTGTGATAATTTTAGAAGTTGACCAGAAGTAACACCTTTTTAGCAGCTAGCATCATTTCCAACGGAAATTCGGCCAGCTAGAATCCAACCTCGAATTTCGCAGCTCCCCTCACCTCACCGGAGAAAAACCGAGGAACGGAGCATTCCATGTAGAATCCTTCACCCCTGTAGATATTTTTACTTCCACAAGTAATTTTTTTAATATTGTAAAGATTTTCTTGATATTTCGTTAGTGTAGAATATAGCTTAGGTTAGTCGCTGTATTGTGTTATTTTTATGTCGTATCAAAAAAGGCTTATTTCAGTACAGGACGGCAAGTCCGGCAGTACTTCATGGAAGGAATGCATGATAGATGTAAGAGCATAAACTTCCGGTATCTTGGCAGGCGACGTCCTGAGGGGAAAAACTGCACCAACAAGGGAGAAAATGTAAAATTTCTATGTTTTTAAGATATGACAGCATGTCACACTTACAAATAAGCTGTCTTATTGTATATAGGTATTAATTCTCGTGTGTGGTATGTTGACAAACATTTTAACTTAACAAAAACAATGAAAATATGACAACTTCACATAGCAACCCCTCACAGAGGTGAGTGGTCGCGGAGAAATCCCGCTAGGTGTCAGGACCGTCAGGTCTGAGGAGAGCAGCGTGTCCTCTCAGCCGAAAATTAAGCAATTTTTGTGAGAAAAACATAAAATACACGGTTAATAAGAACATGATTAGAGAAGTGATATGCATCATTTTAAAGCTAGACATTACAGCTATACTGTGGATACATCAGTTTGCTTGTATCTATTAACAATTTTAAATGATGTACATTAGAAACAATGAAAGTGTAAATTCAGGTCAGAGGGGACAATGACCTCTGTAGGCAACCCCTTTTCTTCCCCACTTCACCCCGTCATAAGACTCGCAAAAGCTATGAGGCGAGCCCAGTTTTTTGTGTGGAAGGTGGTTTTGACAAAACCAAAGAGGCAGGGGGAAGAGAGGCAATTCGTGTCTGGTGATCGGAAGAGAGGTATCACTCTTCGTGTGCTCGTATAGAGAAATTCGACTCTGGACGTACAGAGAAACTTGTGACTGTGATACTACCAGTGTTAGCCACGAACATCTAAGCTCATGATAGGAGTTGTGTACGTAAACATTTTGTAAAATTTTAAAGTATTAAGTATATACATATTCAATATTTATCCGTCAAATGTGTATATATAGTATTTCTTGTTCATAATCCTGCGCGACGAACTTCGCAACTGTGTGCTTTTAGTACAGTACAGTGGTGTACGAACATTTTTTTTTTTGAGCAGGATATTATAATCTGCTAATCGAACCCGATGGTGTCATCTTCCCTTTTTCTATAAGGGTGATGAAGTTAGCTAGTCGAGAAATAGCCACCTAACAGGCTGGATCGCGTTAGGTTAGGCGAAACAACCTGTGCCAAGATCCACTGCAGACACAAGATCCAGAGATTGTTAATTATTCTCTGAATATGGGACTGGAGACAAACCAGGAGGAAAGCAGAGTATTGTCATGTTCAATGTGGAAGAAAACGTGACCTCCGCGGGACCTACGTTCTGCTAAAAGAGGGAAGAGAGCAGAGCCATCGGAAGCAGCAAGAAGAGGACCAGGAGGACATCCAGGAGAAGAGAACAATTGAAGATGCGCTAAATCGTGCACGAACATTTAATCTAAACAAATAAGGCCTTACTTTTGAAATTAAACATTTCGGCGAAAGTTCAAAATTTTTTTTTTTATTCTTATCACAGTGTGTAGTGTTGATGCGTGTGTTGTCACACCTCATTAAAAGTTTATCATATGAATCCCGTGTGCACTTCATTCTCCATAGGAAGTCTGACCAGGTATGTGCTCAGTGTAATATTCTCATGTCTTTCTTTCAGCTGCTCCGGAGTTGTTCATGTCCGGTAAAATACGGTCTCTCACAACCAAGTGTTGTTGTGTGAGTGAGAAGTAGTATTGTCTCTAACCACCTGGGGAAACACGTAGACCTAGAACTTAGAGTCTCCCTTTTGATTTGAAATGCTATCCTAAATCACTCTCATTTTGTTCATTAAATTACTTTATCTTTATATATTACATATTTTGCTCTACCGACATTTTAAACTTAAAAGCTCTACCGACTTAGCTAGTTACTTACATATTCATCAGAACAGTAGCATTTCAAGATTAGTATATTCAAATTTATTTAAATTTTGATTTAATTTGCATAATAATTAATTTATTTTTCACTCTACGGTCCTTCCCCTTTACAACTGAGACACAGATTCCTAACAGTGGAATACATACTCTAATAGTGATACATATAGAATCCTAACAGTGACACACCTACTATTTGTAATAATCAGGATCAAATTAAATTCCACGCTAATTGTAAAAAAGAAAAATGAAAAAAATCTCATTATATTAGAAGCAGCAAAACAAGTAAAAAAAAAACGAAACAAAAAGCAGCACAAAAAATCCTAATCACGTTTTTCCTTAGAAAGAAAGTGAAACAGTGGCTTGCCTTGCATTTATTTCTTTTAAGAGTAAAGTGTTCAACATGTAAACGAGCAAATCAATGATGAAATAACTTTTACGAAAGAGGCGGGGAGCAAAGGAAAGAGAGAAAAAACAAAGATAGAAAAGATCAAACAAACACAAAGTAAGAAGTGCCAACAAACAAAATGAAAGTTCGTTATTACAAAACAAAAGAAGGGAGAAAAAAAGTTGTGTGATGAATAGATACGTATACGGTAGTAGTACCGCTGTAGTATTGCCAATATACGATAAACACATGTATATTGGTAACACATTTTCTCTTCAGGACGTGTTAAATTTTACTGTTTCATCATAAATCTGCACTCATGCTTGATTTTTTTTTTTTTTCATTTCCGATTGAATTTTCTTAAAACACGTGAGTTTCGCTTCATCTTGCCAAAATACAGTTCGATTCCAAATTACACAACTTCAATACTAAAACCGGAAGTGCTAAATCCGTCAGTTTTGTCACTTCTGGTTTCAAATATTTGGGACACTGAAGCCATACCATTTTCGGGTGGTTCTTATTTTTCGGCTTTCGATTTTTTTTAGTCGCACCACCCTAAAATATCAGACCAAAGTAACCCATTAGAAAGATTAGCTCAACTGAATAATACTAAATGGTGCCCGAAACGATCTCAAATTTTAAATGCATTTACATATTTATATATACATTTTTACAACTTTTAGATTTGTGGTTTCCATTTTTCCAACACCATGAGACACTTACTATACTTTTATTTACAATTAAATTTCGCGAAAATGTTATTATCATCATCAAAACCAGAAAGGAAAACTTTTAGTTATGCATGGTTTCGCGTAGATTAGTCGCTACGCTCTCATCTTTGGTGCGAGCGGTCCTGGGATCGATTCCCGGGCTGTCACTCGGTCGAAAAAGTGTAAAATAGTTTTCAGGCCAGATATTCTGGTAAGGTTTTACTCAGTTTTCCTCATTCCCACCAGGCAAATGCCGGGATGGTACCCAACATACAAGTCCTAGGCCGCTTCCTTCCTTCCCTTTCCTAGAATAGTATCAGTTGCGTATTTAGCCCCGAAATCTTACTTACTATAATAAAGTATATGAAATATCTTGCAGAATTTTCACATTTTCAGGCAAAGCCCTCCCGAAAGTTAGCAAAACCCCTCCCGGAACAAAATCGTAAATACGCCACTGGACAGTACGATCGCCAAGTAAAGCCATGAGTCATACGTGACGGGTTAACATGGCTGCTGATGCCGAAAGCTCAGAAATCTAATCATAATCCTTTCAGTTACGGCATACTCTATTTATATATATATATATATATATATATATATATATATATATATATATATATATATATATATATATATATATATATATATATATATATATATATATATTAGGGTAGAAGCGATAGAAAAAATAAAATTCTGGTCCTGCTACATATATCAATTCAAGTATTTAAAAAAGAAAGAAAAGAAGGTCTTGTTTTTAAGCGGTTTTCAGTGTAAAGGTAAAAACAAAATGGCTGCAATGAAATTGCGCACACTATTCCGGTTTTATCACTCTTATCTGATAAGCCGTTGACAAGCTGTCATTATGTATAGGATTGCCCACAAAAAAAATTAAGCAATGTTGTCAGAGGAAAATATTTTCTCTTCTGTTATGTTTCTATGTGTGTGTGTTACAGTATCGACAGTTGTTTACAAGAACTGACTACCGCAACCAATTAGACGATGAATGGTGGCTTAGTAGCGTCCTCTGATTAACTTTTCAGAATGAACTTTTTAGAAAAAAAAAATGAAATTAAGATCAATTGGGAAAGGAGATACGAACATTAGCGTCATTTCAGATTTGGTTTAGGGGGGGGGGGGACAAGATCCCTTGATATAAGTAAAATTTCGCGTTTTTCACTGACTTACTACTATTCTATTGGTAAAATCTATATAAATCTCTAACTCAGGGGGGTCAAATGCCCCTCCGTGCTCCCCTGAATGACGCCCCTGGATACCAATACACAAAAGAAAGAAAGGCTTGAAGAGACATAACTTCATATTGAAGCAGTATGAGTGCTTAAAGGTAATACATATTCAGAATAGAAGACAAGGAGGATTAAATTTTTAAAAATTGAAGCCGTAAAGTTGCAACCAAGAAAATTTTAAACATGTGGATTGTAATATAAAAACTTGGTTTTGGAGGTATCTTGGCTTGTTGTATTTACTGATCAAATTATATTTAGCTAATCCTTAATATAATTTGTATTTTATTTCTAATTTCTGTTTCTATCCTAATCAGAAGGAAAACCTTATTTGCGTACAGATTTTAAAGTTACCATTGTGGCAATGTTGGACAAACAATGCGTGTTCAAAAAGGTCCACAAAGATTTGTGCGCAACGCAATTTGGGATCTAGAGTGTGCGCAATCCAGTTGCTCCCAAAAAAGTCCATGGACACGCACACATGGAAAAATAACACCAAACACACATGCAATTGATCGGGAGCTTACTAACACTGTCGCCACCTCAGCTGTTTTTTTTTTATTTTTAAATCAGTACTGTTTTTTGGGATTTGCGATAGCGATAACTGCAAACTTGCACTTTATCTGAATAATCGAATTACTCACCTCGTCGCAGTGTTCCTTCTATTTTTTTTCTCTTATTATATTTCGAATGAGTCACTCGGTTGTTGTTTCTTCGGGGGCACATACAAAGCTTATCATTTACAAATATAAGAAACTCCACGTAACAAAGACTTAACTTCCTGTATGCTCCCGAAGAAGGATAACCAAGTGACTCATTCGAAATGTAAGGAAAGAAAAATTGAAGGAACACTACTACTAGATGTGTAAGTCAATTTATCAAAAAATGTGTTCCATCCGCTCAGTAAGTAATTGCATTTTATTTACTTAATTATATTTCTAACCAAGATACCATTATTATTATTATTATTATTATTATTATTATTATTATTATTATTATTATTATTATTATTATTATTATTATTATTATTATTATTAAGTATTCTGCCTTTTGGTAGGTCCTGGGATTAATGAAGATTTTTCTTTTCTTCTTCCTAATTTTCAGTTTGGGCCTCGAAATGTTTCTTCCATGCTTCTCAATTTTCAGCTTCCTCTTTTAACTTCCAATATTTTCTTCTATTTTTCAAATCGTGTTTTTGTTCTTCCTATTCCTCGCCTTCCTTTTATCTTTCCTTCTATCGTGGTATAAAGAAGACAATTTCTTCGTGTCAAATCCAATTGGCCTTTCTTGGAAAGATGCTGACTAGAAACGCCCTCTTCTCTCCTATTCGTTTTTAAAACATCTTCGTTTGTTACTCTTTCTGTCCATTTTACGTTCTTCATTTTCCTCCAACGTGCTATTTATTTATTATTCAAGAAACGGAAGAGTGGCCATGCTTAGCGTATTTGCTATAAGGATGGGCAAAACCGTTTTTTATAAAAACCGGAAACCGGTTTGTACAAAACCGAAAACCGAAAACCGACATTTCGGTTTTTTCCAAAACCGGTTCGGAAACTTTTGGAAAACACATAACTATTCTGGTCAGAAATAGAACAAATTTTGGAAAAAAACGGAACCGGTTTTGAAGAAAACCTAAACCGGATCCGGTGAAAAACCAAACCGGTTTTGGAAAATACCAATAACCGTTTTTTTAGGAAAACCCGAAACCGGTTTTGGTGAAAAATCGAACCGGTGTTTTTTGATAACCGAAACCAGTTTTTTTTAATTTTTCAAAAAACGGTTTCGGTTTTTCTAAAAACCAAAAAAACTGTTTTTGTGCCCACCACTAATTTGCTATCGCTATCACCCTTGGGGCGAGCGGTCCGTGGGGATATTCGGTTGAAAAGATGTGACAACTTTTCCAGGTCAGCCATTCTAAGTGAGATTTTTGCTGTGTTTCCCTTATTCAAAACAGGCGAATATTGGGATAGTACCTAAAATAATGGTCGTAGGTCGCTTCCTCCCTTTCCAATCCCTTTCTTCCTCTCAGTGTGATAGCTGAGAGACGTCATTCCTTATATTTAGGGCTAACATTGCCCTATTGATGCCGAAAGCCCAGAAATATAATTCCTAATCATAATACCAAGAAAAGAAAGACAAAATTCCGGAAGTTTAACCGTCCCGGTGATCAAAAAGATTCTTCTCGAACAAGACACGGAATTCCTGGTTAGTTGCACCCAAAACTGGACAGTTTCGAACTATATATCCCTACCGCTTACTGTTTTCCCTCGTAGAGAGCGCGGTGGCTCAGTGCTAGAGCGTTCACCTCCGATACTCGGGGTCCCTAGTTCGATCCCAGCTCGCGCCGTTTGGACTTTGTGGTGTCGTGCTTGTGGGTTTTCTCGGGGTTCTCTCGTTTCCTCCCACCCTTTCACTCATTTCTCTTTATCACTGTCTCCTTTAGCCTAACCGGCGTAAACAAGGGACGTTAAACTTAAAGATTTCATTTCATTTTTGTTTTCTCTCGTTTAGAGATTTCTTGCACTTCCGGCTTCAATAGAGAGATACAGGTCGAAAAGGAGTATATTCTTAGGGTTTCTCACTATCTCTTTCTCATCTTAGCGTGTTTTTGAGTTGATCCGATACCTATTTACACACAGGTGTATCAATGGAAATTTTCGCCCACACTTACATAACATAGTTTGCAAATACAATAATAACCGTAAAAAGAACTTAAAGATTTTTTTTTTACAAAAATACAAGAAAAGATCTTTTTTTTGTGTGTGTGTGTGTGTGTGTGTGAAATAATCAAGTGTTACTAAGAAGTTTGGTTTACCTAAACACAATAGACTTCACTTAGCAACTATTGTGTACCCTATCCAAATATCCAAATTTCAGAATTCTGCGGTACTTCCGCAACAATTTTGTAAAGGAGTTGATGAAATACTTCAAATTATATGCCCGTAGTCAAACTGCCTCCATAAAAAATTGTTGCGTGAGTACCTTAGGATTCTGGAACATATATTTTTGGGTAGCATACACATTAGTTCCTAAGTGAAGTCTTGACCCGACTACGGTAGGTCCCATAGTTTTGGAGCAATGCACCTTTAAAATTTTAACCCAGGTTGGTCTATACTTTTTGTCGGTGTCAGGGACCACCTCCCAAATATTGTCGGTGTTGTTTTGAAAAACAGAAAAAGCAGAATGAAAGCATTGTAAAAATAACGAAAAACAAAGGAAATTGTATTAACTGGCTACACTGGTCCTCCGGCCATCCTTTTCTCTATGCGCTTTTTATTTATTTACTTGCATAAGTTGAGTCTCTGTCTCGGCACGTATCTTATGATGTTTGTTTTCTGGACAACATCCAACGTTTTAAACGAAGAAAACAATACAATTATGATAGTACTAATAAAGTCGAAAGAAAGTGTGTATCATTCTGCTAACGTGATTAGTGAAAGTTTTTATGTACTATCCTTATTTCCGTAATACTGTTTTTTTTCTTTTCTTTACGTGTACATATGTAATCTATTTGCAAATGTAATCATACCAGCTTACTACCTGTTTTTCATGCTAGCCGACAAAAATGCATAAGAAACCAGAACAAGTTGATTTTCTTTTCTTTTTTTAAATAAAATTTTTTTTTCTTTTTTACTTCTACACATGTGGCTCTTAGAAATCTCCGGTACAGCTAGCTACTACTATTTTTCCGGCGTATTTAACCTGTTGTTCTAAACCGGAAATGATTGAACTCACACTTTCATAAGTGTATCCCGGATTTTTACTTGCTCCAGGGAAGCTTACAAGAGGGAGTAATAGTGCAAATTGTGACGATGCCCAGTGACATAACTAAGGGGGAAGGGGACAAACGAGGCCTGTGCTCTGGGCGCCGGATTGGGGGTGCATAACTGTTCAAATATTTTTCACTGTATTTGAAACACGGTACCCATATAGTGAAACAGTCAGAGAAGCTGGGTATGATAACCAGTAACAAGAGAATACTTTTGTCGTTGCCCATTACGTACAGCGATACTTAAATTAAGGGCTAACGAACTCCAGTCTTTAGAAAGCTAGAAAAAAATGGAATCTTTAGTTTAACGTCCCACGATTATGCTTTTTTTAGAATAAGGGAGACGAATGATTAAGGCAATTGAATGATGGTAGAATGATAAAGTTGGAGGAAACGGGAATACCCAGTGAAAACACATGCACATGATGTTGCCCACCAAACAATTATTTGCCGCAATCGAACCAGGAACCCTACGCACCAGAGGTAAGCACTCTACCACTGTGCTACCGCGTCCCTCTTTCTAGAAAGCTGGAAAAACAACGATAGAACACAATATGATCAATTACACACATATTCTTCAACTAAAAGACATCTGGCTTGCCATAACCTTACACAGTTGTGTACACCCCCCTCATGTCCATGACGCACCCCTCTCAATTGTCTATCCGTAGATGTTCTTCCATGAAAAAAATCTATTCGATTAATGTTTACACCCCCTCAAACAATTTTATATAGATTTTTAACCCCCCAAATATTTCAATGACGCAGTTTGCGTCATAGCCCCCCTTTGTGGGCACCCCTGCCTTACAGAAGTTATAATACCATGAAATGTATAAGGTAAATGGCTAGAAGGTTAGCGTACGTGTCTTCGGTACAGGAGACTCTGCTTCGATTCCCGGTGGAAGCTCATCTGGTTCTGATGCCACATTTTAAGTTCTAGATTCACGTTCCATATATAACCTCGCTGCTGAACGGACACTAAACTCAAATCCAAGTAAAAGAGAGAGAGAGAGAGAGAGAGAGAGAAAAAAAAACGAAGTGGTGGTAACTGACAACATACTAGAAGGACATTGTTTTCCGTGCTAGAGTAAATATTTGAAGTTTCAACAAGTCTGAGACTTGTTTCGGACAACGAACTCTTAGCCATCGAGTGAGACAATGCCAAAAGCAGGTCAGTGCACAGCCACGGAAGCGTGAAAGAAGGTCTTGGCATGAATTTCAAAAATCATAATTTCTTTTCGGTCTTCCAATTTTCTATTTTGTCTGGCATTTCAAAGCAAGATTTAGAAAAAAGAAAAGAAAAAACAGGGAAAAGCCACAGTGCAGCCTACAGGACAATGCATCGTTTTTCAATGGATAAACAACTAATGCTGCTTCATACGTCCGTTTAAACATTTCTTGCCAAAAACGGGTGACTGATTCTCGTTCCATTCCGCGAGCAAGCAAAAAAGCAGAAGACACACATTCTAAGTACATCTTATTTACGACATACAACTACCCATATATAAACAGTAAAACGTTAAGAAAACAGAAACTCAGCACTCCACCCCGTATTGATATCCAACTGCAATCCTTTTTATTTAGCGACGACACGAGGAAAGAAATTACAGCGATCGTGGGAAAAAAAATCGAATTCGAGATTTCAAAGTATTTACACAATTCACGGCTTATTATCATTAATAATAATAATAATAATAATAATAATAATAATAATAATAATAATAATAATAATAATAATAATAATAATAATAATAATAATAATAATAAGTACTCTGCCTTTTGGCAGATCCTGGTACTTATGAAGGTCTTTTTTTCTCCCCCCCCCCCCCCTTCAATTTTAGGTTTGAGCCTCGGAAATGTTTCTTCCACGTTTGTAAATCTTCAGGTTTCTCTTTTAAGAGGCCTCATCCCGGCGAAACTTAAATACCGCTAATTTTATGGTAATGATGTGACATCTTCAAATAGATAAAAGATAATCGAAATGTGGAACAACAACGCCCTAGACAATATCATTTTACATGAGATACCGTTATCACGACTCACTTATCTGCTTTCGATTTCCAACCATTTTGAAAATCGGCATTTATTTTCGCGTTTCTAAAGGGTTGAATACGGAAAGCCACTAGGTGACTTGTGATAACGGTACCTCATGCAAAATAATATTGTCTAGGGCGCTCTTGTTCCATATTTCAATTATCTTTTATCTATTTGAAGATATCACATCATTACTGTAAAATCAGCGGTATTTTAATTTCGCTGGGACGAGGCCTCTTAACTCCCAATATTTTCTGTTTTTCAAATCATCGATCAGTTGTGTTCTTCTTCCTATTCCTTGTTTTCCTTCCATTTCCTTCTATGGCGCCATGAAGAAGACAATCTCTTCGTAAGATGTGTCCACTCCGATTGGCCTTCCTACGGACGATGCTGGCTAAAACAGTCCTCCTCTTTTCTATCCATTTTAAAACATCTTCGTTTTTATGTTCTCTCTGTCCATTTTATGTTCTCCATCTTCCTCCAACACCACATTACGAAGATCTTTAAATATTTCTTCTCTAACTTCCAGTGTTCGAAGTGGGGGGAAAAGCAGAGGCAGTATGCTTTATTACGATTTTCACTCGACATGCCGGCTATCTAAATGTTGAAATATAGTGAAAGTATGTTGCCTAAAAGATTCTATTTACATAACTGAAAACCATTAGAGAGCTTTTCTGTAGTTACGGGGGGAGGGACACAGAGATATTTTGATCCCCCACCAACAACTTTCTGAAAAAAATATCCCTTTATGTTGTATTACGTAGGGAATTATACAGGAATATGATCAAAAACTGAGTTTTATATTAACAATTTCCTGCGGGATAACTCCTGGAACCCCTGAACCCCTACTAGACTGTGGGATATTCCAATCCCCGGAAGATCCATCCATCACAACAGACAATCCCTAAATCCGCCCATGTTCAAAACGCGACATTTATATGCATTACGGCAAGAAGACATAGATGCATAAGAAAGAAACAATTCAATATGGCACATCAAACTATTAACTAGATGACCTTTCTTGAAGACACCTCATTTTAAAAACAAAAGTTAGGAAAAAGATAACAAAAATCGGTGTTTGTCAACTTAGAAATTATTTCTACATAAGAAATAAAATCTTTTTACAGACAAAGGTATTTGTCAATTACTTTGTATAAAAATGGATTTATTAACGGTATTTACCACATACTCTCCAGTGACGGTATGTTTTGACCACTGAAAAACCAGAGGTTGTATGGCATACCGTCTCACTTCGACCACTGCTAACTTTCGTAATGTCCAAGTCTCTGAAGCATGCGGTCCAATGCTCCATATATAGCACTTGACAGTCTCTGAACCATACAGTCCAATGCTCCATATATAGCACTTGACAGTCTCTGAACCATATAGTCCAATGCTCCATATATAGCACTTGACAGTCTCTGAACCATACAGTCCAATGCTCCATATATAGCACTTGACAGTCTCTGAACCATATAGTCCAATGCTCCATATATAGCACTTGACAGTCTCTGATCCATACAGTCCAATGCTCCATATATAGCACTTGACAGTCTCTGAACCATACAGTCCAATGCTCCATATATAGCACTTGACAGTCTCTGAACCATACACCCCAATGCTCCATATATAGCACTTGACAGTCTCTGAACCATACAGTCCAATGCTCCATATATAGCACTTGACAGTCTCTGAACCATACAGTCCAATGCTCCATATATAGCTTCCTTAGTCGAATATTAAGCCTACTATTTAACAGTGATCTTTTCTTGTTGAATGCTTCTTTGACTATAGCAATATTCCGGAAGTAAAATAGTCAACCGTTCAGATCATGGCTTATAAATACCGAAAAAGTGATGTTTTCGATAAGGCGCGCATCCAGATTTTTTTTTTTTTTTTTTTTTTGGCGGGATTGGTCGAAGCTTGGGGAAGGGGGTCTAATACTACAAACCACTACGTTTATGGTAGTATTGAACAGATATTATTCTGTACCGAAAAAGACGATAAAGTAATTGTAAAATACTTCCACCTCACATATTAAAAAAAAAAAAAAAGAACTAGATTGTTTCTTTATTAAGGTTGGTTTAAAGGGACAATTTCGTCGATAAATGGCACTACAGTCTTTCTATCTCTCCCATGTATTTGTTTACCTTTCACAAAAATTTACAATTTCTCTTACAAATTTCAACCTAGAGACTTCAAATTTTTAGAGAAGGAACTTCATAACCTATTTAAAGGGAACAATCCGTGTCGATTTTTTATTGAGAATTTTCTTCACTGTTGAAATGGCTTGATTGTTGAAATGGATACCCAAAACTTTGACAATGGAACTGTTTCAACAGTGACGAAAATTCTAAATAAAAAAAAAAATCGGTATGGATTATTCCCTTTAATATGTTATGAAGTTCCTTCTCTAAAAATTTGAAGTCTCTAGGTTGAAATTTGTAAGAGAAATTGTAAATTTTCGTGAAAGGTAAAAAATTACATAGGAGAGATACGAAGACTGTAGCAACATCTATCGGCAAAACTTGTCCCTTCACACTCAGCTTAAGAGAAAAAGTACAGACGAAGTGTAAGATCAAATTTTCATGCTACATCAATCATTTCCTTGTTAAACTAGTATAGTTTATATTGAGAAATTGTACAGTCAGCTACAAAAGTTATTTCCGTTTTGATGAAATTAGTTTCGTAAATAACTTCAGAATAGGACAATTTGAGTACAGTTTTCAGTAAATTAAAAAGAAATGTAATGTTCTGTTACGTTCCAGCCACACCACCGTTGTATGTTCCAGCCATGCTATAGTTGTTCGTTCCAGCCAAGAATGTTATAAAATAGAGGATCTGCTCATATGTATCTTCATCTATTAACTTAACGCCAGTGTTGCCAACAAATTAATACAAAAAGTCGCTAAATAGGACATGAAATGACTCCAATTTTGGGTGAAAAGTCGCAAAAAAAAAAAAAAAAAAATCCTGGAATTTTGCCTCTTATATATATATAAATAAAGTGTGTGTGCGTAATATACTGTACGTGTGATCAATTCAAGCCATAGTACTATCTACGCTACAAGAACGTATATAAAAGACTCATACATAACTAACAATAATTTCCTTTTTTTTAAATATATTTTTAACTTTATGCTCAATTTTCCTTCAACGAAATCAAAGATGAGTTTAGAAAAATGAACAAAATTAAAGGTCTAGAAAAAATTCTTACTTCACTTCTACTCACGCTTCTACAGATAATCTGTTTGCTACCGGTAATGTATTATTTGTGCCTCTAAACAGAAGTTCTGTAAACTAAAGGACATTAAAAGCTGGAGTTGGTTCCCGTTAGAAGGCAAGAGATAACACCAATCAAAGCGGGGATATAGAGATAAATGTTATGTACTTTCCCAACTCGTCAACTTCTACACTGAGTCAAATAAGCTAAAGGAAAATAAGCATATAACTGAACTGATTCGAGTTAATAGTACTTATTTTAGGACAAGTTGTTCGCAGCACAAAAGTCGCTAAGTCGTCAAATCATCATTCCAAAATCACCAAAAAAGTCGCCAATCGGAAAAATTATTTTTTGTCGCTATCCTGGAAGACCAATCCCCTAGATTTAGCGACTCTTCCCCCAAAGTGGTAACACTGCTTAACGCAGCCAAAAAAACAACCGAGTATCTGTCAAGGCATCGGGTCTAATTGGCTACTCTCGTTTCCGCCATGAATGTTGGCTCAAAGCATTGCGATCTTATTGAGTGGAGCAGGCAGAGTGGGGGTGGCGAAACTGTGACGTATGGCTTCACGATTTTGTTGTATATAGGTGGATCCTCTATTTTATCATATCCTTAGTTCCAGGCAGAGCACCGTTATTCCCAAAATAAATTTCGACAAAGGGGAAGAACTTTTGTACGTTGAGTTAGAAAGGTTTTGGGCAGGGTCCCAAACCAGTGGACAACCCGCGGGTGCGCCCCTACCCTCAACATCCTGAGCAAAATTGATGGTGATTCACCAAAGTAGTTGATGACATTTTTTTCCTCTCCCAGAAGGATAGACAGTGTAAACAGGGCCGGATTTAGGGGTGTGTGTGCAAAGGTGCACGTGCACCCCCTTTGTTGTAAATATACACTACCTAAAGTGAGAAGCTAGCAGTGAGTTTTGCAAAAATCAATAGTTTCATTCAATTTTCTGAAGGTTGAAGGAAAAGGATTCATCGAGAGCAGACACAGGCATTTCCAAAGGAATTCCTCATTGACATCACAGATACCTAAAGACATTTATAAAACTCAATGTAATTCAAATGTACTGGCAGTTATTTGGTGCACCCCCCCCCCTCAGAAAATCCTGGATCCGGCCCTGAGTGTAAATATATAAAGGAGGTTTGGTAAATAAAAAAAGTCGTTAGAAATAAAACGAAAGATGAAAAGTTGTGGATATAGCCTAATTCCACACACACTGAAAGGAAACAAGAAAACCGTTTGACTATAGGAAACCACCACCAATATTTGCTACTAAGGTTTATCTATTTTTTTAAAAGAAATCTTTTTATCTAGCTTTCCAATATACAACATGTTCGCCTTCACTCAAAACTTATTATAAACAAAACACTTGCGTTTCTTTAACCAATAAAAATATACTTTTCTTGTCCTGCCCACTTTTTTTTTTTCTGTTCCACATTAAGCAAACAATTTTCACGTGTGCGTTAACTGTTCAGCACTTTTCCTCATTCCATGGATTTTCTGCACAATATTGAGAACACAGTTCACCCAGCAACTTGTTTGATTAATTAACTAAATGTATTGATTTATTGCAAGAATAATGGAAACTTAAAGAGGACAGATAAAGCATAATCAATAAAACAAGGCACGACGTTGAAAAATGACCATTCATTTGAACGTACGTAGATACAGTAATTTAGTATACAGGATTTTTTTTCTAAAAACACAAGATGAAAACAGGCGACGATAAAAGTTTATAAAATTGAACATTGAATTTTCTTGAGTTAATAAATAAATAAATAAATAAATAAATGGGGAGGAGAAGGATGTAATCCCTCCCCCTAAGTTTAAGAAGCATATGCTTTTTAGTCAATTGTATACATAACCTATGTGTATATAAAAGTGAAATGACTATGTTTGTGTCTTAACAACTCTTGAACCACCCGACTGATCTCGGTTAAATTTTCAACATAGATTAAATTCGGACCTGGAATGGTTTTCATTTCACTTTGACGGTGCAACTTAGAGGAGAGGGGGGAGATATTTAAAAATGATCGAAAATGACCGGTATTAGTGTCGAATTCATAGTTGCTGAGATTAACAGTGACATTCCCAATGCCGTTTAAATCCAAATTCAGCCTTTTATATCCAAAAGGAAACGTATTCTCCCCGTGCAAAGAACGGGTATTCTGCTAGTATACTAATAAACAACGTAAAACTCTTATAGAAAATATCTGTGGACAATCTTGCGCCCGCCCCGCTGCCAAAATCTAAAATGAAGCTACTAGTCACAGTGTACACCACGAGAAACAGTTTGGTTTGCTTTTTGGTAAATTAGACTCCTAACAATCTAAATTTTACCAAGCCTAGGCTTAAATATGGCATTTTACCTCAAATTAAATTAAGTACACTTTAACATAAATACCTATTTAAAAGTAGATGAATGAAAGTAGCTATTCAAGATGAATGAATATTTGAAAGTAGATAATACTTAAGACGAATAGATATTTGAAATAGAAAATACTTAATATGAATAAATATTTGAAAGTAAATAATATTTACGATGAATGAATATCTAAAAGTATATAATATTTACGATGAATGATTATTTGAAAGTAGAAAATACTTAAGATGAATAAATATTTGAAAGTAGAAAATATTTAAGATGAATGAATATATGAAAATAAATAATATTTACGATGAATGAATATTTAAAAGTAGAAAATATTTAAGATGAATGAATATTTGAAAGTAGAAAATATTTAAGATGAAAATATTTGAAAGTAGAAAATATTTAAAATGAATGAATATTTGAAAGTAGATAATTGTTAAGATGAATGAATATTTGAAAAACATATTTAAGTCTTCAGATTTCTCAAATAGTTCCACTTTGGAGCTGTACTCCACGAAAACATTAGAATTTTGCATTATTGAGCATTATACAAACCCGCTAGGCTCAAGAACACAGCAGATAGTCTATCAAGTAAGGATAATATCCACAATTACTCACATAGGAATATGTGAGGAGTCGATTTTTCATTGTCTATATCTTGGGATCAACTACAAGGTTCACATCCACCAACGAATTTCATTCTTAATATTCAAACCCTCTACATGTTGGCCAAAATTAATGGTGATCCGTACAGTAATTCTTGAGATTTTGTGTCTGCCGGACGGACACATGGACAGAGTAAATACACAACAAAAAAATGAGGTGTTAAAATAACACGAAAGTGACTACCACTGTAGCGTGTTACTTGTGTGTGTTATTCCAGCACCAAAGATATCGCATTCTGAGCATATCATAAATAACTAGTAATTGGCAGTGAGAATTTGCCTTAGTTTTTATTGTTTGCTGTGAGCAAACTTTTACGCAATATATTTCGCGTTTATACCAAGTAATGAGTAAGTCTATGTTTTCTGTAATCAGTCACGAAAATAGTGTTGTAAGCCTAAGAATTGTCTGACATTTACATGATTAACAGTGCTGCCATTTGTTGTTCTTATGCGCTATGAACTTAATGGAATAGTACGTTGTTCGTTACTTTTTAGTGCAAAAATACGTTGTTCGTTACTTGATGTTGAGCGAATTATGAACATTGTTGACAGTATAGCTAATAATAATGTGACTGGGACAACATTTGGACATTACAAACTCTATATTTAACAACACTGGAATGGCGGGGACAATAATATTGGCAGTGTTGACACTACGTTAACAATACTGCTATGACTGGGACAATATTTAAGTATTGTTAACGCTATAACAACACTGATATACCTAGGACAAGAATATGATTATTGCTAACACTATATTAATACTAATATGGCTGGAATAACATTTGGGTATTGTTCGTGGTATATTAACAACATTGACATGACTGGGACAATATTTGGGCATTGTTGTTAACCAAAACTGGTATAGCTGGGACAACCATAGATTATATTAACAATATAACGAGCAGGCGCACATCCAGAAATTTTTATTGGGAGGAGTTCAATATGACAAATCACTTTGCCTACGTAGTATTGAACGGGTAATATTCTGCACCTGAAAATTAGGGATGGCCAGAACCGGTTTCTGGTGGAACCGGTTTTCGGATCTGAACGGATCAGGTTCTAGGAGATCCGGTTTCGGAACCGGTTTTCGGATCCAGGTCTGGAACCGGTTCCGGAACCAGTTCCGGAACCGGTTCTGAAAACCAGATCTCCAACGAAACTTTGTGACCATTCCTACGCTAAACCCGAGCTGCTGGCAGGCTGTGAACAGTGTGCTAGATGAATTAGTGGAACCGACAGGCAGGCGCCCAGGCGGCGGCCGCTTGTCTCATTTGGCTAAATAAACTGGGTAACTGGCAAACGCATTGGCTAAACAGGAAAACTGGCCAACTCATTTGGCTAAACACACACTGGTGGATCAAATTTTTTTCTGGGGGCACAAGCGGGTCTGGGCGGGGAGGGCACAAGCGCATGGTGCTTTTTGCAGTGTTTTGAAGGTGAAGTTTGTGCCTCCTTTACGGGTCTTTGGGGGCTTTCAAATCCAGGTTTGGAACCGGTTCCTAAGATCCGGTTCTGGAACCGGGTTTTCGGATCCAGGTCTGGAACCGGTTCCTAAGATCTGGTTCTGGAACCGGGTCTTCGGATCTAGGTCCGGGACCGGTTCCAGAACCGGTTCTGAAAACCGGATCTCCGAGAACCGGTTCATAGTGGAACAAGCGAAATTTAAGACCATTTTTTTTTAATGCTACATCAATGATTTCCCTGTTAAACAAGTATAGTTTTATTGAGAGTGAGCAAATGCATACTGAGCTATTTTAGTTTTCTTTTTAGTCGGGGTCTGGACCTGGTGCAATCCCCGTGTGTCCCTGATTATAAGTAATATGACTGGGACTATCATATGGTTTGTTGGCTTTATATTATCAATAGACCTACTAACTAATTAAAACTAACTCTATGGCCTATGGAACCCGGAGGTTCAATGCCGCGCTCACAAAAGCTCTCCACTAACTTCTATCCTTAGCCAATTGGTTCCAGTTTCTACTTTGTATTCCTATCTCTGCGAGATCCATCTTAATATTGTCCTCCCATCTGCGCCTAGGTCTTCCTAATGGTCGTTTTCCGATTGGTCTTCCAGTTAAGACTTTGAAAGCGTTTCTTCTTTCTTCCATTCTAGCTACATGACCTGCCCACCTAATCCTCCTAGACTTGACGACTCTAACAATGTTGGGTAAACCGTATAAATTATGTAGTTCCTCGTTATGGAGTTTCCGCCATTCCCCATTCCCGTTCCTCTTGGG
This sequence comes from Thermobia domestica, assembly GCF_964235325.1. Classification (NCBI taxonomy): domain Eukaryota; kingdom Metazoa; phylum Arthropoda; class Insecta; order Zygentoma; family Lepismatidae; genus Thermobia; species Thermobia domestica. Next base: position 18,987,600 of record NC_137467.1, read on the forward strand.
TCCGAATATTCGTCTCAGGATCTTGTTCTCAAATACTTTCAGTCTATGTTCTTCCCTCAGAGTAAGCGACCCTGTTTCGCAATCACACGTAACAACAGGCATGACTATAGTTTTGTATATTTTAAGTTTCAGATTCCTCGACAGAATTCGCGACGACATGAGATTTTGAACCGAATAGTAACACGAATTCCCTTCTTTTAGTCGACATTTAATTTCTTCGTGAATATGATTTTCGTCTGTTAATATTAAACCTACTAGTAGTCTGAATTAATATTACTGGTACAGCAATGTAATTATTGTGTTATATTAGCGACACTGGTATGGCTGGGATAGACATATAATTATAAACACTATAATTACAATGCTGGCATATAGTAATACTGATGTTGTTGGTGCTATGTTAAAAGTGTTGTTTGTGGAGTATATCTGGTATGAATTTAAAATTGTAACTTATGTTATTACACTGTAGACACCTTCTATGTGTCACTTTAAAGATTTCATGTTAAGCAACGGTGATTAATATGCCATACTTGAAACATCCTTCGGTTTTTCCGTCTGCGGTTATATCTAAATCAGTTGTTGACATCATATTACGATAACGTCCAATTTTATTTCTTTTTCCATGTTAATATCACCAGGTACATGCATGGGTGTTGATTGGAAATTGTCTTTAGATACTACTGTAAATGTTAATTTATGCGATCTGCTGCAAACGATTCGAGAAATCATAGTTGTATCAAAACAAGTCTTTAGGCATGCCGTGAATACATTTTGCTGTATTAAAGCGTTTTATACTAACAACGGATAAGCCCACACAAGTGTGTGTGTATCATTTTTAGGAGTCTGTATGTTACTATTAGAAAACAAAAACAAGATTGATTGAGGTTTAATTGGGCCGTCGGCATCAAGGCTATTTGTCCCCGTCACAATCATAACGAGAATAGACGACAGTAATAGATAAGGTTTAATAGGGACGTCAGCATCAAGGCTATTTGTCCCCGTCACAATCATAACGAGAATAGATAACAATAATATATTAATTGAGGTTTCGTTACTTAAATAACTGATCGAATTATTCTGATAACGAGTATCCGAATACCTTTCAACAACATTAAAAAGCATTTTTCGTGTTGTGCATGGTAGTACTGTTAAAATTCAAAAAATTGATTCTCAGAATATTTCTTATTCGAATTTTCGAATAATTACTCGGGTACTATATAATCATTCCAAAAATCACTCGAACAATGAATAATCATTCCAATAATTACTCGGATAACGAATAATTATCCAAACAATAACTCGAATAAAGAAAAATTATTCGAACAGTTACTCGGATAACGAATAATCATTCAAACAATTACCGAATAACAAATAACTATTCGAACAATTACTCGGATAACGAAGAATTATTCAATTACTGGATTATTTGAACAACTACTCGGATAACGAATAACTGAACAATTAATTGGATAACTAATAATTATTGGAACAGTTACGAGGATAACGAATATTCGAACAATTACTCGCATAACTCATAATTATTGGAACAGTTACGAGGATAACGAATATTCGAACAATTACTGGCATAACGAATAATTATTGGAACAGTTACTCGGATAACAAATAATTATTGGAACAATTACTCGGATAACGAATAATTATTCAATTACTCGGATAACGAACAATTACTTGGATAACGAATAACTTCGAACAATTACTCGGATAACGAATAACTATCGAGCAATTACTCGGAAAACGAATAATTATTCGAACAATTACACGGATAACGAATAATTATTGGAACAATTACTCGAATAGTTAATAACTTCGAACAATTACTCGGATAACGAATAACTATTCCAAAAATTACTCGGATAACGAATAATTATTCAAACGATTACTCGGATATCGAATAATTATTCGAACAATTACTCGGATAACGAAGAACTGAATAATTACTCGAATAACGAATAATTATTCAATTACTCGAATAACGAATAATAATTGGAACAACTGCTTGAATAACGAATATTCAAACAATTACTCGGATAATGAATAATTATTGGAACAATTACTCGAATAACGAATATTCAAACAATTACTCGGATAACGAATAGTTATTGAAACAATTACTCAGATAACGAATAATTATTGGAACAATTACTCGGATAACGAATAATTATTGAAATAATTACTCAGATAACGAATAATTATTGGAACAATTACTCGGATAACGAATAACTATTGGAACAATTACTCGAATAACGAATAATTATTGAAACAATGACTCGAATAACGAATAATTATTGAAACAATTACTCAGATAACGAATAATTATTGGAACAATTACTCGGATAACGAATAACTATTGGAACAATTACTCGAATAACGAATAATTATTGAAACAATTACTCGAATAACGAATATTCGAACAATTACTTGGATAACAAATAATTATTGGAACAATTACTCGAATAACGAATATTCAAACAATTACTCGGATAACGAATAATTATTGAAACAATTACTCGAATAATGAATATTCGAACAATTACTGGGATAACGAATAATTATTGGAACAATTACTCGGATAACGAAAAATTATTGGAACAATTACTCAGATAACGAATAATTATTGGAACAATTACTCGGATAACGAAAAATTATTGGAACAATTACTCGGATAACGAATAACTATTCGAACAATTACTCGGACAAAAATAATTATTCGAACAATTACTCGGATAATGAATAACTATTCGAACAATTACTCGGATAACGAATTACTATTCGAACAGTTACTCAAATAATGGAAAATTGTTCGAATATTGAAAGTGTATATTTAGATTTGCGAATATGAGCAGAAGAAATATTCAAATAATTCTAACATGTCACACTCAATGTGCTTTCTATGCAGTAAGTCTTAAGCATTTAAAAGTACAGAAAAGTTCTCATATCACCATATATTTCCCCTTACATCATAACACGGCATTGGTCCAAGAGAGGGGACACGGGAGGGGGAAAGGAGAAGGGATAAAGAAATTTTTCGCATGCATCCATGATGTTCATATGAGTGTGAAATGACCTCCAACAGTTTAGCGCTGTGGTTGGATCCAATTCAAGAATTCGGATTGCGTTCTGGTTTGTTGACGAAACGCGTCCACAAGACTTTTGCAGTTAACAGAAGTTCCAACCTCACTTCCCGATACGTTCCCAGTATTTTGATTACTCTCACGGAATTATTCTTTCCTTGATCTCAATGTAACCTATGCACACTTTCACTATACAATGCACTATTCCCCAACCGGCGGCCCGCGCGACATATACTTGGGCCTCTTTTATACTTTTCTGGAATTCTTTTATACTTGGTAAACTTGGACTTAAGACAACATCGCGAGTGACACTATTCATCCCAGTGACTACCATAAAATATAGATTCAACATTAATATTAGTTATTTTCGATTATTATTGCCACTCTTTTCTCACCACTACGGTTGATAGGACTGTCTTACCTCCCATAATACTTTTTGCACATTGTAAGTATGTGTATATCAACTTGATCTAAGAAATAAGCTTATAACCCAGTTTCATGTTCTTAACATAAGAAACTCCTGAAATACTGTATTTTTGGTGTAAATTTTAAACTAAGTCTTCACTTTTCAACCCCTTTCAACCCCTGGACCGGCCTTAGCCGATTTGCTGTGCACTGGCATCACTCCTTCCTTCCTTTCTCCAGAAAGGATCTGCGATTTTTAGTACGCTAACACATCATGAACAACGAAGGGGAGGGAAAGTGCACTTGCACTCAGAAAGACCAAAATACTACAAATAGCCTACAATCTCGTGTCTTTTTTCTTTAAATGGATTTTTTTGTCACTGTAAGATAAAGTAAACACATCTGCAGACAAAAGATGGTAAACCTTTTTATGGAATTCAATATCGAGCTTCAAAATCTCAATATATTAGTTTGCAATTCCAATGCAACCAGCTCTTTTATCTTTATTTCTTGATTTTCCTTCTACGTCTGTTAAATTTTTAAAAAAATGTTTCCACCTTCAATGATAAGGAATGTGTTTATAACAAAGACAAAATTGGTTTTAATATCAAAACTATGATAACTAACTAAATAGAACATGTGGTTGCTACTGTTCGAGAATTGAGTTCTTGTATTTGACAACAATCAAGCAATTTATGCTAGGATTCGTTTGACCATTTGCTTTAGCACTGTCCATGTGATCTTAAACTAATGCGACCTAAACATGATTTATGAATGTAGTATTCAAATAGAAGGTCAGCTTAGTAAATTTAACTACCATCATCATGAAGTATATTTCCAACAAGAAATATTTATTTAAAAAAAATATAATCATGATAGATTTTGCCGCCCCATGCAAATGCACGTGGGCCATGCTCCCCCCCCCCTACAGAATTGTAAACAGCCTATGGTCTCTTCCAGAATTCGGTTTATGCCAAGCCAACGGTATGGTTTTGTATATCGGACACAAAGACACACAAAAACCAACAGTGTGAATTTGTATACCGAACAAACATACAAACAAGAAAATAAACAAACAAATACACTCATCTTTATACATTAAATATTATATGCAGTGGTGCCAACCCGTGGGCGAAAATCGCATTTTATGGGATTATTTGACATTAATTATTCGGATTGGAATAAAGGGAATTTCCATCGAAATTGGCAACACTGGAAATTGGATTTTTCACTATATGTATAATCTACGCCAACAAAATTCTGTATGAGAAAGAAGTAAACATAACGAATCGTCAATAAGCGTGTCAATGTTGCCAACTTTTAGTCTGAAGTCTTTTGTTTCTTATCGACAAAGTCTATGCTAGTGAGGACTGATTTAATCATATGCGATTCTTAAAAATCAAGAAACGAAATTTGTGCTCTGATATTTGAAGAAAGAGGGAAACAGAACAATGAATAAAAGTATCAAATGAGAAACAAACCAGATATGGCGTGGGTCAATGAAAACTTGACCCACGACTAACCACCCACCGTAACCATGACCCACTGGATGCACCATCCACCATGACCCACTCTGACCCATTGTGACCCACTCTGACCCATCAAAACCTATCGTCATCAACTCTGACCCATGATCCATGCCCTCCTCTCCACTGACTAAAGAGTTTCCACCAGAGTCGGATTTGGGTTTGTTGGGGCCCTAAGCTGCTAAACGTTATGGGGCCCTTTAAATATCAAAATGAACATAGGCACCCTATATCCAGAAATGAAGAAACTAATGATATTTTAGAAAGCAGACTAGCAGAAGGGGCCCCATTACTTACATCATAGTAATCTACACAACACGAAGCACTGTTACTATATGTACATTTTACTTTATTTATTATTTTTCCTAAATTTTGAACATGTACAGCCAGTTGTTTCCTTAAATTTTTGGGGCCCCCAACAAAGTGGGGCCCTAAGCTATAGCTTGTTTAGCTTATATGTAAATCCGGCACTGGTTCCCACTTGTAATAAAACAAGGCTGTGAAATTATCACTAATCGGAGATGAATTTCTATGGTCAATCGCCTCAAGCACCGCTCTGTTACAATTACCAGTGGATTTGATCTTTACTATACCTACGTATAGGGATGCGCACGAGACGAGTCGAGACAGGATTTTCCTGACAAAATTCGAGTCGAGACACGGCTCTTCCAATGGTGAAATATACATTTTTCGAGTATAGACATCACTTTTACAGTACATTTTCGAGACGAGACAACCACAAATCTTGTCTCGTGCGCATCCCTACCTACGTATAAAATGGTAAAGTGTTTGTCTGGGCCATATTACGATGAATTTCAATTTGATTATCATATATAATTATTTCCTTGTTGAATTACGGACACGTTTCACTGGAAAATAGGATAAAATTTGGAAGTTTCAAATCAAAGTAAAGTAGAGTAACATAAAGGGGAAAAAAAGTATAAAATTCGACTGTGTCTCGAAAGCCAAGTAGTAAGTCCTATTGCTATTATTATAAATATCAATATCCAAAAGTGTCTGGTAGAAAAATTGAGGCCTTGAAAGTAAAATGTAGACAAATTTACCAGAGTTGTATACAATGCACTTAGCAGAGTGGGTCGGTGTCACTCTTCTTGATCCACGAGCCACTGACAAATCATGACCCACCTGACCCACGAGCCACTGACCCACTCCATTTCTGAAACAATCCATTTTCAAACGTTCCACAGTATATGCTTGGAGAAAACTTTTCTATCAATCGGCTCAGTATAAGGTGAAGGTACAAAGCAGGTCTGTATCTAAGGGGGGGTCTAGGGGGTAAATCTTTACTGCCTCCCTACAATTTTTACGGTAGGCTTGCAAATGAACTATAATATGGTGATGGAATGTATGGTTGTATCGCCCCCCCCCCCTAACTTCTACCGGCATCCCCTACATCTTTGGGCTGGCTACCGGCCTGGTACAAAGATGTGATGAAGTCACTGCATTTCTGAAAAACATAACAAAATATACTTGTTTTCCATTAAGAAAAATAGTTATTCACAAATTCCTTTATAAACGTGGGAGATTAAAATTTATTGATAATTCACCCAAAATTGAAAATAGTAACACACGATATACATAAATTTCATTTTATTATTATTATTATTATTAATAATAATAATAATAATAATAATAATAATAATAATAATAATAATAATAATACTGTGTGGGAAATTATGATGCAAAATGGGAATTTTTGCCACTTAACATGATATTTCATAGTTGGCATGACTAATTAGAAGATAAATTATTATTATTTAGGCATCGGAATAATTAGTAATAATTCCCCAATAGAAACTAGACCTTGCAAGACGCCCTTCACGTTCATTAACAATGCTACCATTCTCTTAATTAAAACATTATTTTTAAAGTGACAACACATACATATACATCACATTCGTTACATATCGAGTTTTTAATGGCCAGTGTGTAGCAGGTCTTAATGTCAACAAAAAGACATAATTAAAAAAAACATTTAAAAAAACTACCTTTCAAATTTATGAGAGAGCACTTCAAGGTACTATATATACCTACTATATATAATTTATATCCGTATATTATTTTTCAGTACTGAATACCAAATTATAGCATTACAAAAATAATCGTTTCAGATTTCTCCACAATTCATGCTGTTTTTTTAAGATTTACACAGATATTTGATTGTAGAATTTTCAATTAATAACGAGAGTGATTCGTATTTAAATAAAAAGTATGATGCTAAATAATGGTGAAAAAAGCATGAGTCAATTATGTTTTGTTATTTATTACGAGTTGCTGTTCAGCTATTAAGCACAGTGTAAATAAAAGTGTGCATAGAAGGTCAACGTAATATGTAAACTATGTATGTATATTCACAAATGGTAAGTAAAATTTGAAAATGGATGAAATTCCGCAAGTTTGTAGGTTAAGGTAGGCCTGACTTAACTAAAAATAATATAAAATAAACCATTTTCCTTTTGCTTGTTTTTCATAAGTGAAAGCAAATAACGAAATGCAACTTACCACAATCATAGATAATGTTATTCTACAACAGAAAATATAAACCTGAAGAATTTTCAGTGTTGCCATCAATAAAAATTAGAGTTGCTAGGACAACATTTAACCAGTTAAGGCAGCGGCTGGAGGAACAAACTCAACTGCATTTGATTACGTATCATGTTGTTTTGGTATCCTGTGAACTACTTTTTAAATAACATTATTATTTAATTTTAATAACTGTATGTTAAAACTATTTTGTTTATTACAAACTAAATACAATTATTATTTAAAAAGTAGTTCGTGTGATACCAAGATAACATGATACGTAATCAAATGTAACTTCAGCTGGGTTCGTTCCTAATAGTCGTTGACTTACCAGAATAACAACACTGTAAGTTCTATGGATGGCAACACTGAAAACACTTCAGGTTCATATTTGCTCTTGTAGAATCAGAAAGATGGTAAATTTTGTATTATTTTAAATAAGGAAGGAGCACTTTCAAAACTCTTTCAACGCATGTATGCATCATCTTACACGAGCCATGATCTCATTGATATTGAAGGGACGCAAAAAGGACAATAAAAAAAAATAATACATGGTTAGCGTATCTACTTCCGGCGCGGGAGACACGAATTTAAATTTTCCGATTGAAGCTCACGTGGTTCAGATCCCATGTTAAACTGAAAGTCCACGTTTCATATAGCCTCGGAGGTAAAAATGTTGTTTATACTCCAATCCAGACAACCAACAACTAAATCATGTCCTCAAAGTGTTCTTAACGTTTATTCTTGTACCAACAAAATTGGACTTTCGAATGTCTTTTTGTTCCTGAGAGAGGTTTTTCGGGACAATTTTTGCACAAACTTTTGTCATGTTTAACCCTGATGTAGTCGCGCTCATTTTATGACATGAGTAGTCGCTGCGGACTGACACTCCGCAGGTAAATTAAAGTTTTTAATTGCATACTAAATAAATGATATTACAAAAATCGCAAAGAATATTAACTATTTTATTGAAACAATACCGGTATTCACTTTCACGGAAACACTCGTTATAAAACTATTATTATTTCATCACTTGATTTAGTGATTGTATTTATTGCTAGCGTATTTCTATTTATTTAATTTTCTTGTAGTAAATCGTTGCTTTAGAATGAGTTACAAAACATGTTTTCCGTGATAAAATTTAATTAAAATCCCAATTGTTTAGCATTAGTGTAACTCAGAGCTTATACAATATAAAAGAGATAGTATACATATTGTGGTATTATAGTGTCATTCGCAAAAAAAAAAAAAAAAAAAAAAAAAAAAAAAATCTTATATTTTCCGTCAACATCGATTTTTTTCTATGGAGGCCTTTCAATACAAACTACGCATGTTCTAGATACAATTACATTCTGTAATATTTTCCCAATCACTTAGCTTTCCCACGAGGCACTTTCAATGCATTCTACACACACCACTGATGAATGTTCTAAGCACAAAAATGTTTTGCATCGATTGCAAAAATACCTTGTAGGTCGGTTCTTCTTCTGTCGCATTTACTGCACCTTCCCCGGACGCCTTTGGAAGTTTCAAGTAAGTTTTGAGTAGCTTCCGTTCCAAGAAACTCATGAATTTGGTTCTTCTGCTGACAGTTACTCTAATTTTCAGAAGGATCTCTAGCATTCGTAGGGACAACCCTTTCAAAAATTCTCGTCGGGGAACACACAAGTCACAGTTGTTCGCGTTGTAAAAAATAATGTTGGAATTTATGCCCCCAATGTTGAGCATAGAATAGAACACAACCATCGTCCATCTGCGAGTGTTTCTTGCACAGTCATAGACAGAACATAGTTTGTCCACCATATCAACACCCCCTTTAGTTTCATTGTATGTAAATATCATTTCTGGTTTTCCAGTTTCGGCGTCAACACTGTCACCATGGTGCATGCTTGATATCAAGAGAACATTTCTTTTCTTCTTGGGAATGTATGACACCAAGGTACAATCTTCGTGGAAACTAAACATCGATGATCCCTCGGGACGACTAACTGGCTTTGAAAATTCAAGGGGTAATTCTCTCTTGTTTTTTCTGATGGTACCCAGCAATGTCAATCGATAGTTTACTTTTAAGCTCTTCATTAGTTCCACACTCGTAAACCAATTGTCCGTGGTGACATTTCTACCCGTCCCTTTTATTGGTTCACAAAGTCTTTCAACCATAGATGACGGTGAATTATCCACTCGGTAGGGTCCCGGAGGCTGCATGCCAACATATATTTCCAGATTGCTTGTATAGTACATTTTTGAATTACAAAGAGCAAATATTTTAATTCCATACTTATTAGGTTTGCTAGGAATATACTGGCGGAATGCACATCTTCCTCTGAATGCCTCAAGTTTTTCATCCACGGTTACAAACTCGGAAGGTGTGTAAGCAGTTTTACATTTTTGAACAAATGTGTCAAAAACGAATCTAATCGCAGCTAACTTATCTTGAGCTTTGCGCTGTTCACGAGTTGCGGGGTCATCAAACCTAACATAACGTAAAAGAAATCGAGATCTGGATAGAGACGTAGTGTGTCTGAAAATTTCTTCGACCGTACCATCCGTTCGCCACAGGTCTTCAGCGTTAAGCCTACTGCATTTTAAAACACCTGCTAAATATACCAAGCCAATGAGGGCCTGAATTTCAGCAACATGTTTCTTTTGCATCTCCGTCACGCGTATAGTTTTGTCTTACAAGTGCAATTTTTTTGTTTGTATTGTCTACAATAGCGTTCATTATTTCTTCCGGAAAAATATTTCCAAATTTCGAGTGAGTCTTTCAAATCCTTCGTGGCTTGTTTTACACCAGGTAAATGCGTCACTATGTTCACTGATTTTGTTCTTACGTTTTTCGGGGTACGTGCACACTCCACTTTGTCTTCTCATCTTTCCCCAGATAAAATGGACTAACCTGCTTGCTATGTGGCACTTCCTCGTCATCAGATATTTCCTGTTCGGTGTCCGTGTCCATGATTTCAGTAGTCAAATTGTCGTCTTCTCTCTCATCTTCATCATCTTCATACACGGTATCATTTCCATCGACTGATCACTCATCCAACAAACGCTGGATACGCTTTTTCTCTTCGTCATATTTATATTTATTTCCCACTGAGCTTTCCCACATCTTTCTGGTCACCACTATATTTAGCTAACGTTAATGGTCGCTGCGGACTCACGCTCCGCATTAGCTAATATCTCCAACACTAGTGCACCCTTCGAAGTGCAACTCTGTACTGATAAGCAGAAGCCGATTTTTGGAAGGTATGAAAAACAGGAAGGGGGAGGGGTGATTTGCGTGGAAAAAGAATTCAACCATTGTTGACTGCGGACTGAGAATCCGCAAGCGAGCACTGCAGGGTTAAATTGTCATGTTAATGTTCGTCATGTCTGCGATCATCCGAATGCTCAGACGTCTGTCTTTCCGCACAAGTTCATTAATTTTTTGAACATTTTCGTCCGTTCTTGAACTCAAAGGGCGGCCGGGTCCTTCATCTTCAACCTCCTCCCTACTTTCTGAAAATCGTTTGTGTCATTCGAAAACTCGCGCACGTGACATAGCATTATCACCATACACCTATTTTAACATTGCACAACATTCCGTCGGTGTTTTAATTTCACCAGAAATTTGACGTTAATGCGCTCCTTAACTTTACTGTTCACCATGATTCCGGCACTACTACAGAACGTTGTCCTCTTCATGCAAGCCTGCAAATAAAAGAAAAACTTTAAGAATCGTGAAACAAACAGTGGCTGCTTATGAAGGTTCAAGATCAACAATACATCATTAGCTACCTCCCCTCCACGATCCTGCGCGACAGGAGGTGGGCAGTCTCGTTATTTAATTGCCACGCTTCGTATAACTCAATTTCGGTGAAAAATGAATTTGGCAACTTTCGATACTAGGCGCCTCATTTGCAATGTAGGAACACGATTTATGTTCGCTTCACTTTACGTACTCTCTCTCTCTCTCACACACACACATATACACTCACATACACACAAAGAGAGAGAGAGAGAGATAAACACTATGTAAATTGTTAATTGCCAACTCTAAACATTAGAAAATTTTCAGGTTCCCGAAAGCTAATTGGAAAATTATAATTTGTTGCTGTCTAACTTACTTCTATAAGAATTTGATTTTATAACTCAATGTGCTGTTAAATATAGTGGAAAATTTTCCTCCTAACATCACTATACATAATATTCAAAATTGTCCGGCTTATGAATTTTTTTTCCCACTTGTTTCTACATCGTAATGAAAATTTTTCCGATCCTCGAAAATTCCTTTCACTTGTTTTTACAGACCAATACAACTTTCCGATTCATAAAAAGTAGTTTTACTTTTTGCTTGAAAATTATGAAAATTTTTCGACTCTCAAATTTTTTTAAAAAATTTTTCCGTACCGTACACGACAAAAAAAAAAAAAATTCGATTTATAAAAAATTGTTTCACTTCTTCCTAAGTACTGGAAATTTTTCTGAGCCATGAAAATTTTCAGATTTTTTAAACGATCTTTCACTTTTTAATATTTCTATACATGAATTCAATCAATTTTATGGTTAATGAGTAATTTCTACTTGATCACTGATATTTGTTTAGGATGGAAAATTTTCCGGAAACATGTAGCGGAAAATTTTTCACCTCACATCACTAGTTGGTGGTGAAGATTCCTTTTTTTAACAAGACTATAATAATGCTATTTACAAAGAATATAAGGCCACCATATTTTGCAAAATTTGCAGAGAAAATAGAACACAATGCATGTAAAGATATATTTCTGAGGAACAAATTTCTGTATGTAACTGATTTAAATAGTAACTAATACAATTGTATTTTATGATTACAAATGTAGGGTCAGACCCGTATCCACAGAGGGTCTAGGGGGGCCGGGCACACCCTAAATTTTTGCTGGCCGCCTCTAAAATTTTCTCGGTAGGCTTGCAAATGAACTATAATATATTGATGGACTATAATATAGTTGGATCGTGTCCCCCTAACTTCTACCGCCCCCCTTAAATTTTGGGGCTGGCTACCTAAGATCATTACAAGCTATACGACGGTTAAAATAAGGAAGTGCATATGAAAAATAACTAACTGCATTAGATATTATTTTCCGTCGGCGTAGTATTTTTGCAGTGTAAAAAGATATTCTATTTTACAAGTGTGGGTTCAGATTCCGAAGTTGTAAGCCAACCTAACCTACTCTGCTGTATCCAATCCTACCCTAGTCTGTAGCCCATATAGTAAGAACACACTATATTCCTCATGTGGTCCATTATGTTTGTCACATCTGCGAAATATATATCCTTTTATGCCAAATGTCCAGGTACAATATTTATACACAAATCGTAAAAGAATTCTAATTTCTCAACAATTATTTCTGGTGACCCATTGAATCTCATTTGTGCAAAAAAAAAAAAAAAAAAAAGTATTGATATGTCGCCCACCGCAAATATTTTGGAGGACAATAAGGAGAAAATCAGTGAAAGAATTATAATTTTTCAATTAGTTGCTTCAAGTAATATTCATAAACTTAATCTGCTCGGAAATAAACTTAATGGGCCTTATGCAGAGTCGTTTTGATTTGTGATTAGTGCCATACTAAAGAGTTCGACTAACGTATATTTCCTGCAGTAGTCAGGCTTTTAATATGACACTAATCGTACGTCAAAACGACTCTGCATAGGTAAACTCATTAATGAGAAGACATAGTGGAAAAACGTAGTCATTACCCTTAAATACCACTTATTTGATAATTTTAAAATTAATCAACATGTTTTGTTTATCACAGGTCATAAATAAAAGTAAGGGGCACACCATAATTGTTTGCATCAACGCATCGCAAAATTTGCGTTTAGTTTGCAAAAAAATAAAATAAAATAAAATAAAATAACAGTTATAATGATGTTTTACCTTTATTGCCTTGCATTGATGTACGCAGAATTTTGAGAAGACGTACGAAATACCCCCTTCCCAAATACAGGTTAACAAGGTTGTTTTAAAATAATTTTCTGATAGACATTTTTATAATGTATCATTTTCCTTTTAATATTCTTTCTTTTTCTATTTCTTTTCCTTTTTTTTTTTTTAAATGCTTGAATTGCTTTTTTTTTCTCCGTAATTTACCTGAGAAATGAAGCGACGAATAAACCAAACACTGTATATATATACCTTTTGGCATAAAGGAAGAAAAAAAAAGTGAAATCATTCCGAACAGAATGAACAAAATCATGTTTCCTAATCAGTGGATACGAAGAAAAAGTTTATTGTCCTTTCTTCTTCTTCTTTTTCTTTTACACAACATAATAAAGTAAAAACTTTCGTTTGTCAAGGTCATGATTCGTTGTCAACTTTCTATGAATGATCAGACAACAATGGTTAACAATTGTACGGCTACAAGTTTCAATTTTTAAGAAACAAGCTCGTTGATCACAGTTTTATGACAAAAAAGAGGGGAAAAAAAACTTTAAAAACAGTGACTTCAGGCCAGTACTGTAATTTCTTGAGGTTTTTTTTTTCTTACAAGGATGAAAGAGAAAATTATAACAGTGCTAACCTTGCGACACTTTTTTTTTTTTTTTTGCAACACATCGACACATACATCACTTTATATAACGGAAGAAAATCTAGCTGTAGGGAGTGAAAGTTCTTTAAAGGAAAAATATATATATATTTGCTTTTATGTTGCATTATATTCTTCAGCTATTTTGACAAAGATATCATACAAACATGCACTGCTGCCAACTTTTTCTTACATTATTAAAATTCACCTGATAAAGATGTGACTGATGTGGGTAAAGTTTAGGGACACCACAATTTGAAAAATTTATAGGCAATACTCTACATCAGTGTTTCCCAACCGGTGTGCCGTAAGGAAATTGGAACAAAATTATTAATTCTATTGCAATCAAATTGTAAGACATTGTTTCTCAAATTATATTTCTGAGGAAAAATGTATATTTGTGTTTCACATTACTATGAGCGTGTACTATGAATCTACAATTTTAAGTTTCATACTATGTTACTATTCTGTACCTTTTTAATGTTAAAAAAGTATTTGTTATAATTGTTATCACCATTATTGCTTCTTTATTGTTGCAGACTATTTCGTAACTTGAAATTTTAAAATATTATTCAATAATAATAATAATATTAATAATATCTATATGAGTGTGCCGCGAGAATTCAAGTTACACCTGTAGTGTGCCGCAAGTTGAAAAAGGTTGGGAAATGCTGCTCTACATGGAAAGACATGTGTATAAGGAATAAATTTCTGCAAGCGACAGAAGTACTTAGTAAGTAATACAGCTGAATTTCATGTTTACAAGTGTAGGATTACTAGTGTAAAATCATTACAAGTGCTATAGGAACTCATACTATTGCGAAAACTTACATTTCTACAGTATCCTCGCTTCAGTGGGCCTTCATACGACCAAACAGGAAGAAATCACCAAGGAACCAAGTCCCGACTATAGGGAAGCTGAGAGACGACTTTCCATTTCATGTTTATGATTTTCTGCTGTGTCATCATAACTGTGCGAGGCTTGGCATTATCATGATGGAGTTTGATTGCCTTACCTTGCAGATAAGTCTTGGTCTGGAAAGCATGTTGTGTCTTATCCAGTGACAAACAATAATGCTTCTTGTTGATTGTGGAGGCATGCTCCAAGAAGTCTATGAAAATGATACCCCACTGATTACAGAAAAAGAAGGCCATAATTTTCTGGCCTGATCTGGAAAGTCTAGGTTTCTAAATAGCTGCAACCACATTGCATACACTCGCGGTCCAAAGTGTGATCACTATAAACCGGAAGCAACTTCCTATAAATTGATGTGACATATATCACCGGTTTTAAACAAGAATTCCATTATCGACCGTTGTCGGATTCTGGTGTCTACTTCAGTGCCCATTCTGGCAAACCGGTAGCCAGCCCAAAAATGTAGGGGGGGGGGCTGAAGTTAGAGGGAACCGATCCAACCATATTATAGTTAATCACCATATTATAGTTCATTGGCAAGCCTACCGTGAAAATTTTAGGCGGGTAGCAAAAATTTAGGGGGGACGGCACCCCTAGACCCCCTGGATACGGGCCTGCATTGTGGTTTACTTGTGAAGAACAGAAAACAACAATTATTACAATTATGAAGCAATAGGATTAAAGTATGATCTAATATGAGCAGGCCCGTATTTATATATTGTGCGCCCCTGTGCTCTAAATAATTTGCCACCCCTGCACAAAATTTTGCACCCCTCCCCTAAAACGACCAATATTAAAGGTGAATTCATAGTTTTTGGGGGTCACTGAGATGAACAGTGACGCTTCCGATGCCGTTTAAATCCAAATTCATAGCCCCCATTAATACTCCTAAGGACGAATTGTGACATGTAAAAATAATTGAAAATGATCGATATTAGTGGTCGAATTCATAGTTTTGTGGGTCACTAAGTTGATTGGTACCAATGTTGGTGCTCTTTGACCGATATTAGTGTAGAATTCATAGTTTTGTGGGTCACTAAATTGATTGGTACCAATTTTGGTGTTCTTTGACAGATATTAGTGTCGAATTCATAGTTTTGTTGGTCACTAAGTTGATTGGTACCAATTTTGATGCTCTTTGATTGATATTCGTGTCGAATTCATAGTTTTGTGTGTAACTAAGCTGATTGTTACCAGTTTTAGTGCTCTTTATGTCCAAAATGAAATGTATTCTTCCCGTAAGAAGAACGGGCATTCTGCTAGTAACTTATATATTGCGTGCACATTTAGAAATTTGCTTTCGGTTTATTTATTTATTTTACAACGTAGGATCTCTATTTACAATGGAGAAATATGACAACCTTATAATGCTTAATAAAACTGGCAACACTAATTCTGTTGTCGCAGAACGTCGATTGTTTAGTAACAAGTCAGTCGTGAAATTAATATTAAAAGAATTTTAATAATTAACTCTACAATTACAAAAAGAACATAAAAGAAAAAAAAATAATATCACAATAAAATTTTATTACATATATACCACCATAAATTAGTTTGCTACTCTGAGAATTGCCTTTTCTTTTCTACCTATAAGAAAACAAAACGTTAAATATCGGTATGCAGTTGTGCTTACAAGAGGCATGGATCATAGCGATAATTGTATCATTGAAGGTTTAGGGGCCGAGAAAAAGAAATAGGTGGTATACTTTAAACCAGTTGGCAACAGTGATGCCAACAACAAACTATAAAATCCCATCTCAAGAGGCAGAAATTCTTATTTTGCTCTTGAATTTCCCACGCCATATCAATAATAAAATTTTCTAAACTTAGAAAACATGAACAGTGAAACTAGTGTATATATCATTATCTTCAATATATGAGTGAATTATCAAAAATTCCAATTGTCTATGTTTATCAACCACAACTAGTTTATGAACAAATAGTTTCCTTAATTGAAAGAGACAACTGAAAATGTTAATGAAAATACATACATTTCGTTGTGAGTTTTTAGTATTTCCATCGCAGTTTTGTGCCATGATCTTCTATTGCGCACAATAAAACTAGACACACTTCATTCTTTAGTCATTTAATGTGGAATGATTTGGAAGTTTTCTCGTTTTATTTTCTTCCGTTAATTCTGTTCTTTCTTTCATTTCTCTCTCTCTCTCTCTCTCTCTCTCTTTTTTTTTTTAAATACTAGAGTATAACTAACATTTCTTGGGACTTGTTTTTTTGAGATTCACAAGTCAATGCATAGTCTATATTACTTTAACATTAATATGAATTTTATAGCAACAAAATTTGACAGTTAGCATTAATTTCTACTTCGCGCTTATACAATTTTGTTGGCGTCAATGGAATAGGTATATGCAGGCCCGCAACCAGAGGGGGGCTAGGGGGCCTGGCCCCCCTAAACTTTTCGTGGCCCCTCCCAAACCTCTGTGGCTGGTTGCGGGCCTGGGTATATGAAAAATCCCATAAATTCTATCAATTTTTACGAAAATTCCCTTTATCCCATTTCGAGAAATTATTGTCCAAAAATCCCACAATATGAAATTTTCCTCACGGGTTGACAACTAAGAATCAAACACTGGAAATGGCAAACCAGCAAGCTGCCAACGAAGGCCCAACATTACAATTGACCGCTCTGCCGACCATTTGCCAACGCAACCCTCACGAAACAAAGAAAACATGTAATTAAGAAAGCAAAGTCGAAACTGCTGAATAAATTATTACAAATCGTTTGGTTGGCCAACACGCAGTATACTTTAAAATACACTGGCTCAACGTATGTTACAACAACCAAGTGTGGTGTAATCTTCACTGCTGGTCTAGTAGCTAGAGCGTGTACTAGACCTTTGATGCATGTGGTTCCGAGTTCGATTCTCATTGGAAGAGCACTATAAAATTACTTTCGCAATTATTCACTCTAATTAATCGTCTCCTTCAGTCTAAAGAACGTAATCGTAGGGCATTAAATTTCACTTCATTTACTAAGTGTGATGCTAGGGAAAAATCAGGTTTTGATCAGAAATCCTATTCGGGAAAAGGGAATATTGGAGGTTAGACGCTTTCAGTAAGTGTAGGAGTGATACTTCTTTTTCTTTGCGGGAGGGAAGAACATGCCAGTAAAATAATTTGGCGGTGCACCGTAGACTTCGAAAGAACAGTAGTGTAGGTATCATTTGATAAAGAAGGGAGGGGGGAGTTCAATCTCGTAAGTTCATATAGTTTCAGGATTTTCATATACATATGATATCTAAACTTTTAAACGCCCATTGACGCAACTGCTGCACCCAGGCTTTAAATCTTCATAGTTCAGTCCCTAATTAAGACAGGGAGATATTTTTGGTACTAATTTGTTCCTGAAGAATGAGGCTCTTCGTCTATATGCATTTTATGTATGTGAGGGTACTACGGCGGAGAGGGGAGTATAAAGTTAGTGTTTTTTTTTTTTTGCATCGCGGTTTTTTTTGGGGGGGCATTCTTCCCCCTTGGGGGTACACTCGTAAAAATAAGTATACGAAGCAATGAAGTAGTCCACTACATGGTAATACCCTGTATGTGTACCTCTTGCTTATATGAGGGTGTCGGAGGGGCAAAGTTGGCCAGTTCTTTGACGGAAATGGCATTTATTTTCAGGATGGTTTCATTGGCGGGGATTGCATAAAGGTTACCTCGTTGGAATTTGTGTTTCAACGATGTATAACTTACGATTCTGTGATAATTAGAGGGGTCACTAGAGCCACGAACGTGAGAGTCAACACACGAGACATTTCTCGATTCTCATTCAAGTCATGAGTAAAACAGTAGCTCATTCAAGTCATATGTCCAGCACTGTTTTAGTGTATCATGATTCATACTATTAAAAAAAAAACTGCAAATTGATGAAGTGATTGTACGAACACAATGAAGAACATTTATCAAGGTTTAATTATATGCAAGTCATTACATAGTAACTAATTAACTCTATTCTCTATGGAACCCAAAGGTTCAATGCCGCGTTCACAAAAGCTCTCCACTGACTTCTATCCTTAGCCAATTGGATCCAGTTCTACTTTGTTTCCTATTTCTGCGAGATCGATCTTAATAATTGTTCTCCTATCTGCGCCTAGGTCTTCCTAATGGTCGTTTTCTGATTGGATTTCCAGTTAAGACTTTGAAAGCGTTCTTACCTTCTTCCATTCTGACTACATGACCTGCCCATCTGAGCCTCCTAAACTTGGTGACCAGGGCCGGATCCAGGATTCTCTGAGGGGGGCGCACCAATAACTACCAGTACATTTGAATTAAAATTGATTTTTTTAAATGCCTTTAGGCATCTGTGATGTGAATGAGGAAATCCTTTGGAAATGCTAAGTGTCTGATCTCGATGAATCCTGTTCCTTCAACCTTCAGAAAATTCACTTAAACTATTGATTTTGCAAACTCACTGCCAGCTTTTCACTTTAGGCAGTATATATTTACAACGAAGGGGAAGTGCGCGTGCACGTTTGCACCCCCACCTAAATCCGACCCTGATAGTGACCCTCACAATGTTTGGTAAACAGTATAAATTATGCAGTTTCTCGTTATGAACTTTCTGCCATTTCCCATTCCCGTTCCTCTTGGGTAAGAATATTCGTCTCAGGATCTTGATTTCAAATACTTTCAGTCTACGTTCTCCTCTCAGAGTAAGCGACCATGTTTCGCAACCATACAGAACAACAGGCTTGATTATCGTTTTACATATTTTAAGCTTCAAATTCCTGGACATAATTCGCGACAACAAAAGATTTTGAACTGCATAATAACACCAATTCCCTGCTTTTACTCGACATTTAATTTCTTCGTGAATATGATTTTCGTCTGTTAATATTGATCCTAGATATTTGGAAGTATCCACTTCGTCGAAAGTATTATTTGATATTTTAACTCATGCATAATTTCTAATATTACAATCCCGACGAATTTTCGTGCATTTAATTTTCTCTGCATTTTCTTCTAAATTCATCTCCCTGCAAGCTTTTAATAAAACTTCTGCATTTTTTGTATTGTGCTTCTATCATCTATATAGTAAAATGCTAGGGTTATATGTTCGTCTCCAAAGAAAAGTTTATATGTTTGCCTCCAATCCTTTCGACAATAAGATCTCGAAAACCACAAATCATAGAAACGTGCAGTTTTCACTGCTAGATTCCAAATTTTGTCTAGATTATCTAGTTCTAATTGAATATTTTAAAAAAAAAAAAGAACATGACCGTTATTTCCTTATTACATTTTTAGGGGTACACTGGAAGTGTTGAAAGTTTTAAAAAGTAAAGCTCATATCCTACGAGTTATACATTCCAAGACCACATATTTGTATTAAGGGTTGTATATCTCTCAGGCGATCGTTTTATGGCCAAATGATAATGAAAAACGGAAGATAACTACTTCTCCAGTCTAAAATGAATCTTTATTGTTTGGTGTATTTTGTCCAATGCACACCATGTGTCACTGACATTATAATCAGTTGTGTGTGTGTGTGTATGTGTGTGTGTGTGTGTGTGTGTGTGTGTGTGTGTGTGTGTGTGTGTGTGTGTGTAATATATTTGCTTATTACATACTGCATGCAAGAAGAAAGAAAACACTGATCATACATGCATTTGAAGCTCCAACAGTAAGTGGGCTCAAATCTAGCAAACGTTGCGAGATACTGTATATATACACACACACACACAAAAAAACTGCCCTTTATGATATCCCTTGCTGATTTTTATCAAGACGTCTTTCACTTGTGTCTGTAAAGGGAGATGTACAGATGTTGTGAGGAATGACAAAGAGATTCATGCTCATATGTGAATGATGCGCTGTGTAGAGATTGCAGGTTCAGCTAGTCCCCTATTATATTTACATCATCAACATTCGCCATAACCTGGTGAATACCATTCATCTCTAGGCCCTGGTTGCTGTCTTATTATATTACAATGTATTTCAATAATAAATCATATGGTTTGAATGTTGTTATAGTACACACTTTGTGGACCACTGATGATACTGAAGGATTCTGATAAATTCTAGAGCAAAATCAAGAAGAAAATGAGGTCATAAATTTTGTGCATAAATATACAAAACGAGTCAAGAAAACTTTTCGAGACGAGATGAAGAAAACTTTCTGAGAATTGAGACGAGACAAACCTATTTCTCGTTTCGTCTCGTCTCATGAGTAATACTAATTGTTAGACATAAAAAGGAAGAAACTTTGCATATTGGATATTAGAGAAAAGTCATGAGATGGTCAGAAGAAACTGCATAGCTGTATATTTCTAGCATGAAAACCACAATTTCCAGCGGTTTAGTGCAAAGGAAGAAACGAAATGTATATCAACCATACCGCATAACATCCTGCATAAGGGTAAGACGTGAGCGTATAATAAGATCTGTAAAAAGAGAAAGAGAGAACTTCTCTGCTGTTGTACACCCAAACATTCACTTTCACAAATTATAACGCTCAGCACTTTCACACCAAACAAATTTATTCGCCAAGACTTGGGAGTTTACTATACAATGAGGGATCTTTTCTTTCTTTCTTTTTTTTAAACCACAAATATCTTTATGTACCTGGCGACAATTTGCCACCGCCTCCAATTAACAGCAGTATTTGGATACTTTCGTTTAAAATAGTGTATATTCTTACAAGTAAAAAAAAAAAAAAAAAAAAATGAATATGGGATGGACACAATGTAGGTTTCCCAGATATGCTTTCAAAAAATTCTTTTCTTCATACGATATATACGAGGATAAGTCAAAATTTATCCCCAATTTTGGCAAATCTCTTCTTACATTGTTCATACTGCCCTCTTTCTCTTCTTACATTGTTCATACTGCCCTCTTTCTCTTCTTACATTGTTCATACTGCCCTCTTTCTCTTCTTACATTGTTCATACTGCCCTCTTTCTCTTCTTACACTGTTCATACTGCCCTTTTTCTCTTCTTACATTGTTCATACTGCCCTCTACCCTCTTTCTCTTCTTGCATTGTCACTGCCCTCTGCCCTCTTTCTCTTCTTACATTGCTCATACTGCCCTCTTTCTCTTCTTATATTGTTCATACTGCCCTTTTTCTCTTCTTACATTATTCATACTGTCCTCTTTCTCTTCTTACATTGTTCATACTGCCCTCTTTCTCTTCTTACATTGTTCATACTGTCCTCTTTCTCTTCTTACATTGTTCGTACTGCCCTCTTTCTCTTCTTACATTGTTCATACTGCCCTCTTTCTCTTCTTACATTGCTCATACTGCCCTCTGCCCTCTTTCTCTTCTTACATTGTTCATACTAACTTCTATCCTCGTTTATTTTATTGTTATGCTGTTGTAGTCATGCTGTGAAAGATTGATCCTAATTCCTCAATTTATCTTCCTTTTGTTTCAGATAGATCATGGCCTTCGAAGTTTGCACCAAAGAGGAACAACGAGCAGTGATCCGGTTTTTGTGGTCGAAAGATGTATCAGGGGCCGCAGTCCATCAAAGACTTTCGGCACAAATAGGATAACAGTGTGTTGCCGCAACGGAGTGTCTACGAATGGATTGAAAATGTCAAAAAATGGTCGGACAAGTGTAAGGAGAGAGGACGACCATCTTACGGACACAAATGATGACAACACTAAGTGTGCACGTGACATGGTTCTGTTAGACAGACGAGTGACTACTGACTATTGTGCCGAAAGTCTTTGATGGATTTGCGGCTCCTATACCTAACATATAGGTCCCAGGCCGCTTCCTTCCTCAATCCTTTCTTACTTCCCTTTCTCCCGAATAGTGTGCTCACCGAGGGACGTCATCGCTCATACGTAACGGGCTAATATGACCATTGATGCCGAAAGCTTAGAAATCTAATTCCTAAATCCTAAATCCTAAATCCTAGAGACCATAGATCTGGACTTTGCACATAATTGTAACTGAGTGGTTTATAATGTTGTACAGGGTGGTCCGGAAGTGTGCGTACCCCCCTTTAGTTTCAACAGTATAGTGTTAGTTATGGTAGAATGTCTGTACACAGTTACCTTGAAGTCTTAAGAGTCATAAACATCGGTATGATCACCATCCATGTCCTAACACAGCTGAATTCTGCGCCAAGTTCTGGCAGATGTTTTGCGGAGATACTCCGGAGTCACGAGGGTGAAGGCGTGTTCCACAGCTGTTCCTAATTCCTACGTTATGTGATATCTACGATCTTTCTTACTTGTTGCTTTATGAAACCCCAGAGAGCATTGTCTGGTGTCGTCAGATCGGGACTTCTTGGAGAACAGGTAAGGGGAGCTGGCAAGATCGACAATCTCTTCCAATCCAGCGGCTAGGAAACGTCCGATCAGGTAATTGCGCACTTGAATCGCGAAATGCGCTGGTGCTCCATGGATAGCAATGCTGCCAGACAATGCCAAGCAATGTTACCACACAATGCCAAACAATGTTACCGAACAAATATGGGTAAAACCTAAAATCGTCAGAAAACAGCAATTAGGAGTACGCCCACTTCCTGATCACACTGTATATATTCTATTGTATACCCTTTAAGGCAAGTTTGACAATGGATAATTTAATTCCAGGAACATAAAATGATGTACACTATACATACATACAGTTTTAGTACAAGCAAAACATTAACGTAAAATATTTGCCCAATTCTTAACCCTTAACCAAGCGGGCTCTGTTATTCGTAGGCGCGTGGGGGTAAATTTTACCCCAATATTACTTTACTTTTTGTGATTAAAGCAGTAGCGACATTTCAGATTGGGCTGGGGGGCGGGCAAGACCCCTTGATATAAGTAAAATTTCGCGTTTTTCACTGACTTGCTACTATTCTATTGATAAAATCTATATAAATTTCAAACTCAGCGAGGAGAAATGCCTTTTCCTGCCCCTCCCCTAAATGATGCCCCTGGATTAAAGTATTGTTTAGATTTATTGGCAAACAAATTTATGGTATTACTGTACATAGACTATTACCAGCCACTTAAAATAGGTTTTGATATAAAATATGAGATAAAATTGAGATAAAATTTTTTTCTGTTTCTTCGTTCACACTTGGGGGTAAAATTTACCCTCACGCGAACAGTTACAGGTTAAATAAATGATTTAAACTTGTCCTAAAGTTCATTGATAAATTACGACACCTATATGAATAGGTAGGCTTTAAAAAATAAAAAATTAGTTTTTTAACTTTTGACAAAATTCTTGCTATGAGAAATTACTGTCTTTCTGGGCACAGTCACGTTTCTGTGAAGGCGTTACAAGTAGAAAAGATCATTAAAAATTATTCTTCATTCTGTTACGGAATTCTTTTTGTTCTTTTCTTTTTTGTCTTTCGGGATTAGGCCGGATAATCGAGAGTCCACTGTATTAAAAGTGGTAATTCTTTTCCTGGAGGAGTCATCAGGATATTTTAATTAGGTGCGTCATGGACAAGGGCAAATAAGAACTTTTGACCAGGACAACTTAATGTTGCGCATTCTAGTTTTGAACAGTGGCGGATCTAAAAGGTAAAAACTACGGGGGGGGGGGGGGGAAGACAGAACCCAGACTACGATAGGTAAATAATGAGTTGTGTATAAACTTTCAGAAATATATAAATAATAGCCTAAATTATTTTTGTCACTCAGAAAACCCCCGGCCCCGGGCTTGATTCGCCACTGACTATGAAACTACGTGTAAATTGAATAAAAACAAAATCTGATGAAAGCACACAATGGGTTTACTAACACGTAGACCTATTACAGTTTCGGCAACATATCATTACCTTTATCAGATGCATAAGATAATGTGTCTGATGAAGGCAATAATATGTTCCCGAAACGATAACATAGATTAATGAATAGTAAGTGTACGCTTTGGTCAGTATTTATTTTCGGACCACTTCGGTTAGGATTGTAAGACAATTTGGCGAAACCAGAACTGTTCCGGTCAATTGGTCACCCTTTAAATTTGACAACCTAAGAAAGTCATGGAGTCCACGATGGCTCAGTGGTAGCATGCTCATCTCTAAAGAGAGGTGTCTTTGGTTCGATCCCAGATCAGGTGAATTTGTGGTGGACAACCTTGTGTCCGGGGGTTTTCTCGAGGTCTTCTCATTGTGTCCCACTTTTTCATATAATCGATTCTTTCATACTAATTCACAAAAAAATGAAATGATTTTTTTTTAGTTTAATGTTCCACGATTATGTCTGTTAGGCTAAGGGAAAACGATGATTAAAGCAAGTGAATGATGATGGAAGAAATTGGTGGAATGAGAAAGTGGGAGGAAACGGGAGTGCCCAGAGAAAACCCACAAGCAGGAAGATGTCCACCACAAACTAACTTGGCCGTGGATCGAACCAGAAACCCCAGACATCAGAGGTATAAGCGCTCTACCACTGGACCATCGTGCCCCCCAGTTACCACTTAAATTTGACAACCTAAGAAAATCATGGAGCGCACGGATAGCTCAGTGGTAGTGTGCTCATCTTTCGGTAGAGGTGTTTCTGGTTCGATCCCAGAATGTCAGTTTGTGGTGGAGAACATCGTGTATGTAGGTTTCCTTTGGGTTTTCTCACTTTCTCCTACTTTTTTTTAATTTCAACAATTCTTTCATATTAATAGACGTCAATTACTAATTAGTCTCCTTTAGCTTAAATGGCATGAGGGCCGCGGTGGCTCAGTGGTAGAGCGTTCACCTCTAGTGCATCGGGTCTCGGGTTCAAACCCTACTCCCGCCAAGTGAACTTTGTGATGGACAAACACCGTGTGCGTGGGTTTCCTTGGAGTTTTCCCGTTTCCTCCCAATTTCTTCATTCCATCATTTCACTCATTTCTCATCTTCACGGTCTCCTTTAGCCTAGGTATCATAACCGTGGGACTTAAAACTCAAAAATTTCATTCATAGGTGCCGACTTTGGAGGGGCACGACATTTTTGGCCCCTCCAATATTTAAAGGTGAGGTCCTGCACCCCCAATATAATCCAGTCGAAGAAGAATTAACAAAGAGGAACAAGAATTTCTGTCGTAAACTTCATCGTGCCTTTAATTCAATATTAGGAACAGACTTCTTATTCGATAGAAAACGATAGAAACGAGCACTTATATGACAAGTGAACATGAATGCAGAGTGAATTTTGCAGCGGAGTATCAAACCGAGATCTTTGGGGGGGGGGGAGAGGGGGCCTTCATCAAGCAGTTGATAGAAAAGGGCTGAATATGATGATGTATTTATTCATTGTTTGGACCCCCCAATATTTTCTTCAAGTCGGCGCCTATGATTTCATTTCATTTGCATTTTTTAAAGCTTAAATTGCGTTAAATTATATCATTTCCTTTTCACTTTCTAAAAAAAAAAAAAAAAAAAAAAAAATGAATATCTTCAGCCTATTAGTCGGATTGAGCTCAAAGAAAGCACCACTTATAAACTATAATTGCTTACGGATAAATAATTTATTCAAATATAATATCATCGATTTTATTACATTTAAGTATTCTGTTACGTAGAATTATTATTTCTTCAAGTGTGTTTGTGTGTGTTCCTTGTCGTAACCTTATCACGGTTGACAACTCAAGCTTCTTAAAAAAAAAAAAAATGGCAAAATACGTAAATAGAATTTTTAAATAGTCTCGCTCTGGGGAGTTTCTTCTCACTCACTTTAACATGAATAAACAATAACAAATATTGTAAACATAACCATCTTCATAACACAGTCGCTGTTGTGTAAGACTGCACGTTATTTGCTCAAGACGCGTTCGTTCACCTGACAATAATCTAAAAGTTATTTTCATCTCACATTTCTTTCAGAGCAGAACAAATAAAATGTCAGTTTCAAAGAATATTCGCTAAACTTTTTCTTTTAGTAATCAGAGAGATGCATTTGAAAGAATTTTTAGCAGAATAAACATTTTTATATGGATCTAGATAGAACAAATATTTTTCCCTTAATTTTAAAGAATCTGAGCACAACAAACATTATTTGGTGCTTTAAAAGACTCTTAGTAGATAATAATTTTAAAGTTTATAACCTGAACAAACCAAATTTAGAGTTTTAAAGAATCTTGGACAATAAACTGAACATTTTTTTTTTTAAATATATAACAGTTTCAAAAGTGTGAGTTTTTAGAAAGATATATCAAGAAACTTACTATTCTCATATAATTTTAAAAGTATTCGAATAGAACAAACAAAAGTTTGAATTTTATATTTAAAAAATCTTAGTACATAAACAAAATGTTTAGCTTCAAAGTGAGTTACTGGAACAAATATAATGCTGAGTTTTACAGAATATTAGCACAACAAACAAAATCGACAATTTTATACTTTTATTGCCTACTAGCGTTAATTACCCATTTTGCTGGGTTAAACTAAGAAAAAATAGTAAGATATTTCGTAAGTCAATCACTTTTACTATTTCTAAAGCGCTCTCTCATATTGGTCATTTTCGATCATTTTTATATATCTCTCTACCCTCCAAGTTGCGGGGCTGAATTTGGATTTAAACGGCATTGGAAGTATCAGTGTTCATCTCAGCAACTGCGAAAACTTCGAATTCGGCACTAATATCGGTTATTTTCGATCATTTTTATATATCTCTGCCTCCCCTCTCCAAGTTACGGGGCTGAATTTGGATTCAAACGGCATTGGAAGTGTCATTGTTCATCTCAGCAACCTCGAAAACTATAGATTCAACATTAATATCGGTCATTTTCGATCATTTTAAAATATCTCCCTTCGCACTCCCCTAAGTTGCACCGTCAAAGTGAAATGATAAAAAAACATTCCAGACCCAAACCTCATCTATGTTGAAAATTTGATCGAGATCGGTCGAGTGGTTTAAAACATATTGGGCCTTATGCAGAATCTTTCTGACGCGTGATTAGTACCATACTACAGAGTTCGACTAACATTTGTTTCCTGCAATAGTCAGACACTTAGTATGATGCTAATCATACGTCAAAAAGTCTCTGCATAAGGCGGATTAAGTCACAAACGTAGTCACCTAGATTTGACAAGAACAAACAGAACTTTGATTTTGATATCTAAAAAAAATCTTACTACACGAAATGTTTAATTTCAAAGTATCGTATGTTACTTGAAACAAGTCTAAAATTTTGAGTTTTATAGAATCTTTGCACAACAAATAAAATCGATAATATGTCAAATTTTATAGCAAGTTTAGGATTTTTAAAGGATTTTGGCGCGACAAACAAAACATTTAAATTTTATTATAAATTTAGAGTTGTAAACAATGTTGGCAGAACAAACAGAATATTTAATTATTAATGTCTCCTTCCCATTCTTCATATTAATAAAGAAATATTATTTGTTTCTTATTTTCTGTGTCATGAAAGATGACTGTGGAAAGTGTATTGCACCATGATATAAAGAAAATATAAAATCTTCAAGCATTTTAGTTCACTGTTGGAAAATAACGTTGATAACTTCGAAGAAGTCACAGAGAAAAATACTGTGAATTTTGAACTACGTCTATTTAATGGCTTGCCAAATACCATGATAAATAACCGTTAGGGGTCAGCACATGACTTTTGCGGATTGAGGGGTTCTTTGGAAATGACTTGCCTTCTGATGAAACTAAATATAGCTGATCGACTCAGTAATACTTTGAACTTCCTGCTGGTGACAATTGTTATCAGCACACATTCCATTTCCACTCATATTTGTGTTTATTCGTGATGTTATCATACCCGAAGCACAAACAGTGCTACAACATTCTTCAAATATATTTTAGATTGTATCGACAACAATGGTATAGGCAGGAAGGATGACTCGGCTTAAGTTCTCCCGTAGTAATAATGATATTGAAAATGAATCCTACTTCAATGTACTGTGTTCCACTTCCGTACCCAATATTACGACTTACAAAAAATGAAAAATATTGTAAAGTTATGTTAAAAGAAACTTGGTTCCAAAAAGCTCTATATAATCCTCCATAAAATTTTAACAAATTAGTTTTTTTTTTTTTTTTTTTTTTTTTTTTAATGTTTCTGGGCAGCATATACATCAACATTGACGCCTGTGGATGTAAATAGAAAGCATTAAAGAAATAAAATAGATGTTTTAAATTTGAAAGCACTAATGCAGTCTCGTGCCGTGTGGGGGGGGGGGCGAGTGGGGCGAGGGACCCGAGCGCCGAAGTACGGGGCGCAAAATTCGAGAGGAAAACAGAAAAGAAAAAATGGAGAGAAGAAAATTACTTGGAATATTACTGGTATGTACTTTAATTCTCTTCCTGCTTTGGGAACTGGTCCTATAATGTTACTCATGTTAGGAAAATGCATGTGCACATATATAAAATGGAAGGGAAAAAAGTAATAAAAAGTGCTCAAAATCGAGGAAAAGCAGGGTTTTATTTTTGTAAATTTTCTTACACTTCGGGTCAACCATGGTGTCGCTTCGCGGCTGGTCTGTCGACCTCACTCATATGTACAGAGATGCCGTCGTATAGCCCTACTCTCGCCCTGGGCGCTGATTTTTGACAGTACGGCACTGCACTAATGCTTCATGCTTAGTTAAATTGCTAACGCGCGCGAGTTCAGGTTGCAGGATTCCTTGGGAGCAGTAAAATTTTCTGGTGTTGACCCAGGATAATGAGACAATTAGAGATACCTGAATTTAGATGTGTTGAACCCCGGTCCAGAAAGTCGGAAATAATGGACCACAATGGACGCATTTGCACACGACGGCAAGATTGGAGCGGCGGCAAAATCTGTCATAACTATATTAGAATAAGCATTTCTTGTTGGAAACAGACTACATGATGACGGTAGTTAAATTTACTAAGCTGACCTTCTATTTGAATATTACATTCATAAATCACGTTTAGATCGCATTAGTTTA
Organism: Thermobia domestica; assembly: GCF_964235325.1. NCBI lineage: Eukaryota > Metazoa > Arthropoda > Insecta > Zygentoma > Lepismatidae > Thermobia > Thermobia domestica. Next base: position 19,017,465 of record NC_137467.1, read on the forward strand.
AGGTCACATGGACAATGCTAAAGCAAATGATCAAATCCCAGAATGAATTAATTGCCTAATTGTTGTCTAATATAAGAACTCAATTTTCGAACAGTAGCGAACACCTGTTCCATTTAGTTAGTTATCACAATTTTGATACGAAAAAAAAATGAAATGAAATCTTTGAGTTTTACGTCCCACGATTATGCCGGTTAGGCTAAAGGAGACGGTGATGATGAGTGATGAATGAAATGGTGGAATGAAGAAAGTGGGAGGAAACGGGAGAACCCCGAGAAAACCCACGCACACGGTGTTTGTCCACCACAAAGTTCACTTGGCGGGGGCTGGGATCGAACTCGGGACCCTCAAGCACCAGAGGTGAACGCTCTACCACTGAGCCACCGCGGCCCGATTGATACGAAAAGTAGTCTGGCTTTTGTCACAAACAAGTTCCTTATCATTGAAGGTGGAAACAAGTTTTTAAATTTCTTTTTAACAAATGTAGAAGAAAAATTAAGAAATAAAGATAAAAGAGCTATTGCACTGGAACTGCAAACTGATATATTGAGATTGAAGTTCTATATTGAATTCTATAAAAAGGGTTACCATCTTTCCTGTGCAGATGTGTTTGCTTTATCTTTCATTAACATAATAGATTATTATTTAAAGAGAAAACAGACAACGAAATTATTTGTAGTGTTTTGGCCTTTCTGAGTGCGAGAGCTCTTTCCCCCCCTTCTTATTCATGATGGAGTAGAATATTTAAAATCGTTGCTTTTAAGATTTGTTTTTTCTTCACAAAGGGGATGGCAAATGATACCACTGCATGGGGTGGCAAATCGCTTAGGGCCGGCCCTGACAGTAGGTCAACGTATCATATAGCCTTAGTGCTGAAGAGGAAAACTACACTCCAACCAAAACATTTTGGGAAACACTGTTATTTGATGTGACTTAGGAAAAGGCACGCCTAACCTGTCATTTTAACCTGACACCACTGACCGTTCATCAGAATCTAGGACACCTCGATTATAAGGGAAAAATTCGTAAAGCTTTTCCCCTTCTATTCCAATTCTTAGCGATGATAGATTTGGCAGTTTCGCGATCTCTGTCATGGCACATCCAAATCTTACAGTCCACAACTACATCTATCAAAGAGTTCTTCTGCTTTTTTTTTTTTTTTCCCTAACAAAACCTTCACTTTCTATTCCCATCACGTCCGCCTCTTCTACAGCAGAAAGAAAGAGATCACAGAAGAAGAACTCCACTCACTTTAAGACATCATTCAATCATTCGCAATTGACTTTCATGTCCTGTAATTGGATTGAAGCATCAATCAACCACGACCCTATACACAGAAAGAGTGAACGCGATTCTTAAAACTACAGTCAAGTGTCAGTCACTACAGAGTACGACCAGTATGTTTGCAAAAGAAGAAAGATCTCTAACCTACATTCATTGGGCATATTATTATTATTATTATTATTATTATTATTATTATTATTATTATTATTATTAGTAGTAGTAGTAGTAGTAGTAGTAGTAGTAGTAGTAGTAGTAGTAGTATTGCAAAAGTTGCCACAACAATTATTTCACCGTAGTCGCTAACGCACTCACCTTCGGTGCGAGCGGCCCCGGGTTCGATTCCCGGTGAGTGTGAAAAGCTTTTTTAGGCCAGCCATCCTGAATGAGGTTTCCCTAGATTTTCCCCATTCACACCAGACATATGCCGAGGTTTTACCTAACATATAGGTCCCAGGCCGCTTCCTTCCTTCCCTTACCATGGATAGTGTGTTCGCCGACGGACGTCATCCCTCATACGTGACGGGCTAACATGGCCATAGATGCCGAAAGCCCAGAAATCTAATTCCTAATCCTAATCCAAGTGACGGGCTAACACGGCCATCGATGCCGAAAGCCCAGAAATCTAATTCCTAATTCTAATCCAAGTGACGGGCTAACATGGCCATAGATGCCGAAAGCCCAGAAATCTAATTCCTAATTCTAATCCTAGTGACGGGCTAACATGGCCATAGATGCAGAAAGGCCAAAAATATAATTCCTAATTCTAATCCTAGTGACGGGCTAACATGGCCATAGATGCCGAACGCCCAGAAATCTAATTCCTAGTCCTAATCCAAGTGACGGGCTAATATGGTCATAGATGCCGAAAGCCCAGAAGTATAATTCATAATCCTAATCCTAGTGACGGGCTAACATGACCATAGATGCCGAAAGCCCAGAAATATAATTCCTAATTCTAATCCTAGTGACGGGCTAACACGGCCATCGATGCCGAAAGCCCAGAAATCTAATTCCTAATTCTAATCCAAGTGACGGGCTAACATGGCCATAGATGCCGAAAGCCCAAAAACCTAATTCCTAATTCTAATCCTAGTGACGGGCTAACATGGCCATAGATGCCGAAAGCCCAAAAACCTAATTCCTAATTCTAATCCTAGTGACGGGCTAACATGGCCATAGATGCCGAAAGCCCAGAAATCTAATTCCTAGTCCTAATCCAAGTGACGGGCTAATATGGCCTTAGATGCCGAAAGCCCAGAAATATAATTCATAATCCTAATCCTAGTGACGGGCTAACATGGCCACAGATGCCGAAAGCCCAGAAATTTAATTCCTAATTCTAATCCTAGTGACGGGCTAACATGGCCATCGATGCTGAAAGCCCAGAAGTATAATTCCTAATCCTAATCCTAGTGACGGACTAATATGGCCATCGATGCCGAAAGCCCAGAAGTATAATTCATAATTCTAATCCTAGTGACGGGCTAACATGACCATAGATGCCGAAAGCCTAGAAATATATTTCCTAATTCTAATCCTAGTGACGGGCTAACACGGCCATCAATGCCGAAAGCCCAGAAATCTAATTCCTAATTCTAATCCAAGTGACGGGCTAACATGGCCATAGATGCCGAAAGCCCAAAAACCTAATTCCTAATTCTAATCCTAGTGACGGGCTAACATGGCCATAGATGTCGAAAGCCCAAAAACCTAATTCCTAATTCTAATCCTAGTGACGGGCTAACATGGCCATAGATGCCGAAAGCCCAGAAATCTAATTCCTAGTCCTAATCCAAGTGACGGGCTAATATGGCCTTAGATGGCGAAAGCCCAGAAATATAATTCATAATCCTAATCCTAGTGACGGGCTAACATGGCCATAGATGCCGAAAGTCCAGAAATTTAATTCCTAATTCTAATCCTAGTGACGGGCTAACATGGCCATCGATGCCGAAAGCCCAGAAGTATAATTCCTAATCCTAATCGTAGTGACGGACTAATATGGCCTTAGATGCCGAAAGCCCAGAAGTATAATTCATAATCCTAATCCTAGTGACGGGCTAACATGACCATAGATGCCGAAAGCCCAGAAATTTAATTCCTAATTCTAATCCTAGTGACGGGCTAACATGGCCATCGATGCCGAAAGCCCAGAAATCTAATTCCTAATCCTAATCCTAGTGACGGGCTAACACGGCCATCGATGCCGAAAGCCCAGAAATCTAAATCCTAAATCCTAAGTCCTAACAAGGAATTTACGTGTAATATTTGATAGGTACTTACACTTTAATGGACATGCACAAAACATATGCAATGAAGCGAAGAAAATCATTGGGTTCTCTTTATTCAATGGCCTATCTTTTGTCAATCGGACACTTACATCCTTCCTAACTATACAGGATGGCCCAAAAGTAGGTATACACCCCTGCATTGATCAAGTATAACATTCTAGCGTTATAGATTTATTTGCTTCGGCTGTTCTGAGACATTAAGAACAGATAATAAAGAAACTAAGTTCACCTGATAAGAAATTATATAAAAAGCAATGAGTTGATCAATACGGGACTGTATACCTACTTTCGGGCTACCCTCTATATAAAATAGAAGTGGGCATAAAACCGGTTTTTCGGCTTCCCGTTTTTAGGAAAACCGAAACCAGTTTTTCAACATTTTCAAAAGAAAGGTTTTCCGCCGAAACCGGTTTCGGATTTCTCCAAAACTGGTTCGGTTTTTCACCGAATACGGTTTCGATTTTCTTCAAAACCGGTTCAGTTTTTCATCGAAAACGGTTTCAGTTTTTTTTTTTCAAAGTTGGTTCTATTTGTGACCAGAATAGTGATTCGTTGTTCTCCGGAAACAGATTCCGTTTCCACAGTTTTTCAAAACAGGTTTGAGTTTTTAGTTTTGGTGAAAATCGAACCCGTTTTGGAGAAAGCCGAAACTGGTTTCGGTGAAAAACTGAATCTATTTTGGAGAAAACCGAAATCTCGGTTTTCTATAAACCGGTTTCCGCTTTTTGTTTAAAAAAAACGGTTTTGCCCATCCCTAATATAAAACTATATGAACTGACTGATAAAATAAAGACGTACTTCCAGTTGACGTGGGAGGTTGAAATTTGCATGATTGTAGCTTTCAGGGACTAACCGACAGGGAAATCGCCAAAAGTTAATATTTTTAATTTTTAGGGAGTCTAAAAGGGGATGATTAAATTTCCCATGTTATTTAAATGGTCCTTTTTTTGAGCTATAATCTCATATTTCATGTACTTGGAATAAAAATTTGAAATTCGATATGCTTGTACGTTTTCTTTAGCGTTATCTAAGTAAATCAGTAAAAATAAAAATTTCTTAATTTTAGAGGGGTTTTCTGGGGAACTGAGAAAGCTTCCCCATGTTATATAGGACATCTTCTACACCCCAAAATGTTTAGGCACTTTCGGCAGGATCAGAACGATGAAAATCGGCATGGTTGTAGCCTTCCGGCACTAACCCACAGGAAAATTACCGAAAGTGAATATTTTTCGTTTTTAACCATATGAAGAAATTCCCTTGTTATTTAAATGGGCGTTTTCTTGGGATACAAAATCTCATCTTTTAGAAAGTTGAAATAGGAAAAGAAAGTTGAAATTCTGAAGAATTGTATGTTGAAGAGGTACGAGGCCGCAGGCCAATCAAACGAGGGGATCTTGGGCTGAAGCCCCCAGCTAGCCGAAGGCTCGTACTTGTACTTTTATATAAACAGCTGGCAAGAACAATGTATCGGTAATTTAGAACAGCCTAACAGACACTTGCACTGCCGGAGTGGCCACGTTGGCTACTTTGCGATCGCCAAGGGCCCCACAGGGATCACTAAACGCAGGACCTGTAGGCCTTGGTTGAATTTTCGCGATCGCAAATTTTTTTTTTTTTTTTTTGAGTCTTCCTACCAAAAAAGGTTCCGGAAGTCTAAGTTTGGCTTTCCAAAAGAAGTCTTCTCGGGCCCCCTTACTCATATCAGTACGGCCCCGTGAGCCAGTAAAGCTTCGTACTTAGCAAAAGCCCCCTCTAGTTTATGTTCATGTTAACAGAAAAATATTTATTCCAGAATATAGACAAAGAAAAAGTAGTGGATTTGATTGCCTCAAGTGAAGAACTCCGTAAAAAACGGTTAAAGTAACTGAAGTAACTTCAGAATTATGTTTGATTGTCTCAGTATTACTGTAACGTTTTTTGTGATGTTTTGTGCTACATATTTATTCAATACAGAAAATATGGTTTTTGTCCCTTATCATGTTTTGCAACTGATGTATTAAATTTAAATATATGGGCGGGGGCCATGAAGGACCTGCGCCAAGAGCCCTCAACTTAGCCAGTCCGCCACTGGACACTTGTGAAAAGAATTGAAATGGTTCAAAAATGTCTTATGAAAATGCTTTAAGTTAGGACTCGATTATTACTCTTATGCATCAATATATTGAGGAGCATTAAAAAAAAAAAAAAAAAAAAAAAAAAAAAAAAATAGAACCACTAACGGATTGGAGAAAATTGCTAAATTATACATTTATATAAATACACTTGACAACCTCTGTAAATTGAATTTAAAATTTCCAATATATGGTACAACGGCCTACAATTTTATTTCAACCTAGAATACTACTCGTAAAAAACAAAACAAAAAAAGTTCAGTTCTGACTGACTGAGAGCAGGTTTAGATGTATATTGTGTTGTTATTACTATTTTACTACAGTTAACAACTCAGTACTGGTTTTTACTTACAGTTCCACACGGAAAAAAGAGAGAAAGAAATCGCCCGCAGTTATGCCACATGGACAAAAGGTAGTGGTAATGATGACAATGACTGAAATAGTAGAATAGAGAAACTGGGAGGAAACGGAAACCCTCCGAGAAAGCAAATGTACACACTGTAAATCGCAATGCCCATTTAGTGCGAACTGGGATCGAGTCAAGGAACCCACGCACTAAAGATGAATGTTCTACCACTGAGCCACCGTGGCCCCTTAGTTCCACACAGATTTAGACATTTTTTAAAAAAGTTTGGATCTTAAGTAATTCCTTTGGGTTCAAATAATCTTACATACGTCATTTATTTTATTTATTTATTTATTTTTATTTTATTTAACAATCACCAGATACAGCTCAGAGGCCATTTAACACTGGATATCTATCAACAGCAATGGAAAGGATTTTGGGAAGGTATCGACCAGGGCATGTTTAGTAGGTACCATCCCGGCATTTGCCTGGTAGGACTGAGGAAAACCCTGGAAAACCCGTTAGGATGGTCGGCAGCGGGAATCGAACCCGCGACCTCCCGAATGCGAAGCCAACGCTCTACCACTTCAGCTATGAAGTATAATTTGAATAGTTATTATTTCCAATAAGCTCTTCATTGTTGACCACGATCAAGGGCGCCGATCCTAGGGGACCCGGGCCCCCTAAAGCTAATGTGGGCTCCACATTGTATTTATGAATATACAATATTTGGCATAATTTGAATGCTATTTGTGTTAACATCCTCATATGTGCCTTCTGCATCTGAATGCCCCACACCAAATATACAGAGAAATCGGCGCCCTTGACCATGATATCTATAAATTAATTGTGATGTCAAATCAGGTAATGGAAAAAAACTTTTAAAATAGTTGTCACTTTAGATTATAATTATTTTAAGTACTAAAAAGCTGTACTGCTAAATATTAATATACTGTAAGTGATAACATGTTACATTCTTAAATGTTAATATTATCTTACAAATACTATATTAAAAAGTTACGTTGTAAAATGTTAGTAATTATATTGTCTGAACTACAAACTTACGTTAAAGTATTAACATTATATATTAAACAATTTACAAGTTCCGTTGTAAAATGTTAATAAATATTTAGGTTATAAAATGTTTAATACGTTGTCTTGCAATTATAAAAACAAGGTTGCCTTGTAAAACGCCAACATGAATTTGTAAGTATCAAACTATATATCCTGCAAAATGTTGATGTTATATTGTAAATGAAAAAGTACGCTCTCTATTTGGGACAGAGCAATAACGTCCATCGGTGATGTGAATGTAAGACTCCCACATTTATTCGACTTATGTGAGGTGATGTAGTTAGCACCACACTCCAACACCAATTATATTTTTTCAAGTGCCCGTTTTACAGAGGCTGCTGGGTGAACCTCTGAACCTCACATAAACAAGAGGAAAAAGGGCCAGACCTACAAAATCGAGCAAGAACCACTATTATATTTTCTACCCGGTTGATAGGTAGAAGTCTTATTGAATAGACTGTAATATTATGTTGTAAATACTAAAAATTTATGTTGTAAACTGTTAAAGTGATATGGTAATTTAAACAAGCATTCAATAGGAAAAGGGGACTGCTAAGATTAAGAAATGTATTGTTGGACGATTTATTAAGACGTTCGAAAACGATTTATTAAGACTCTGGTATGGAACGTGGCGCTTTACCGATCAGAGACGTGGACATTGAGAAAAGCTGAAATATCCAAGCTGGGAGCATTTGAAATGTAATGTTGGTGCAGAATGAAGTGCATATCATGGACCGAAAGGAAAAGGAATGAAGACGTACTAAAGGAAGCTAAGGAAGGACGACAGATCATGAAGATAATAGGAAAATGAAGAAACAGCATGCTTGGTCATCTTATTCGGCACTCTGATTGGATCATCGTGCTGACAGAGGGAAAGGTAGAAGGAAAATCAGGAAGAGGAAGACCAAGGATAGAATATCTAGATGCAGTTACGAAGAAGAGGCCTTATCAAAGTATAAAACAGTTCTCCCAAGGGAGAGAAAGTTTTAAAATTTCCATGTTGCCCACCAACCTATGGTTGAGGTGAACAAGAAGGAAATATTGTAATTACGAAATCATTACCTTGTAAAATACTAATTTGTAAGTACTCAAGTAACTTGTAAATGTTAATATTACTATATAAGTCCACTCAAGTAGCGTTGTAAATGTTAATATTACCATATAAGTCCCAAAAAAATATTTATAGAACGTTATCTTACATGTACGAAAGCCTTACCTAGAGAAATATTAATCTGAACGTACTAAAAAGTTGTGGTGTAGAGTATTATTTTGTAGGTACTAAATTTACGTTATAATTGTTAAAGTTATCTTTTAATTACTGAATCCATTACCTTAATAAATATTAACTTGTAAATATTCAAGCTATGGTGTAATTGTTAATATTATAATGTAAGTTCTAAAATGTTAAAATGACATTGTCTTGTAAGTACTAAAAAGTTACATTGTAAAATGTTAATACTATCTTGTAAGTATTGAAACGTTACCTTGAAAATGATAATCTGAAAGTGCTAAAAAGTTATATTGTAGAGTATTATTCGGAAACATTTTAGTGGTAGAACGTATACCTCTGGTGTGTGGGGTCCCTGGTTCTATCCTAGCTCGCGCCAAGTGGGTTTTGTGATTAAAAACACTACGTGGATAAGATTTTCTCGGAGTTCTACCGTTTCCTCTCACTTCCTTCATTCATCCTCATCAACCGCCGTATCCTTTAGCTTACATGGCATAATCGTCGAACGTAAAACGAAGATTTTATTTCATAAAAAATTAGTTATCTTGTCATTTTTGAAACATTTCCTTGTAAAATGCTAATGTAAGTTCTAAATGTTAATAATAAAATGACATTAGTGGTCTTGTAAGTTTTAAAAATTTACGTTGTAAAATATTAGCACTATCTTGTAAGTATTAAAAGTTACGTTGTAAAATTTAATATTCTCTTGTAAGTATTGAAAAGTTACCTTGAAAAAGTTAAGCTTAGGGTACTAAAAAGTTACATTGTAAGGTATTATCTTGTAAGTACTAAAAGTTTATGTTGTAAATGTTAAAGTTATATTGTAATTACTGAAATATTACCTTGTAAAATGTTAATTTTGTAAATACACATAAGCTATGTTGTAAATGTTGACATTATCATGCAAGCCTTAAAAAGTTAGTTGTAAAACGATATTGTCTAATCAGTATTAAAATGGTACGTTGTAAAATCTTAAAGTTATCTTGAGTTAAATTGATTTTGAGTTTAACGTCCCTTTCAGCAGCGATGCTATATGAGACGGAACCTACTAATTAACATGGAATCCGAACCACATGAGATGTAAATGCGAATATTATCTTATAAGTACCTAAAATTACGTTGTGCAATTTTTCATTGATGTAGAATGAATGGCCAAGAATGGGTAAGATCAAATTTGGTCCGAAATTACGCTACAATTGTGTCAGAAAAACTGATAAATTACCAGACACAGAAAGCTTACTCCATACTTTATATTAGGTTACTGTTCTTTCTCTATGTCAAGGATTAAATCTGGTTCGAAGTTACCCGTTACAAATGCGTTACAGAAATATATATATTTTTGCAATTTTTAACTTGCGTTATGCACCGCAATTCTTGCGAAAGCTTGTATGGAATAAAGTCTTACGCTTGTCAAAGAATGGTTGCATTTCTTATTAACCAAGCGAAGTAGCTCAAGTGGTAGACCGTTGGCTTCGCATTCGAGAGGTCGTGGGTTCGATTTCCGCTGCCGACCATCCTGACTGGGGTTTTCCAGGGTTTTCCTCAGTCCTACCAGCAAATGTCGGGATAGTACCTACTAAACAGGCCCTGGCCGATACCTTCCCAAATATTTTCCATTGTTATTGTTGTTATCAGATATCAAGTATAAAATGGCCTCTGAGCTGTACCTGGTGATTGTTAAATAAATAAATTAATTAATACATTTTATGTATGCCAGAGATACCCGTTCAATCCCAATGGAAATACAGACCGGGGCTCACAGTGGAATGGCGTATCATACGGCAATCTCGAAAACAAGCAGCAAAGCCCACATATTATTTACTCTTTGAATAACCCTCGTAGGCAATGTGTATATAATAATCTATTAGACAGAAAAATTAAATACAGGACAAAATGACCGGAAACACTTAGGACAGAGGAAGATCCTTCCTTATAGTTTAAAAATACATAATGAAGCATTTAGTTTTCTAAACAACCCGTCACGAAATTCTTAATGTCTGCCTTGCGTCCACTTGATGTGAATATTTATTTATTAATTTGTTGTGCACTTCCCTTGTCGGTCTCCGAGGACAAACGAAGTACAAAAGATGCAGAAAGAAGAGGCAATGATAGGATAAAAGAATCACGTAAAACAACTGAGTTTATTATCTGTGATCTGTTGGCACTATTGTACGGAATGTATGGTAAACATCTGCCACACTGTAAGGGTAACCAAACTGCCTACGAACGGATGGATTGTAAGTACTAAATTCACACGTCAAACCTCTAGTATAATTAAAGACAGATATAATCTTTAACTACCTTTATTATACTGGTAAATCTCTATACCGATATTGGGTTAAGTTTAGAGTTACCCCTCCGTTTTTTATTTTAAAAAAAGGAAAATTTACAGGGGAAATGAGGTAAGAAATGGTGATTTCGAGATCTTATGTGATGTTTAGGTGTGTAAGTTTGGCAGTAAATTTATGTTTAATACGAGAAAAGATATGTGGAAGTGGATACTATTTGCAAGACGCGGAAAGTTCAATGATTCAGCAGCATGGCCATTTTATATCGACAGAACTTAACGAAGCCCTGCAGGGCTTCTAACCCGTTCCTACTCCTACTACTACTTATACTATGAATCTGTATAGTAAAACAGCTTGTTTTAATGGTTTTACTGCTTTTTTGTAGGTACGAAACTGGAGGGGCAACTTTAAACTTAAGCCCCGATATTACCCAAGAGCAGCAAGAACGTAACTAATCAACAATAACATGACATAATCACAATCACAGACTAAAACTACAAAAACTTTTTTTTTTTTTTTTTTTTTTTTTTGTACATAGCAACGTTTTCCTACATTCTTATCATATGGTACGGACTCATTTTCCAGTTACCCATATCCTTCAAGTTGACTTCTCAACCAACATCTTTCACACTGTAAGAGCAACCAAACTGCCTACGAACAGATGGATTGATCAGGATTACCAGATCAAATTGAAGACAAGCCCGAAAACCATCGACACTTCCGTAACTGGGGACACAAATTTGAAACGGAAAATTTCTACATGTTATTATCACCGTTACATCTGACACACTACCACTCAAAAGTTTTTGAACATCCCGGAGTTTTGTGAACATCTACAGTGAACATATTGTTTTGGCACGAAAACTTTCTTGCTGTCTGTCAGAGGTACTCTTGGCTAAAATACCTAGGTATAAAATCTGATGACAGTTAAAACAAAATCTGAGAGGTATAACAGATGATATGTCTAATTATTATAATTGTTAAAATTGAAATTGAAGAAAGGTAATTTGATACAGATGTTGAATAGTATAAACAAACGTGTGGAAGTAGTTTTGTTTGAAAGACATAGTAATAGGGGGTGAACGCAATAGCAAAATTCGAAAGGAAAACATGTTTTACATATTTTATATCCTTCGTATTTTACTGATATGTTAACGTTTCTAACAACCAAAACTATCCAAATCTGAAAAGCAGACACGTAGGCAGCAGTTAATTTCGGGAAAGGTCCAGTTTTTTTTTTTTTTTTTTCGCTGTAAGTGATGAAGGAGAACTACACAACACAACGAAGTTTGGCCACGTGACACGACATCTTCATCGGCACAATCCACAACTTTATTCAATGTGATCTGATACTGGAAGAAAACTACGTCAGTACTTGCTCTGACAGATCGACATATCCAGGAAAGGTTCCCCAACACCAGGAAATTGTATGAACGTACAAGTGACAAGTGATAAGTGCTAGTGGGTCATTACCTGGATGAAGAGATTCGGTACCTGGACGACACCAATAAGGCATAGGCGACTTTCTACTGATCCAGAGGCAGTGGGTCTGCCAATTTAAGGAGAACTTTTCACACGGTTTCATGGTAGTGATCGGACACTGCAGTCAGGGTGCACTTTCTCTTGTGCAGGTGCCATCCAATGTGAAGGCCAATGCGGCCTGCTTCAGGGACATTATTTTGAGCCTCTCCATGCGACACACATCCTTCGACTGTACGACAGGACAGCATGAATGTCTCCATCCATATGGACAATGCTTTCAGCCGTAGTGCCCGGTTTTCACTGGCCTACTACCTACAGAACGAGGCTGAGGTAGACATCAACGTGGTGGCATTCCCGTGTGTTTTTGCCAAGTCCCCGGACACATTGCTCGTGGATTTCTGTGGGTTTGGGCTCTTAGCGCCGTCCATGTACCATTGGTCTTTGGAAATTCTTCAATTCGATCAGGTAAGCTGTTCCTCTTCATATCTTCCGATGAAGTCTCCTTCAATGGAAACTTCGGTGCAGAACTATCTTTCGAGACCGTGGATGTCATATTGAGGACAATTAATTGTGAAGGAAGGACACCTACCCAGATATGTACTTTATATCGTTTTATCTTTTCTCGAACAACTTTCTGCACACTAGAGGTCTGCACGGGCCGGAAATTTTAGCCCGGGCCCCCTGCCCCGGCCCGTGAATTTACAATGTGAGGCCCGACCCAAGTCCGAAATATATTTTAGCATTTAGGCCCAAGCCCGGCCGAGCTCATGTGATAATCAAATGAGCCCGAAATAAGTCCGAATTACATAAACTTAATAATTAACGCAAAATTGTATGTTTATTTACAGTAATTAGAGATTTAATTTTGCAGTTGTGCTTTAAAAGTTCTCCAGAAAGAACGGTGCAATATATATCGTTGTGCAGTATATTTACAAACTTAGGCCTGAAAAGGCCCGAACAATATGGTTGTATATTTAAAAATTGACGGGCCGAGCCCGGCCTGGGCCCGAAGTGATATATGCTTTGTAGGCCCGAGCCCGTGCAGACCTCAACTATACACTTCCGTTGAATGACAGTTGATCACAGAAGATCGTGTATAAGCCGGCATAAATACTTTTCAAAATATGGTACTTCTGATTTTTTTAAACAACATATCAACAAAGTATAAAAAACTGCCAAACATATAAAACTTCCGAATTTCTGTCACTGGATCGAACGTACGTTCATATTATGTTAAATCATCTTTCACATTTTCGTTTATACTATGCAATATCTATATCAAATTATCTTTCTATGTGTCAATTTTAAGAATTCTAAGTAGATATTTCATCTCACATCTTATACACCGCAGCGAAGTACTTTTGCCAAAATAACAGGTTCACAGTAGATTCTCACTCAAATCGTGATGGCTGAAAACTATTGAGCGGAAGTGTATATTTATTGTGTTATTGTTTATACTATTTATTGTTTAGTGATGTTACATTATTGTTTATAGTGTTTGTTGTTGTTTAAAGTGGTTTTATCATCGTTTATAGTGTTTGTTGTTGTTTATAGTGATGTTATAATATTGTTTATAGTGTTTGCTGATGTTTCATGATGTTATATTATTGGTTATAGTGTTTGTTGTTGCTTATAGTGATAATATATTATTGTTTATAGTGTTTGTCATTGTTTAAAGTTTATATTATAATATTATATCACAGTGTTTGTTGTTGTTTAAAGCGATGTTGTATCCTTGTTTACAATGTTTGTTGATGATTAAAGTGATGTTGTATTATTGTTTATAGTGTTTGCTATTGTTTAATTTAATATTGTTTATAGTGTTTGTTAATGTTAAAGTGATGTTGTATTATTGTTTACATGTTTGTTGTTTATAATCATAGTGTTACTGTTGATAACGATTGTTGTTTATAGTAAAGTGTGATTATTTAGAGGGTTTGTTGTTTAGCGTTATCGACTTTGATGCCGGAAACCAGGGTTCGAATCCAAATGGAAACTCACATGATAGGATTTCACGTTATGCTATAAGTTCACATCTCACGCAGTACTGGTGTTGAAAGGGGACTCTAAAGTTTAAAACAACCAACTATCAGAAAATGCGAGTTTTTTTAAAAACTATGTCGTTCAATGATTTTTTTTTTATGTCAAAATATTACCCATATAGAGGATAGCTGTTCTCATTCTTTTAAGCAGACCAGTGGCGACATTTGAGGAATAAGGGATGTCCGATCGGTAAAATTTTAAATTCTTGCTCACAAACTAAGGGGGAAAACTATTTTAATTCTTGTATACACAACAGTTAGTATATTGCATAGTTTTTTTTTCTTTCCTTAGCATGTAACGGTAAAATTTTATTATTTTCTGACGTGACTTCCCTTAAAAGCCACCACTATAGTACACCCATGTGTCTTATCTACGTTGATCGATAGCTTTCCATTGCTTCTCTTGTGCCATAAATGAATAGCAACAAATAACAGAATACGTGAACTGTTAGTATATAAAAACAAAATACAATTGGTAAGTATATAAAAAAAAAATAGTCAGCCGTCTAAGCCACACGTGTTTCGTGTTTCCACGTGGAGGTGTTACGGTAAAATTCCGTTGTTATTCTTTTAACTTTACATAAAAACCGTGGATTGAAATGAAATTACGTCAGATCTCTTCCTGTGGGTTATTCTAATTTTTTTTTTTTTTTTTTTTTACAACGCTACCGCTCGTCATGTCAGTGAACATCATATATTAAAAGAGAGAAAGAATATTTTATATATATATATATATATATATATATATATATATATATGTGTGTGTGTGTGTGTGTGTGTGTGTGTGTGTGGAACATTATGCAATGGCAATGTGATGATACATTATAACATTTAAGCACAAGGTTAGGAAGTATTATTAGTAATGCGACCGGAGGGAGAGGATTGCGTCTAAATGTTACATTTAGTATTCAGAAGCCGTGCCTTTTCGGTGTTCGCTGGTCAACCTGCACGTACGCAAAGCTTCCATGGAATGGAATTGAGTAACTGGCCCGGCCGGCCAAGCCTGCCGGCAAAATAACTAACGAAATCTTCCAGCTTAAAAAAAGTAAAAAAAGAAACTACAAGCCGACGAAGATAACACATTACGATACACGCCTACATGCGACAAACATTTTGAATTTTAAGTAAATCAAGCCATTACTAAGGTACCATCAATTTGTCTCTAGGACATTTGACACGTCGCATGCTCACGATACGAGAAGTATTTTTTTTTTTTAATCTGAGACAAGACGAGAAAGATGACATTCTCGTCTTGTTTTCGAGACGAGCAGGGGTAAAAGTGAGCGAGAACGAGGGAGGACGCCGTTCCTCCACTTCCCAAAAAAATATATATGGGGTCCCTCCACTTCCTAAAAATTAAAATGGACAAAGATAAGCATGAAGGACGATGTGACGTCATCCGTCCCCCTATCTTTTCAGATCCACTCCCACCCCTGAAGACGAGAAGAAATTTAATGAGTCTCGTAACAGGAAATACTACTGTAGTTTAAGCAAGTCTTAGGTAAAACATTATATTTTGGTTAATCGTATAATAAGCAGCAAGATTTGTGCCTTACATGAAAATCTGCGGATCTTCATAGGCTCGTATCCAAGGGGAGTCTAGGTCCCCCTAAACCTTGCAAAGTAGACTGGCAAATGAACTATAATATGGTGATGAACTATAATATGGTTGCATCGGGCTCCCCCTAACTTCAGCCGGGCCCCCTACATTTTTGGGCTGGCTACAGGCCTGGATCATCACTAAACATCTGTTGTATTTAATTTGGCAAATATCAAGAGCTAACGTAAATTGTTATTTCAAAAAATCAGTAGGTAAGGTGAAAATTCAGGAGACGCACTGAAAAATCAATAGGGTTGAGAACGAAGTGTTTAAGAGCCTTCAAGTGAGGAAACAAGAAAAGAAGGGAAGGTTGAAAAGGGAAATTTTGACTCCTGAAAGAGAAATGGTCATCTCAATTTATGGCAACACTGTCACCAAACTACGTATAAAGAGTATCGTGAGTGAACCTGAGATTGTTCCATTGATAGCTTCCCAGAAACTATATAAATATTTCGCATGCGTACTTTGATAAATACGTTACACGCATTGTTAAGTTCATTAGCTCATTATTACTCAACGCCCTGCCCTCATTAGAATAATCATATCACTTTAATAATCTATAATAGGTTATCTAAATAGGTTATCAGCATGATTCTATCACTAATCAAGACTCACCAATACGAAATTAAACATTCTCTTGTGCCTTGGGATTAAAAACAACTGTATATACAACGAAACAATATTTTCTTTAGCAGTAAAACAATTAATGTCACAAACATCATACTTGAAAATAATTTCTTGAAATGTTTTAATGAATGTTTCCTGCTGACTCCTCCCTTCCCCCGAAAATCGGAAGATATGTCTAAAATAAATAAACATAAAAATAAATAAATAAACAAGAACTCTCATTAGAGAAACTTGCAAACGATTATGTACAATATTATCCATTGCATTTTTGGAATGGAGAATTTTGACCCGATATTCTCCCTTGGTACATTGATGAAAGGGGAGCACGTAAAATAAGTGAACATTCCCAAACATACTTTCCTGGGAAAGATGGCACATTTCATGATTTGTTTTCCCCATGGCCTAGTGGCTAGCGAGTGCGACTTAGGTATCCCAGGCTTGATTACTGGTTAGAGAAAATGTTGAACGCATTATGGTGTTTCGGATTTTACCTTAAACTAGGTCCATGCTTCATATTAACTCGGTGTAGGAAAGGGACCTTACGAGCCTGACATACTGAAAATAATACAAAATTTACCATTTTTCTTTTACTTGTTTTTCACAAGTGAAAGGAGATAACGAAATGCAACTTACCACAATCATAGATAATGTTATTCTACAACAGAAAATATGAACCTGAAGAAGGTCTAAAGTCAATATTAGGGTAATTTATTTTAAAATTTCTAAAATAACCTCTAAAATTAGACTAAATTTACAAAAAAGTCGGGACTTATGGGAGAGGGAAGTCCAAACCTCCAGGACTCACCCCCCTATGTACTACCATGAGCAAAATAAATGACGCGTCTCTTTATTTTGAAGTATTTTGAAAATATCTCCGTTTTCTTTATATGTTCGAAATTTCGGAAAGTTTCCCCAGCAGGAAACGTTAATAACAAGCCCATTTTAAATATTTGTGTTAGATATTAGCTTAAAATAAATAAATTAGAAGCGAAAAACATTAAATCGACTGAAATTACGGGAATTTACCAACTCTGCTAAAGTGGGAAATTTTCAAGAAGGCGAGGGAATTCTGCAGTTCAACACGAAGCAGCGACATCTATGTCATTGAGAGAAATGTGGATTAATTCTACAAACGAAACATTTCTAATATGTCTTATTACATGCATTATCTGCAAACTCCAAATATATGAATCTATACTAAGTATTAACGTATAGATAGAGCATATAGTGGAAATTGCCTATGGAAAAGGACGAATTGGTAGCACGATCGTAATGAAAAATCATCTTTACCGTATAACATGTTCAATTTGCGTAAGAAAACAAATAGCTCAGTTAATTAAACCAACGAGTCTGTATGCCGAAGGTAGCTTGTTCGAACCCCCACAGAGGTGCAACTGTCATTTTTATTACTGTGGTTACTTTATTTATTTTTTATGTGGGAAAGAATCAAATTGTAACATATGTGTAAAACTCATGACAATACCAAAAAAGAAAAAATGTCGCACTTGCATTAGTGTCCTGGTGTCCCTAACAACCCTGTGGCGTGGGGACCGCACAAGCTGCAAAGTCAAAAAATATATAGAAAGTACGCAGGGACGGACCAGGCCAAATTTTCACCTGGGCAAAGTGACTTTATGGCGCCCTCCCCCCTAGTATTAGCCTATATTTTACATTTTATCCTAGTGTTTTTAATAGTTTAAACCCATTTTTTCAAAAAGACATTCATTACCTAGGAAAACCTCACAAAAAATATGGCCTGCTATAAACAATACGAACACCCCCCCCCAGCTTGGTCTAGTGGCTAGCACGCCTGCCTTCTGTGGTCCCGGGTTCAATTCCCGGTGGGTTACTGTTGAACGATAAACGTGGTTCGGATTTCACTATAATCAGTTTCCACATCTCCTTTGGCCATTAAGGCATAACTGTGGAACGCTAAACTCAAGCAAAGAAACAAACATACTTACTCCCCCTCCACTCTTTATTCTACATGCCATCTCTCCATTTGTCGATACAGTCCCCTTAGTGCTATGAAACTCTTCCATGGTGAAATGGAAAAAGATTATGTAATTGCCGCTACTTTACAAGAATATAAACCAAAAAAGTCAGTAGGAAACACATTATAAAATTTACTTTTTGAGACTCGTTTTGGCGTCCCTCTGACTCTTGCCCCGCCCAAGGTCCGGCCATGAAAGTATGGACGCATAACTAAGGGCTGCGGACGTGAGGTTAACCTTCATGTTATGCGACTGGTGTTTGAAATGTTCAGTAACTGATGGGTTAGTAAAATAATTTCGACGGTTACTGATATTTAAAGTTTAGCTAAGACAAAGTTACCTAACCAAATACATTTGATATCGCGATGTTACAATTTGATTTTTCCTCACATAAAAAAAGAGAAAAACAATAGTAAAAAAAAAAACTCTTACTCGTATTAGGCTCCAACTAACAACCTAATTCGTACAGACTAGTTGCTCTGACCAACTGAGTTTCGATTTCTTACGCGAAAGAAGTCTGTTATATTACGAGGCATGCTTTTCATTATGATCGTGCTGTTAATTTATTCTTTCGATAGGTAATTTCCACTCTTTGCTTTACCTATATAAATAAATGTATGGATTCATATATTAAGTGTCTTTGGGTAATGTGTGAAATAATTTCGCGACAAATATACTTGCTTAAATGTATTGTATGCTATGATTTGCCCTGATTGTCTGTTCATATGGTGGTTGGAAAACACACGTCAAAACTATCCGAAGTTATACCAACACAGCTTAAGAACAGGGACTGAACTGAATCATCACTCGATTGACCTTGAGGGCAAAAAACACCAAAGGGTAGCTATAAACGAAAGTTCAGAATGCATTTCTGTGGAGCTCTGTTCAGTATCACGGTTCTCTGGCAAACACGTTTGTTCTTAGGAGTATATATTACAAACCTAACCTTTCGATACAGCGCAATTGCAGAGAACCAAAGTAAAGGAATTCTTGCCCTTGTTAATTTGGGGTACCACCATGTGCAATAAAAAATATCGCGTCTCCTTGAAGTGATACTTTATCGAAAATAACTCGTTTTCCTTTATATATTCGAAGTTTCTGAGGGTTTCAAAATGAGGAAACATTACTGAAAAACAAGGACGCATTTAGGGGTGGGTTCAGGGGTCCAGACCCCCTCTGAAATCCCAACTTTTCTGTAAATTTAACCTAATTTAGGGGGTTATTTTTTTTTAAATATTATAATTTATCCTAATATTGAAGTCGGACCCCCAGATAACTTTGGACCCCTCCCGAAATAAATTCCTGCATACGTGCTTGCTGACAAATATATTTTCAATATATTCGTTAAATAATAAAGTAAAATAACTAAATTAGGAGCAAAAAGCTTCAACACGGTCCAACTTTTGTCCACTGCCAATATTGTTAGAAGGGATATTAATAGCAAAAACTGCTAGTCAATGCTGAACCTTGGAACTTCATCCCGAACACAAGCATATTTTCGAAACACACTAAGGCCTAGCCAGAAAGCATTGTAAGCGAGTTACGTTTGGCAACATCGCACGGAAACAAATGAATGCTGAATTGCATTGTAACCCGTTCCTACTACTACTATTTTTACTACTAACTTCGCTATGGATCTGTATAGTACAAGGGCAAACTTATTTTAATGAAAATTTAAAAAAAAATAATTGTTAAATCATTTTTTGAATATTATTTTAAATCTTTCTTTTAACGAAAGAAGTGTTATAAACTTTTTTAAAAATAATTGTCCTTAGGAAGGATTTGAACCCACGCCGAACCCAACCTTCTTTACTAGCATGCTGCGCTAGCTCACTCAGCTACGAGAGCCGACAGCATTTAGCGTTTACTTTGTGCTATATTCAGGTCATGACTCGTGATGTCACCAACAGGATCACGATATAGACGTCATTATTTTTCCTACATTGCAGAGTCCCCCGAGAATTGATCATTGTCTACTCGGACTGGAATTGTCATTTGGAACAAACACTTGAATATGAAGCCAAAAGTTCCTTCAAAATAGACGAAAACTTCGAAAGTTTTAAGAATTTTAATATTTTTGCCTTTTCCCATAAGGGGGTCATAGCCTCTACACCGAAAAGCCCCCCAAGATTTGATCATTGACCACTCGGACTGAAATTCTCATTTGAAACCAAAACTTTAATATGAAGTAAAAAATTAAACTTTTACATCATTTTGAACTGACTGGATTCCGGTTAACCACATCATTATGTTTAGTTTAGTTAAGTGGTAATTTGTGACAGCTTCATATCAACAAAGGAATCCCTCACTTCACCGCTTCCCCCCCACTCAGGAATCCGTGCTGGATCAGCCACTAGAATCAATAGACACTTTTCCTATTCTTTTTGTCACCCTTGGTTGTGTAGGAGCTCCCTCGAACAAATAAAGAAGCGGTAATATTACAATCAAGGGGAGCTATGTATTAGGTATCTCTTTAGTTACTTACCCCTAACCGCACAGGGTTATCTTCAGTAGAATTAAAAATGCTACGTGATATTCCAATCATGAACGGGGAGAGGGTGATATAAATATATTTTCTTATTCATTTTGTCTGCCCTGCTTATCAGAAATTACGTAACGTTGTCCCTGTTTGTCAGTAACGTTGTCCTTGTCTGTTGGGAGGAAACTGAAATGAGAGGGGCAAAAAACCGTCGTGCCGCCTCCCACATGGTTGCTCAAATTATTACAAAAGAAAGCATTTTAAACTAAGATGTCTAAGGTTACTACATTAGGTAAGTATGGTATCATGGGCGGCATTAGGGGGAGGGCAAAGGGGGCATTTGCCCCCCCCCACTTTTTTGAAGTAACCCATTAATGTATATAGTTTCATTTGGAAATGTAAAGTTTTTGTATGTATTACTGTCTTATAGAAAAAATGGTGCCATATAATATTTGTCATTGCGTGAGTATATATTGGTTGTTTTCCCCTGAAATTAAGAAAGCAACAGGAATTGCGTTTTCATTGCCACGGAAAACATCCCCAAAATTAACCTATTGAAGCACAATAATTCCAGCATACTTTCAATTCAGTGGTATAGAAGCAAAATCTGATAAATCCATTATTCAATTTTGTCAGGAAACGAAGAAGTGACGCCCTTATGCTTCAGAATTGTTGAACATTTTTTTGTTTAGTGATCAATAATACAAATGAGTGAAATCAACAACTAAACAAAAAAGTTGTTAAGAAATTCTGAAAACATGAGGGCGTAACTTTTTCTTCGTTCCCAGCCAAAATTCAAAAACGAATTTAGAAGGTTTTGCTTCCATACAATCTTCTTACAACGGCTCGATATGTTAGTCAGCCGCTTTGAAACTAATTGAGAGAACATTTGAAAAAAAAAAGTATTTCACAAGGAATTCTTTAATTGCACAAAAATTGACAGTTCCTAAAATGTCTTTTCTTCTTTCTAAAGTAAGGAATATTGATTAAAAAGAGCGTAATAAGAAACAACTTCTACCTTTTCCATTGTTTTGTAGTGTAATATACGAGTGAAGTGGTGTGTTTAGGGGTGTACGAGTTTATACACAATTAGATTTAGTAAATTCAACATAATTCTACGTTTTAGAATTATTTTGTATAACTGGAGTGTGAAATGATTCTAAGTGTGGTTGTGTTTTGATGTATTCCAAGTGAGTAAAAACTGCACCTAATGGCAATGAACATGTTTCGAGAAGCTGCACAAGCAAATACATGTATTGCTTTAAATGTCGTAGCAAATGTTTGTTGTATTTACTGGCTTTCATTTTCCAAGAGTAATAACATTCATTTAAAAGCATATGTGGAATTAAAAATTAAGTTGTTCATTAATCCCCAGTTTCAATATTACTTCTACATAGCATACCTCATTATTAATTACTATGATTAATATTATCCTTTCTATTCATTTGTTTTGTAAATTTGTTATTAAATAATCTGATTACACAATTTTCTAGACAGAATGTTAAGAGAAAGAAATGAAATGAAAGTTTTGAGTTTTATGTCCCACGCTTATGCCGGCTAGGCTAAAGGAGACGGTGAAGATGAGAAATACTGTAAATGAAATGGTGGAATGAAGAAAGTGGGAGGAAACGGGAGAACCCGAGAAAACCTACGCACATGGTGTTTGTCCGCCACAAGATCCACTTGGCGGGAGCAGGGTTTGGACCAGGAACCCCATGCACCAGAGGTGAACGATCTACCACTGAGCCACCGCGACCCCCAGAATTTTAAGATGTTCATGAGCAAGTAATCAAATCTCTTCTTACACCTTTGTTGTTTAAGAGTACAAAGGGCTAGTGCCTACTTCAGTTGCTCTTGTCAATTTATTTAATAAAATATAAAAGTACGATATACGGTATTTTAACTGAAAAAGATAGTATCCTATTAGTTATACAACCTTTCGTCAAACAAAGTGTTGGAAACAACCAGGGAAACTAACAGTGATATACAAATATTCAGATCATGTCTTGCCCCCCCACTTTTAACGTCCAATCGCCGCCACTGTATGGCATATTCAGGATTATTATTATTATTATTATTATTATTATTATTATTATTATTATTATTATTATTATTATTATTATTATTATTATTATTATTATTATTATTATTATATGAATGTCTTTAGAGCACCGAAATTGTGTAAGACGAACCATGGTATGTAGAGGTGGTTTAAGATGGGTGGTCATAGGAGAGGAAAAAACAGGATTTTTCTCTCTGACTCTCTAATGTAAAGATTATGTGCTGAAGGTAAGAAGCATCATCATTCTACAATAGGTTGCTTTTACGTAGAATATCAGCTACTTCAGTTCTCCTCCTTCGGGCTACTTACCTCATGGGGTAAATTCAAAACAATTTCAATTTAAAACAAATACATTGTAAAACTTTTCCGTAATGAAACATCTAGGGAAAATTAAACATTTAATAAGGAAATCTGTTATCAAAATGTCCAAACAAGTAGATAGAAGATTATTTAATGATAAACATTGTGAAACTTTATAAAAATCTCCAAATTAGAATTAACGTTTACTGGAAAGCATTCGTTATACACCAGCGAGCATATTGTGAGCAGTGAGCACAGGGAAAATAATTACGAAACTGTTTGCAAACAAAAATTAGGGACACTAATGCAAGTGCGACAACATTTTTTCTTTTTTGGTATTGTCATGAGTTTTACACATATGTTACAATTTGATTCTTTCACACATAAAAAATAAATAAAATAACCACAGTAATAGAAATGACAGTTGTACCTCTGTGGGGGTTCGAATCAGCTACCTTCGGCATACAGACTCGTTGCATTAACTAACTGAGCTATTTGTTTTCTTGCGCAAACTGAACATGTTATACGGTAAAGATGATTTTTCATTACGATCGTGCTACCAATTCGTCCTTTTCCATAGGTAATTTCAACTATTTGCTCTATCTAAACGCTAATACTTGGCATAGATTCATATATTTGAAGTTTGCAGATAATGCATGTAATAAGACATATTAGAAATGTTTCGTTGAAAGTTTCGTTTGTAGATTTAATCCGCATTTCTCTCAATGACATAGATGTCGTTGCTTCGTGTTGAACTGTAGAATTCCCTCGAGTTCTTGAAAATTTCCCACTTTAGCAGAGTTGGTAATTCTCGCAATTTCGGTCGATTTAATGTTTTTTGCTTCTAATTTATTTATTTTAAGCTAATATCTAACACAAATATTTAAAATGGGCTTGTTATTAACGTTTCCTGCTGGGGAAACCTTCCGAAATTTCGAACATATAAAGAAAACGGAGATATTTTCAAAAAACTTCAAAATAAAGAGACGCGTCATTTATTTTGCTCATGGTAGTACGTCTCTGTAGGCTAAAAAGGGGCTGAGAGAAACATAATGGTATGTCTCATTTTCTAATTTTCGAGTAGATTGTGAAATAAGGTTAAATATTCCCCCGCTGGCATCTGCAGGTACATTTCTGAAATTAAACTACCTGAATAGTGTTCTATGGTTCAATCCCAACCCACTTCACTTAATGGTCTTCACTACAGCGAAATTAAACTACCGCTAATTTTAGAGTTTTTCTTTAATATTTTCAAAACAAATAAAAATATTCGAAAATCAGAAACGTAGTGAACTAGACAATACGTTTTTGCATGTGATACCGTTATCACGACTCATCTACCTGCTTTCGATCAGGGGCGTCATTTAGAGGGGCATTTGCCCCCCCTGAGTTTGAGATGTATATAATTTTATCAATAGAATAGTAGTAAATCAGTGAAAAACGCGAAATTTTACTAATATCAAGGGGTCTTGCCCCCTCCAAGCAAAATCTGAAATGATGCTCCTGCTTTCGATTTGCAACTGTAGATAGATTTACCAATTTTTGCAGGTTCTGTATAAAGCGGCCTACTAAAAGCAGATAGGTGAACTGTGGTAAAGGTATCACACGCGAAATCGTATTGTCTAGTTCACTACGTTTCTGCTTTTCGAAAATGTTTTATTTGTTTTGAAGATATTACAGAAAAACTCTAAAATTAGCGGTAGTTTAATTTCGCTATAGTGAAGACCCTTAATAACTCAATTTCCTTGGAAGTTGCGCTTATCATTATTGTTTCCCCCGAGCCGCTCATATATGACTATATTCTTCAAGGCTGTTTTTAAGAATTGAAGCATTTTTCTGATTCTCAGACTGTTTCTTTCGTCTTACGTTCAGCCTTGTGCATGGGTCTATTGGATTAAGATGACAGGGAGCACTCAGCATTCCCGTGGGAAAAATCCCATATTGTTTTTTTTTTTTTGCAATAATTTCTCGAAATGGGATAAAGGGAATTTTTCTAAAAATTAGCAGGATTTATGAGATTTTTCACATATCTATTCTATCGACGTTAACAAAATTGTCTATGGGCGAATAGATGAACGAGTCTTCAAATAAACGTGGAATTAATGCTAATTGTTAAACGTTGTTACTATAAATTGCATGTTAATGTTAAAGTGATTAATGCAGTGACCTGTGAATCTAAATGAAAAGAGTGCCGAGCAACGTTAATTGGTATCTAAAAAAAAAAAATAATAGAAAGAACAGAATTAACGTAAGAAGGTAAATCGAGAAACGTCAACTTCCAAAACATTTCATAGGAAATGACTGAGGAATGAAGTTTTTCTAGTTTTATTCTGAAGAATGAAGTTTATCTAGTTTTATTCTGAAGAATGAAGTTTATCTAGTTTTATTCTGAAGAATGAAGTTTATCTAGTTTTATTCTGAAGAATGAAGTTTATCTAGTTTTATTCTGAAGAATGAAGTTTATCTAGTTTTATTCTGAAGAATGAAGTTTATCTAGTTTCATGCTGAAGAATGAAGTTTATCTAGTTTTATTCTGAAGAATGAAGTTTATCTAGTTTTATTAAGTCCAGTGGAAGATCATGCCACGAGAGAGCGATGGAGATATTAAACTCACAACAAAATGCCCTTATTTTCATCAGCATTTTCAATTGTCCCATTTAATTAAGGAAAATACGTGTTCATAAGGTGTTTGATGGACGTAGACAATAGGAAGTTTTAAGTTCATTTACTCGTATATTGAAGAAAATTACTTATATTCACTAGTTTCAGTGTTCACATTCTCTAAGTTCAGAAAGTTTTATTATAGTGTGGGAAATTCAAGAGCAAAATGGGAATTTCTGCCTGTTGAGATGGGGTTTTATAATGTTTCAGGTTGGCATCACTGCACTCAAGGGGGCGCTAGGTTCGAAAAAGTTGAGAACCATTTGGTTAGGCTACGCTACATCTTGTAGTTTCTTTTTGTTTGTTTGTTTCTGATATAATAACAGTGCTTTTCCGTCTAGCAATCTTAACAGCTGTCATTAATGTGGTTTAGCCGTGTTTTTCTGCATTGTTTTAGGTCAAGAAAAGTACAAGTGCTATTTTTTTTGTACAGTTACACTTTATCAGGTGGACAAAACAAGTTTTATTAAAGACATGTTAACGTTAAATACATAAACAATTTATAATTAGAGGAATTTCTGCTGGATAAATCATTAGTTCAAATGCAAACTGACCTACTGGTGCAAGAGCTGAAACGATCCTAATTTTAAATACCATCTTTATTTTTCCTCTCCATAAAGAAAGCCTATGTCACTACTCACTACCAAGTTTTTCTCACCTTTATCGGTAAATAGAAATCAATAAAATCCTAACTATATATCTATATATAAAACTATATGAAACTCTAAAATTCTACTTTTGTAGTTCATTTCAAAGGAAATACAAAATTAATTCTCAAAATAAAGCAATGGAATATATATATTTTTTAAAGTATACCGTTAACTAAACTTGATTTCGATTAGAATATCAGATCAAGATAACATTCTCATCCAGGGTTGCCGACCGTCCCGATTGTCGGGACTGTATCGATTTCTTAGTTGTCCCGCGTTCCGACCGGACACTCGTCGGGACACACACTTTCCCGATTTATCGATTTTCAAAGTTAATTGATATTTTACTGGGCCATTTTTACAACGGAATAGCTTATTCTTTTATACATACAATTTTATATAAATATTAATTTAACACATTTGTATTTTGTTTATATTAAATATATTACAATTGTTTGGTTTGAATTTGTTGTATGATTATAGCCAAAGAATAAGACTTGATTTTAATAATACTTTTTGTGAATAATTCCTTAACTATGTTATGCACATATTTGTGATAAAAAAAAAAAAAAAAACTATATAGTTTTCTCTCTCAACTTTGTTTATATTAAATAAATTGCAGTTGTTTTGCTTTGAATTTATTGCATATATTGCTTATTCCTAGTGATGAGCAGTGGGTAGTAAAATAAAAAAAAATGCCGCATACATTCAGGTTCGTGTTATTCAGCTGATTATTTAAATTGTTTTCAATAACTCGTCGTACATATAGTCGTCTCCGGAGGAGGCTCCTACACCGATTGTTCAGTCCAATTTTTTCTTAAGAAAAGTTGACAGCCCTGGTCTCATCCATAATACATTATTTCCCAGGTTATATTTGTAAGGAAGAGAAAAGGGAATAGGACAATTGAAGAGAATTCGCATTAGTCGCAAACGTTATTTATTTAACAATGAAAGAGAATTAGAAAATACATAACTTGTACCTCCATCACATATATTGTAATTACTCTCGACCCCAACCATAGGAGCTAAATGCATGGTTTTGATTGGTTGGAGTTATCGTTTCTCACCACGTGGCACAAATCAAAGGCTGGATGCTGTCGGTCCTCATAGCCGACTGCTAGCAAGCGGGCAAGTAATCAAAATCGCTTTTGGTGTGGGATCAAACACGGCCCAAGGGAAGATTTTATTATTATTATTATTATTATTATTATTTAAATTTTCATAACATGTTTATCATTAAGATAAGATGAAATAATACTAACTTGTCCCGGTGACGTTATAAACGAACAGGAGAGTAAGAAGTAGGACCCTCGTGAAGCGAGGGTTTGTAGAAGGTAGTGGGGAATTAGAGAGGGAAGTTGCCGGAAGCACCAGGAAGGGGAAATGTAGGCATACGCTGCAACTTAATTGATAAAAAAAAGTGATTTACTTACGTTATGAAACATAGCTGAGCGAGCAGTAGCGAGCGCAGGCCCGCAGGCTTGTTTTATTTCACCTTTGCCTCCATGACAGCATCAACTGACATTACATCACACTCGGGTGGTGCAACTTTGATATAAATTTAACCTCACTCGCTTCCTTGTAACCAACTTAACAACAGGCTAAGATAGCGCGTGAAAAAAATGTATGCACCTCCACCTGGCTTCATAATTTTCATCAATTTTTACACTAAAAATCACTATATATCACAAAACGAATAACAAAACTCAGTAAATACAAGTGACTGGGACTTTGGTCTGCAACTGAAGATTTTAAACATCAATTGAGGTTAAGAAAGAAAGCATTAGAAAAGAAACAAAACTTCCATTACAATCATTTTAACGCCACTAATAAATAAGTACTTTATTCTCGTTCATGTTGTTTTGAACACCGCCTACCAACTGTTCAGTACAATTGAAGAATTTAATTTTAATTTAAACCTGCTCTAGTTTTGAAACGTCTTAGTTTTATTTCGTTTATCGTGTGGGCGAAGTACTGTTTACTGCTCCAGTGGTAACAAAAACTGCTTTTTTTCTTCCTCTTTTAATTCTGTAAAGAAACGAAGAAAGGGCAAAAATTGTTCCGCTCTACAGGGCGTCAAACTGTCTTACCATTTACTTTCCAAACTATTTTTTTTCCTTGTTTTTCAAAGCGAAAAGTGTCAATGGCTTTTAAAAATGTTTGTTCTGGTTTCTTATGGATTCTTTATTTATTTAACATTTGTCCTCTCCTTTCGCTTTCATTTTCTTACAAAACAAAAAGCAATTAACACTTCAGACGGTCTGTTGGTAGTTCATGTTTTCCTGATTCCTACAAGGGAGAAATAATAGTAATAATAACTGGTCTAGCCTTACAAGATAAAAGCAGAAGCAACTCCCTGATATGGGTCAGAAATGTTGAGCGACAATGTTAATAATCTTGGACGGTAGAAACAGTGCCTGGGTTGGACTGAGGCAAACTGTATTCGTCCCCAGAGAAAATTTTGCTCAATTTCGCCCATTACTTAAAAGCAGACCCAAGGCCGGTTCTACCATATGTGCAAAATTGTATTTGCACGAGGCGGAAAAAAATCTGTTATAACTATATTATTTAAAACAAATTTTTCATGCAGGAAACAGACTTCCTTATGTTGGTAGTTAAATTTATTAAACTGACCTTGTATTTGAATACTACATTCAAAAATCATGGTTAGGCCGCATTAATTTAAGGTCACATGGATAGTGCTAAAGCAAATGATCAAACAAATCTCAGCGTGAATTGCTTGATTGTTGTCAAATACAAGAACTCAATTCTCGAACAGTACCGAACACCTGTTCCATTTAGTTAGTTATTACAGTTTAGATACAAAAACTAGACTTGTCTTCGTCACAAACAAGTTCCTTATCATTGAATGTGGAAACATTTTAAAAATGATTTTAACAAATGAAGAAGGAAAATCAAGAAATAAAGATTAAAGAGCTAGTTGCACTGGAATTGCAAACTGATATATTGAGGTTGAAGCTCGATATTGAATCCTATAAAAAGGATTATCATCTTTCCTCTGTAGATGTGTTTGTTTTATCTTTCACTAACAATCGTGGCTTTTAAGATTTTTTTTTTAGAGGGGCGGAAAATTGCCTAGGGTCGGCCCTGAGCAGACCTGCTTTCATGTGGAAAGGAATTGGGTAAGTTCCTCTTATAGTTCCCTTGTGTCTCTAATTAACACTGAGGGAGCAAGGTAGCTCAGTGGTAGAGCGCTTACTTCTAGTGCGTGGGGTCCCTGGTTCGACCCCCAAGTAAGTTTGTGATGGATATTATCGTGTCCATGGGTTTTCTTGGGATACTCCCGTTTCCTAGCACCTTCCGATTTTACCAATTCTTCCAATGTCATTCACTTGCTTTAAATGTCGTCTCCTTTAGTCGAAAAGACGTAATCGTGGGATGTTAAACTAAAATATTTCTTTCACTTCATTTGATTGTGAAAATATCACGCCATACATATCAAACTCCTTCAAGCAACACTGCTACATTATTAAATAAATAAATAAATATATATAGGCCTATAAATAAAATAGATGTTTCTCGCCGTGGCCAAGCCGGAAGGGATATCAGCGAATTTGGAGTAATAGGTGATTTGAGACGTTAGGATGAAGATAGTGAGACGACACCAATCGGCGCTCCGAGTCCAGCTGAAGAGCATGTCCATTCTTAACTACCTAGGTATAACTACATGTCCTTACTTAACTATACAATGGTATGGAATGGGGCCCTGGTACTTATATTACATTTGTTATAATCTTCAAATGAAATAGTTCCAGGTAATGTTAAGGGAGGCTCATCGGATCCAGTGCCCTACTTTCTAAGCTACCTTTGCACTAATTTTCTCGGAGGAGCTCCCTTGAGATTTTTATGGTTAAGTTGAATCTTTGTGTGTCTGTCTGTCTGCCCACGGCCTGAAGACCAGACGAGTGGACCGAGAGTTACCAAATTTTGTTCACGGGTACCTTGGTCCAGGCCCTAGACCAAGACGAAGCGTTTTTTTTTTCAAAATTCGAATCAGAGCTCTCAGGAGGGGGCGTTTATCGGGACATGTAAAAGTAGTAGAAAATGACCGATATTAATGTCGAATTCATATTTTTCGCAGTCGCTGAGATCAATGGTGAAACTCCGATCGCATTAACTTTCAAATTCACCCCATTCAGTTGCAAGCCGGGGACACCGAGGGGATACCGAGACATGTAAAAAATAATCCAAAATGACCGATACTACTGTCAAATAAATAGTTTTGGCGGTCACTGAGATCAATGGTGATACTCCAACAGGCGTTGACTTTCAAATATAGCCATAGGGACGCGCACGAGACAAGATTTGTGCCTGTCTCGTCTCGCAAATGTGCTGTAAAAGTGGTCTCGACTCGAAAAATGTATATTTCTCTATTGGGAGAGCCGTGTCTCGACTCGAATTTTGTCAGGAAATTCCTGTCTCGACTCGTCTCGTGCGCATCCCTATATAGCCCAGAGGATTTTTTTTTCAAATTTTTAACAAGGGGGTCTCAGGGGGCGTTTACCGGAATATGTAAAAGTAGTAGAAAATGACCGATATTTTTCTTTCGTTACTCAGTTTGTTTATATATATTATTTGACCTTGCGAGGAATGGGTATTTCAGCTAGTATCTTCTAAAAAATCAATCAATGATTAAGTAGAAAATACCTACAACACTTTTATGTTGTAAAGAACTTTTACGTTAAAAAGACCATAAGGAAAAACTTAGTTATGACAACTTGTTGAACGTGAACGTAAGATAACATGGGATTTCACCGAGTTCTAACCGAGTCAGTTCCTTAACAATCTTTTAAGCTTGACAAGTCAATAACACCATTAAATTGGTCACGCCAAAAGAAACACAGGAAGTATGATTGTGCTCCAGTGACTGGACAATAAATGGCATATAAGTATGACTGTTACCTGTCTACCTACAAATAGAAAAGTAGCCTTTTAAAAAAAAGAAAATCTGCATCTCCTTTGTCCTTCCTGAGTTAAAACAGACTTCCGTTTCTGCTGACTAGCTACTGTGTTGTATGTACTCAGTGTTAAAGACAGTGTTGTTAAGGAAGGAGTGGTCTGGTCGCGTGTAATAGAATTAGGCAAAAGACCTACTTTTTAAGCAGTACAAGTAGGATTTTTTTCCACACTTGCAATCGAGTGAGAAATAAATTGCTTTGTCACTGTCAAATTATCCACTTATACCACGCATCAATTCTTTTTGGAATTTCTTTTTTTACTTTCCTCTCCCCCGCTACTTTCATCTTTTATTTATAAAGTAGATTTTAATCGTTATTTTTACTTCCTTAGTAACGTATCAGATAAAAAAAAGTGTCAATTTCTCCTTATTGTAGACAGTGGCGGATCCAGGGGGAACGATCGAGGCGATTTCCTCCCCCCAGAAGAGGAAACTTTCTTATTTTATATATATAAATAAAACCCATCCCAAAGTTTGGAGCCCTCAAAAGTAGCAGTATGATAACCCACTGCCCTCCGCCCCAGAAGTCGGTCCTGGATCCGCCCCTGCTTGTAGATTACACACTTCCAAACATAAGAAAGCTGGCGTGGTATAATCGGTTGATCTGAGGCTGTCGATCGACCATCAAGAAGCGGAACTCATCTTGGATTTTAAAACATATCCATCCGCGCGGAGTCACGAGAAAAAAAAAATAGCCTCAAATTTGGGATATTTGAAGTATGGCTTATCTCTATCATAAAAGTGCCCAGCGCTTAGGTACATTTCTAACTGGAGTTCTTATACCAATTCGGTGACACTAAATCTAATACAATTATTTTTAAACCTACGCATTCATGGGGTACTTAGAAAAATGATTTCTCGTGTCGTCTCAATGTTGTCTCGAAAACGACACGAGAATCTTTCCAAATTCTAAACGACACGTGAATTTTTCCAAATTCGAAACGACACGAGAATCTTTCCAAATTCGAAACGACACGTGAATCTTTCCGAATTCGAAACGACACGAGAATCTTTCCAAGTTCGAAACGACACGAGACGGGACATTTCACGATCTCATGAACAACTACTATAGTAGTGGCGAGGAGTCGTGAAGCTTGACCTAGATCTACCAATTTCAACATCCAATAGAACGTGAGGGTTTGTCGCGGTCATGAACCCCTACCTATGATTTTTTTTTTTTTTTTTTACCATTGTCGTCTCTCGCGCTATACGGAGAACATCACCTGAGAGTACAGTGTTGTCGGATTGTCGCTAAGTTTCGTTTTTGAAATGAAATGAAATGAAATCTTTGTTTTACGTCCCACGATTATGCCGGTTAGGCTAAATGAGACGGTGATGATGAGAGATGAATGAAATGGTGGAATGAAGAAAATGGGAGGAAACAGGCGAACCCCGGGGAAACCCACAAGCATGGTGTTTGTCCACCACAAAGTCCACACGGCGCGAGCTGGGATCGAACCAGGGACCCCAAGCACCGGAGGTGAACGCTCTACCACTGAGCCACCGCGCCCCCCAACTTTCGTTTCGTTTATTTTCTATGGTTGTTGTTTTATTATTGTTACCATTCAATTTGAACAATTGTTAGTGTTAGTGTTATGTAATGTTTTAAGTACTTTTTTTTTCTTTCTTGTCGCTCGTTCACAACGTCTTCTAAGTTTGCCAACATTGTTTGTGGCACTTCTGTAGTTTCACGTTTTCTCAACTGTGCCGTTCGGAAGCTAGCTTCACGAATTGTACCGAATTCTTCCGATGCATCACACGTGAGGGAAAGCAGTTCTATGATTGGTGTAGGGCTCAGGCTTCACGAGTCTTTACGATCACTATAGTTCGTCCAAGTCTTAGAATCCCAAACATGTTTTAGAGTTACATGATCCAATGTAAAATAAATAAGTAAATAAATAAATGATGAAGTGATTGCACGAACACAATGAAGAAAATTTATCATTAATGTTTAAAGATACGCAAATATATACGAATAATACGTATAGTTTAAATGTTGTTTCTATCGCACTCTTCACGATGAAACTCTCGTAACATTCAAGCATTCTGAAAATTTCTAGATCGAAATTACAAAAGAAAATAATCAGAGCGTAAATTTACAAAGTGAGACGAGATTTGAAAAGCATTTTTCGAGAATAGAGACGAGATAAGAATTATTAGAGAAGGATACGAGACCTCTCCAAAAATTTACGAAACGAGACATCTTATTTCTGGTCTCGTCTTGTAGGCAATATTACTACTACTATCTCCTTCAGTTAGATTTATGACTAACTGAAACATATTTCTATTTCAAGTGTGCCTTCGGAAATTATGTGAAACATATTTCATCCCCATCCCCGTCAACATCTTACGGAAGAAACCCTTCTTTTTGCTTTGGGGATAGCATAGAACTGACTGACCTTGGCTATGTTGCCAATTTGTCATTCAGTCGTTTGGTCTTGAAGAGTGAAGATCGTAGGCTACTTAGAATGGCTAATACGACAGAGCACAGCGAAGTCCGTGAAATAATTCATTGTGGCAACGCTTCCTCATTCAACAATTGAAAGATCTCAGCCGCAGCAGTTTGTCCCTTCTGTTTCGAGGGAGGTATGGGAAAACACACGTCAACAGCAGCGCTGGCAGGGGCACAGTTGAAATAGAAATGTTCTAAAACTATTGAGATTTCGTCTTGATATTTCGCATACCATTGTATTGGTATTTTATTCTAGAAATGAAATAAAATTTGGTATGGAATGCTAGATAACTACATGTTAAAGTACCTCTACATACACAATCAATCAATGAAGATAATAATTGATTTAACCTTTTAAGACGAAAATAAAAAGTGCCCCCGCAACACAAAAGAAACATTGCATAAACAAGTGTCAGGTACTAGGAATGTATGTAATTTATAGCATCGTATACATAGTGAATATTGTCTGCTAAGTTATGAACCATACACATTTAATACCCTTCACGACAACACGTACCAGCTGTTTAGGAAATTTCCGTCTGCATAACGACCCATAACAATAAAAATGCGTTCAAAGAATGAACTGCATATTTCCTGCCAAGAAACGAAGACATTTTTTTTTTTTTTTTTTTTAGTGCCGTCCTGTTTACACGTTCAAAGAGCAAGGTTGAAATGGGTTATTGATTATCTGTTGTTTAGTCATTTTGTGGACATTGGCTAGAAATATTTCCTTTCTTTTCCACAAGATAATAACATTTACGGAATTGTTTATTGATACGATAACGGCATTCCAATAAAACTCTGCATTTCCGCTGTTATATCTTACGTAAGTATGGATATGGTTTAGAATACTGTTATAAAAATATTTTTCTTCGTACTACAATAATAATAATAATAATAATAATAATAATAATAATAATAATAATAATAATAATAATAATAATAATAATAATAATAATAATAATAATAATAATAATAATAATAATAATAATATTTCATTTTAAGTGCTATGAATAGCTCATAGGCAAAGTATACAGCACTACGGGTAGAGGGAGAAGGGAAAATATATAAAAAATGATCGAAAATGACCGATGTTACTGCCGAATTCACAGATTTTGGGGTCGCTAAAATGAACAGTGACACTTCCGATGCCATTTAAACCAAATTCAGCCCCGAATTCGGGGAGGGGAAGGGGATATACATACATACATACATACATATATATATATATATATATATATATATATATATATATATATATATATATATATATATGATCAAAAATGACCGATAACAGAGAACGCATCAGTAATGGTAAAAAGTGACTGTCTAACGGGACAGATTACTACAGTGGTTCTCAAACTTGTTGTTACCGCGACCCACATTAAATAGTAAAAAGTATTTTGTGGTCCACCTCCTTTCATTCAAAAATACATTCACATTCTACGTAACGGTATATTTCAAAGCAATTAGCTTTTGTAAACCATATCTCTAATTCCAGTTCGTTCAATAACAGTCTCTATGAGTGATTAATGTGAAATTTATTGAGGATGTTATGAACACCCCGAGAGACCACGAATGTCACAAAGTAGAGTTCGATGGTTAAATTTTAATAAATCAAAATTTAGTTGATTTCTTTTATGTCTATCGTAGGCATGCACAGAAAGGACTGAAGTGTTTCCATAGAAAGGTAAGTAACATGGAGTTAACACCACTCCCAACCAATGCTCTCTGTGACAGATTTTGACTCACCCAATCTCTTGCCCAGCATCTCTACTGACTGTACAACAGGGCAGGGCTCTGAGTAACCACTTTAGGCCCTACTCTTCATCTCATTAACAAACACTTCCAATTTTCATTTTCTGAATAGTAGTTTATATGTTTGTACATCAAAATAAAATTTTCATAATTAAAAGAAAAAAAACTTCTTGCGACCCACCAATGAGTAGCGACCCACACTTTGAGAAACACCGGATTACTATTTTATTTTATTTTAACCCAGCGAAGTTGACACTACTTGAAAATAATACGATTGCCTCGAAAACGCTCTAAACGATTTTTCATAATATTGCTATAGTGTTTCTTTCTTGTTTCAACAATATTTGAAGTGTACAAATAACTACTTGTATAAATAAAAATATGTTACAAAATAAACTGATAATATAATACAGATAATAAAAATCCCTTACAACACTCAAACACACTGCTTGTCATATCCGCCATCTTGCCAACTTCTATTATACAGGGTGTTTCAAAACAACACCGACAACGTTTGGGATGTGATTCCTGACACAAAGATAAGACAAAAAATAATAGACCAACCTAGGTGCACAAATGCTTCCTTTCGGAGTTATAGGCTGTCGAAAAGATGAAAAAAAAGAACTTTAAAGGTCCATAGGTCCAAAACTATGGGATCTACCGTAGTCGGGCCAAGACTTCATTTAGGAACTAATATATGCGCCATCCAAAAATACGTGTTTCAGAAACCTGTGATATTTCTGCAAAAATTTCTATAGAGGAAGTTTGTCTATGGTCCTGGTCGTATAATTTGAAGTACTCATCACCAACTGCCTCTACAAGACTTGTTGTAGAAGTACCGCAGGATTCTGAAACTTGGATATTTGGATAGGATACATACTAGTTCCTAAATAAAGTCTTGACCCGAATACGGTAGGTCCCACAGTTTTGGAGCTATGGACCTTTAAAGTTCATTTTTTTTCATGTTCTAGGTTGCCTATAACTCCGAAAGGAAGCATTTGTGCACCCAAGCTGTTCTGTACTTTTTGTGTTATCTTGATGTCAGGAAACACCTCCCAAAACGTTGTCGGTTTTGTTTTGAAACACCCTGTGTAAGCGAAGTGCAGGCACAAATAAGAGTTTTGTATTATTATGCCATTTTCAAACAAAAATATTAAGTTCTTATTGGGTTATGCAGTATTAAAATAAAGAATTGAATATAATAATAATAATAATAATAATAATAATAATAATAATAATAATAATAATAATAATAATAATAATAATAATAATAATAATAATAATAAAAGTACTTACAGTTTTGGACGATTCAGAATCTACACACAAAATCTTTCGGCAGTCTAGAGGTCAACATGAGTTCCGCCTACAAAATAGAAAGAGAAATAACTTTTAGTGATGAAGTAAAAGTGTTCAATCATGTTACCCACGAAACGCGAACTTTCTCGTCTCGTCTCGTCTCGTCTCGAAATCGAGGCTAAAAGTGTGTGTTTTCAACCTCGACGCGAGATGAGAAATTTCTCGAAACTGGTAGGCAGCACTAGATTAACGAAATCTTAGAACTCAAACGCTATTTCAGTGTTACATAATGCATAGTCATTAAGAAAAAAAAAACTATAAATTGATAAAGTGGTTATGGGAATGCAATGAAAAGCATTTATCAACGTTTAAAGATACATTTGTTATTACACAATATACTTCAATAACAAATATAGTTTAAATGTTATTATGTCACAGCCTTCGTGTATCTCTCGTGGCACGGAAGGATTCTGATATCTTCTAAATGAAACTAAGAAGAAAATCAAGGCATACATTTTGTACAGTACATGCATTTACAATACGAGACGATACAAGAAGAGAAAGAATTCTAGAATTGAGACGAGAAAGAATTCTAGAAGCAAGACGAGAAATAATTCTTCTAGAGTTGAGACGAGACTAGAAAGAATTCTTCTAGAATCAGACAAGATAAACAATTCTTCTAGAATTGAGACATGGCCAGAAATAATTATTCTAGAATCGAGACAAGAAAGAATTCTAGAATTGAAACGAGACAGAATTCTTCTAGAATTGAGACGATATGAGAGAATTCTTCTAGAATTGAGGCGAGACGAGGAAGAATTGTTCTAGAATCGAGACAAGAAGAGAAAGAATTCCTCTAGAATTGATACGAGACCAGAAAGAATTCTTTTAGAATTGAGATGATATGAGAGAGAATTCTTCTAGAATTGAGACGAGACATAATTGTTTTAGAATCATGGCAAGCAAAGAAACAATTTTTCTAGAATTGAGACGTCACCAGAAATAATTCTTCTAGAATTGAGACTAGAAAGAATTCTAGAATTGAAACGAGACAGAATTCTTCTAGAATTGCGACGATATGAGAGAGAATTATTTTAGAATTGAGACAGACGAGAAAGAATTGTTCTAGAATCGAGACAAGAAGAGAAACAATTTTTCTAGAATTGAGACGAGACCAGAAAGAATTCTTCAATAATTAGGACGAGACCAGAAAGAATTCTTTAAGAATTAGGACAAGACGATAATTCAACAAAAAAAATTACAAGATAAGAGGAGAAAGCCTGGTTTCTAATGTCCTGGGCAAAAATAGTTTTTAACAGCGTATCACTATTTAAAGATTTGTTTTTTAATGACACAACTAAATTTCAATGTAAAATTTATACACTGGAAAAAATTTCTGTAGTTTAAATTTTCAAATATCAATGTAAAATAATTTACCCTTCCTTTTGTATAGATTTGATATACATTTCCTTAGATTAAATTACAAAATTTGTTTTCTTTATTTTACCAATTTATAGTAAATTTATAAGAAAATATGATATTTTTTGATAAAATGTAATTTTACACTATATCATATTAGTAATTTTACTAGGTGTAAATTGATTTACATAGAGGTTTGGCAAACAGATTGCCAACGCTTTTTCGTAAATTTACATTTTGAATTTTTTTTACAGTCTAGTTACACTGTTGTCTCCAGAATTCGAACAAAAAATTCGAGTAAATTTTGCCCCAGAACCAAAATACTGCTTTAGAATCCGGATGTGTAGCATATTGTTCGTGTGTGGGTGTGTCTGTTTCCCCTAAAACGCAGTTACTTACAATGGAAGGTGAGTCCACTTCCAAACAATAATGTCTCTCCTCATTATAGGGGCATGGTAGCTCAGTGGTACAGCGTTCACTTCTGCTGCGAATGGTTCCTTGTCCAATCCCCAGCTACGAAAGTTTGTGGTGGACAACATCATATTTGTGTGGTTTCCTCAAAGTTATACAATAGTTCAGTCCAACAGTCCTATTCCACCGATCAGTTATTTCATTATCATTAACATTTATGAATCCCCGGTCTCCTTTAGCTTAAAGGACATTTCACATAATCTTGGGACGTAACACTTGAAACTTCGTGTATCTCTTCTCTTCGTCCACTTTGCACATGCGCCATCATCTTTTCGCATGTAGTGTTTTTTGTTTATATTTTCAATTTTATTAATCCATATTTTTATTCAAATATTAACATTATTTGTTAATACTGTATTTTCCTCAAAATCCAGTGTATTTAATGTCATAATTTTTTTTGTTTTTAAATCGAGTTTGTGGGGCCCAGAAACTGATTAATTCAGTCTCTTATATAAAGCAGTGATTACCAAACCGTCGATCGCGAGCTACTAGTAGCTCGCGGGAACATTTTCGGTAGATCGCGTTAACGCTCCGATCGGCTAACTTTGATCAGTGTTGCCAACTTGGGTTAAAAGTCACTAAATGTAGGGGATTTGATTTCCAGAATAGGGACAAAAAAGTATTTCCGATTAGCGACTTTTTTTTACGATTTTTAAATGATGATTTGGGGACTTTTGTACAAATCTAATGAGTTTTGTATTGTGAACAAATCAACCACTATTAGTTGGAAGCAGTTTTTAGTTCCTAAGTTCCATCCTTGTCATTACAGTTAATACGTCTGATAAAAACATAGGAACTACATTTGCATTTCTGTTATGTACAGGGGGCGAAGTGGCTCAGTGATAGAGCGTTTACTTCTGATGCTTGGAATCCTGGGTTCGATCCCAGCCCCCGCCAAGTGAACTTTGTGGTGGACAAACAACGTGTGCGTGGGTTTTCTCGGGGTTCTCTCGTTTCCTCCCACCATTTCATTCATTACTCATCATCACCGGCATAACCGTGGGACGTAAAACTCAAAGATTTCACTTCATTTCATTTCTCTGTTATGTACAATTCAATTTCAGATTCTTTTTCTTATAAACAGTTTAATTTAAAATTGATTTCATATTTACTAGAACAGCCGCGGTGGCTCAGTGGTAGAGCATTTACCTCTAGTGCATGAGGTTCCTGGTTCGATCCCAGGTCGTGCCACGTGAACTTTGTGATGGACAAACACAATTTGCTTGGGTTTCCTCGGGGTTTTTGCACTTTCCTCCCACTTTCTTCGTTCCATCATTTCATTCATTTCTCATCATTACCATCTCCTTTAGCCTAGCCGGCATAATCGTGGGACGTAAAACTTCATTTCATATTTACTAGAAACGTATATTTATAGGGAGTTGGTAGCTCACAGTATGATTTATAAACGGCGCGATAGCTCAGAAGCTTCGTAAATTTCGCGACCACTGATATAAAGGGAAAATTTTTATCTTGGAACTTTAACATTGCTCAGGTAAAGATTAAGTCTCTTCATCCCGGCGAAATTAAAATACCGCTAATTTTACAGTAATTATGTGATATCTTCAAATAGATAAAAGATAATCGAAATGTGGAACAAGAGCGCCCTACACAATATTATTTTACATGAGATACCGTTATCACGACTCACTTATCTGCTTTCGATTTCGAGCCATTTTGAAAATCGGCATTTATTTTCGCGTTTCTAAACAACTGAAAACGGAAAGCCACTAGGTGACTTGTGATAACGGTACGTCACGCAAAATAATATTGTCTAGGGCGCTCTTGTTCCATATTTCAATTATCTTTTATCTATTTGAAGATATCACATAATTACTGTAAAATTAGCGGTATTTTAATTTCGCCAGGATAAAGACTCGTTAAATTTGGATATCAAGGCATCAGTGAACGTTAAATATTGAGCAGAAATTGCTACGACAAGACTAAGAATTCAGCTAAGAATCATGCTGTATTCAAGTGTAATGTTTCTTCTAGGTATACTTCCCGGGGGGGGGGTTGCTTTTCCCATACACAGAGTTGCCGAACTGTACCCCTTCCCTTTCTGGTACAAGATGTAAATTAAATTGTGATTAGACGTCAATCTTGTCAAGAACACGTCCTTCAGTAAGTGTAGAACTTCAATTTCATGATTGTAGTCTACTCACATTTTGATTTTGATCAAGTGGACGACATTTTCTTGGAAGAAAACCTGTATGGAAGCTTCTCCATTTGGTGCAAGTGATCTGTCTATAATGGCAGAATAGAGTAGTGCATCCTCAAATTTTTAATCCATTCCGCCCGCCCCCCTCGAAAAATAGCAGAACCTTTCTATTTTAAGTGTACCTCTACTGGCGCTGCAGTCGATGTGTTTTTTCTCATACCTGGCTCGAAGGAGGTGGGACAAGTTGCTGTGGTCGAGATACTGGTGGGCACAAAAACCGGTTTTTCGGTTTTCGGTTTTTAGAAAAACCGAAACCAGTTTTTGAAAATTTTCAAAAAAAACGGTTTTTCACCGAAACCGGTTTCGGTTTTCTTTGAAACCGGTTCGGTTTTCTCCAAAACCGGTTCGGTTTTTCACCTGATCGGTTTCGGTTTTCTTCAAAACCGATTCCGTTTTTTTAAAAAATTTGTTCTATTCCTGACCAGAATGGTGTTTCGTTGTTCTCCGGAAACCGAATCCATTTCCACAGAAATAGTTTTGTGTGTTTTCGAAAAGTTTTCACCGAAACCGGTTTTGGAGAAAACCGAAATGTCGGTTTTTCGGGTTTCGATTTTTATAGAAACCGGTTTTCGGTTTTTATAAAAACCGGTTTTGCCCATCCCTAGGTCGAGATCCTTCTATAGTTCAATGCGGACAGTTTCGAATTATTTCAGAGGCTGCACTTGTGCACTGGCTTGTTAGCCATTCCAATTAGCCTTGATCTTCACTTGCCAAGATCAAAGGACTGAATGATAAAATGGCAACTCAGCCGAAATCACTCACTTCTTTCCCCAAAGCAAAGGGAAGTTTTGTCCGTAAGAGGGCGGCGGTGGTGGAGCTAAAGTATGTTTCGCATATTTTCCGAGAGCACACTTGAAATACAAAGTCTCTAGTAGGCGAGACCAGAGTTGCTTGTAACAAAAATCAAGATAACTTGCTTTGTACTGTGCGCACGTGGGGGCGATCGCCGCACCTAATGTTTTGGCATTGCGTTTTTTTTTTTTTTTTTTTTCGATTTTATAAAATAATTTTCTCAGCTAATAAGAATTATATTTCATAAAAACGGACCCTGAAAGACGTCTGTAATCATCGCTATACAAATTAACACTTTGAACTTTGCAATACTCGACCAAAATTCCCTGATTTAATTATATTTTAGTCTTTCTTCCGTTTGTTTCCTCCCAGCAGTATATTATCACACACAAACACACCTAACACACTATCTGTAGGTGCCGACTTTAAAAGGGGGGAGGTAGGGATGCGCACGAGATGAGTCGAGACAGGATTTTCCAGACAAAATTCGAGTCGAGACACGGCCCTTCCAATAGAGAAATATACATTTTTCGAGTCCAGACATCACATTTACGGCACATTTTCGAGTCGAGACAGCCACAAATCTTGTCTCTTGCGCATCCCTAGGGGGAGGGGAGCTTTTCTGTTCCGTCTCTCCAATCTAAAAGCAGAAGAGTTTTGCTCTTATATAATTATAAAGTAATGATTACAAGGTGGTTGCATATCTTCAAGAGTACCGCTATTGATTTGCCCCCCTAATCCAAGCGTCTACGCACGCCTGTGACTGTAGACTAAATTTCATTCAATTTTGGAACGTTTTGTTATAGCATACCTAAAAACTTCATTATAGTATAATTGAAGGTCGAGTGTGTTATTTCAATGGAATGTCCCCCCACCAGCTAAAATCTAGCGGCGCAACCTGTATCTTAAAACCGCTTATTGGTACTCCTGGTGGAATAACTATAATGATGATGATTATATCATATTTATTTTAATTGTAACTTTCGACTAGGACACGTTCAGTTACACTTTCCCCTCCCCTTTCTTTGTCTCTCACGATAACAATGATGCATGATGCGAATGTCGGTCACAGTGTCAAGCATCTACAAACTTTGTGAACTACAGGCATCTTCTCCTGTCTGTCTGTCGGCACGGCGTGACGTTACAGCTAATAAACGTCGACAAGAGATTAGTGTCTGAGAATTATATGACCTACTGTGCTTCGTCCGCTTGGCCTTCAGAAACTACCACGCTTCGGTGCCTTCTCCTTTGATACTGCTAATGTCACTTTGGGTTTCCGAACTATGCTATGTGTATTATCATCATCATCATATGTATTCTGCCATTAATATCAAGTCACTTGCCGCAACTGAGAAGCTTCACAGTCTTTCACTAACCACTTCGTTTTCCCATACGATTTTTCTCTTTTGATATCGTCCATCAATTGTAGTCTTCTTCACCCTCTCCCTATCTTTCCTGCCACCATACCCTCTAGCACGTCCCTTTTGATACAGCTCCTTCTTAGGCAATGTCCCAACTAGTTTCTCTTCCTCTTCGTAATAACATCTTAAAGTGTTCTTTTCTCCTCCACAATTTCTAACACCCTTTCATTCATTTTCCGCTCGACCCAGAATGGAGAGAACAGAAAATGGGTAAAAGGGTGTTCATGTGGATATGGAGAGAGTTCTCTCCATTCTTCTCCACATCTACATTTCGTAACTTTCCAGTCGTTTTACATCACTTTTGTGTGATGCTCATGTTTCTGTCTCATAAAGTACAATACTCTACACGAAGGATTTTATGAGTCTTTTTTTCAAACTCTTTATTATTCAAAGTCCCACAAAATACTCTTCGTCATCCTAAAGTCTTCTCTCGCCATTCTTACTTTTGCTTTTATTTCACATTCACACTTCTTATAATTACTGATAACACTACCCAGGTATCGAAAACTAATCACCTTGTTCTATTTTCTCCCCTACTATTTCAATATTTGATACCAAAAGCTCCACTCCAATCACCATGGTTTTTATCTTTCTAACATTTATTTTCATCCCATATTCTTTACAGATCTTACTCAAGTTTTCTAATATCTTATTGATTTCCTTTCCAGAATCCGCCACAAGCAAGGATCTTATAAAATAGAGGATCTGCCCTTACAACAAAATCTTGAAGCCATACGTCACAGTTTCGCCACCCCTACTCTGCCTACTCCGTCCAATAGGATCGCAATGTTTTGAGCCAACAATCATGGCGGGCGGAAACGAAAGAAGCCAATCAGACGATGGCAGAAACGAGAGTAGCCAATCAGACGTGCCG
Organism: Thermobia domestica; assembly: GCF_964235325.1. NCBI lineage: Eukaryota > Metazoa > Arthropoda > Insecta > Zygentoma > Lepismatidae > Thermobia > Thermobia domestica. The sequence continues at coordinate 19,061,660 of NC_137467.1, forward strand.
ATGCTCGGTTGTTTTTTGGCTTCATCGATTTAATAGGATGAAGATACAATATGGGCAGATCCTCTATTTATAACATCCTTGGCCACCAGTGTCATGGGAAGTGTTAAACAGAACGGCTATGTGCATTGGTCTGTCCGCAGATATCAGAGAGGGAAGGGGAAAAAAGGCAACGAATAGCGAGAGTCGGTTTCTTGAAATCGATTCAGCATCCCATGAATACACCCCATCTCTTTTTTTAAAATCCTTTACTGAAACCGGAAGTGGTAAAAATATACCATTTTCAGTTTTAACGTTAATCGTTCTGGAGCAAACACGGTCATAAATAGGGACAAGTCGTTTCCTGCCATCGACTCAATGTCTCAACAAGAACTCATTCTGTTTGTATCCTTGGGCCGCGGTGGCTCAGTGGTAGAGCGTTCACCTCTGGTGCTTGGGGTCCCGGGTTCGATCAGTGCTCCCGCCAAGTGAACTTTGTGGTAGACAAACACCATGTGCGTGGGTTTTCTTCGGGTTCTCCCGTTTCCTCCCACTTTCTTCATTCCACCCTTTCATTCATTATTCATCATTACCGCCTCCTTTAGCCTAACCGGCATAACCGTGGGACGTAAAACTCAAAGATTTAATTTTTTTTATTTCTATCCTTACCTTTATACTAAAACTGGAAGTGCTAGAAATCGGCTACGATTTCCTGTTTCAATATTGCCCTCCAGTCTTCATCTCGGCGAAATTAAAATACCGCTAATTTTACAGTAATTATGTGATATCTACAAATAGATAAAAGATAATTGAAATATGGAACAAGAGCGCCCTAGACAATATTATTTTGCGTGAGGTACCGTTATCAAAAGTCACCTAGTGGCTTTATGTTTTCAGCTGTTTAGAAATGCGAAAATAAATGCCCATTTTCAAAATGGCTCCAAATCGAAAGCAGATAAGTGAGTCGTGATAACAGTATCTGATGTAAAATGATATTGACTAGGGCGCTCTTGTTCCACATTTCTATTATCTTTTATCTATTTGAAGATATCACATAATTACTGTAAAATTAGCGGTATTTTAATTTCACCGGGATCAAGACTCTTAAGCAAAAACGGTAAGAAATCGCGTGAGATATTTGTCCGATATAGAGTTAGCAGGACAATAATAAGTTTCATCTCTGCATTTATTTCTTTATTCAAACTGGAAATGGTGGAAAACTGAACGCAACAGTTTCAACACTGAACGCAACAGTCCAAAAATTGTAACAAAGAGTAAGAATCTGTTTTTATACAGGGTGTTTCAAAACAGCAACAACAACGTTTGGGAGGTGATTCCTGACACCAAAATAAGACCCCAAAAAAAGTATAGACCAACCTGGGTGCATAAATGTTTTTTCGGAGTTATAGGCTGCCGGAAACATGAAAAATTCAACTTTAAAGGTCCATAGCTCCAATACTATAGGATCTACCGCCGTCGAGTCAAGACTTCACTTACGAACTAGCACGTGCCCTATCCAAATATCCATGTTTCAGAATCCTGCGGTACTTCCAAAACAATTTTTATGAAGGTAGTTGGTGAGTCCTTCAGATTGTATGCCCGTAGTCAAACTCCCACTATAAAAAATTGTTGCGTGAGTACCTTAGGATTCTGGAACATCGATATTTGGATAGACCACACATTAGTTCCTAAGTGAAGTCTTGACCGACTACGGTAGATCCAACAATTTGAGAGCTATGGACCTTTAAAGTTCATTTTCTCATAATTTCGGGCAGCCTATAACTCCGAAAGGAAGCATTTGAGCATCCAGGTTGGTCTATACTTTTTGTCTTATCTTGATGTCAGGGATCACCTTCCAAACGTTGTCGATGTTGTTTTGAAACACCCTGTATATGCACTGAGGGAAAAAAAAATCATATGTGACGTATTTAAAATTGTATGTTACATTTGTACATCCTGTAGTTTTTGGACTTAACTTACAGCAAACGTACAACTAAAAACGGATATTTTATAATACTTTCTGTATAAGTGTTCCATCTATACGTACTTTCTATATGAAACAATATAGGCGGTCAGGATCCCACATACAAATTTACGTATATAACATATGGCTGACGAAGGAAACATACATATATGTATATAATAAAAGGAAGACTGTTAGATTTCAGACATGCTGCAACGGCATGATGTAACATCTAAAGACAGTGCCTATGTAGCATACGGATAACGTATGTTCCGTACCGATTTCTGTAGTAAGCAAGAGGATTCCGTATATTTGTACAATATACCGCTGTCCGGAGAACGGATTTTTCTCAGTGTGGGTTCAGCAATGCATGGATAGGTTCTAAAATGAAATGAAATGAAATCTTTCAGTTTAACGTCCCACGATTATTTCCTTTTAAGGCTAAAGGAGACGATGATTAAGTCAAGTGAATAATGATGGAAAAATTAGTGGAATGAGAATGTGGAAGGAAACGGGAGTACCCCGAGAAAACCCATGAATACGATGTTGTCCACCAAATATTTACTTGGCTGGGGAATCGAACCAGGGACTCCTACGAACCAGAGGTAAACGCTCTACCACTGAGCCACCGTGCTTCCATATCAATATAAAAGGTCTGCTAATAATTGTCTGCCGTTTAATCTTATGTGCACTAGTTTCTGATCGGAATATCAAATAAAAAAGCCGTGTCCCTGAGCAAAAGTTGGACGAGCTGCAATTTGAGCTGCTTCCGCATCCTGTCCATTCACCAAATTTAGCTCTCTTGGTCTACCATCTCCCGAAACTCAAAACATTCCTGACAGGACGAAAATTTGAGTCAAATATAGGAGTCATACACGAAGGAAACGAGTATTTTGAAACGATCAAAGAAACTCCGGACCGCGATGGCTCAGTGGTAGAGCGTTTACCTCTGTTGTTTTTAGTCATTGGTTCGATTCCAGATCGCGCCAAGTGAGCTTAGTGGTGGACAAACACTGTGTGCACGGGTTTTCTAGGGGTTTTCCCGTTCCCTCCCACGTTCTTCATTCCATCATTTCATCTTATCATCACCATCTCCTTTAGCCTAGCCGGCAAAGCCGTTGGACGTAAAACTTAAAAATTTCATTTCATTTCATATTCGAAGAAACTCTATTCCGCGAAGGAATTCCAGAGCTGGAGGAATGTTCTGTCAAGTAAGTGCCCTGAACTTCGAAGGAACTATGCCGTAAAATAAAGTACGTTAAAAAGAATCTGAATTATTTTCCTTAATATAAAAAAATATTAGCTTATGAAACAACCCTCGTAAATAAATTCTCCATCACCCATCCATGAAGGATTTATGTTTTTCGAAACCACATTTACATTTAAAAAATCTCTAATAAGTTCTTTAATATGTTTAAATACAGAGCACCCAGGAGATTATTACATTTCGTGCACATAAGAGACATGTGCAATTCGTGAGAAAGTAATATTTTTTCCACAAATAGAGGCAAAAAATCTTCTTTCATGAAAAGTGAAACATGCATATGAACGGAAACAGACGCATACAGAATTCTGCCCCAAGGATCTATGTACTCCACATTGTCTATACATAGTTATTGGTAATAAATAGAAAGTGCTTGTAGTTTAAGATGCTCACATGAGAAATGCAATTTCTTGCTGTTATTATTACGAGAAAATATACATTCCCCTCGCACACCTTACTTCGCCTTGTAAAGTCAAGTCACGACATGTAATTTCATATACTTGTTCTCTTCTTTGAAATAAACGTATCACTCACTACCTTGCTGGTAGGCGGATTGGACCTTGTTTTTAAACGATTTTGTGTGATAACGATTCAACTGATTATCTGACCATGTAAAACTTTAAGCTGATTTCTCTCTCATTGACAGTGTTGCCTAGGGTGACCAGACATACTCTTTTTAAGAGTATTATACTCTTTTGGAGGTTCATATACTCTATACTCTTTTTTCTTCCCAAAAATATCGAATTATACTCTTTTATGGCATTTTCAATTTCATTTAACGTTTAATGCATTTTCCCATTGAAAATCGCATTTTTTTTCCTGTAAAAACTTGGACGTTGACAGCACTGTTTAGTACTTCGTAGTAGCAGACCCGCTGCACTGTGCTGCGTTTCTCGTCCTCGTTGCGTTGTAGGGTTGCCAGATTTTCTTTTTGCAAAAGAAAAAAAAAATATAACTAAACTGTTTTTATTAGTTAGTACTAAAACTATAGTAAAGACGGCAAAATTAAAGTGATAGATTTACCCAAACTTTTAACGTTTTAATTATTAAATTGTTAATTAAATTGAATGAGTACCTGGAATGATTTATATTTTCGGAATTTATATCTGGCATTCGTACAGTTCATGGCACAGGGTTTTGTTTCCCCTTCAAAGTGAATCAGTTTTTGGTAGTGCGAATCGCGCAGTGATTATTATTCTAATTAACGTGCGTACGTACACTCAATCAATTATGTTATTCGAGGATTGGAAGGATTTATTCTATTAACAATGTCGCGAGGAAAATGTCAGTATAATCAAGCGTTTGAAATAAGCTATCCTTGCATTAAAAGGGTCCGCAGTAACGATGTTTACAAAGCATAGTGCACGGTATGTAAGAAGGAGTTCTCTTAAAAAAAAAAAAAAATAATAATAATAAAGGTAAATATGATATAAACAACATATAAAATCTAAGTCGCACACTGAATGATAATCAACTTCCGAAGCAGTAAGTTGGATGGTTTTTTCACCACAGAATCTTCAGAAGAGCTAGATTTAATTCGACTAGAACTTGTGTGGTCATACCATAATGTTAAACATAACCACTCTTTTAGAAGCATGGACTGCACTAGCAAACTTTTGAAATCAACAGTGAATAAAAAATTTGCATGTGCGAGAACAAAAACGGAGGCTTTGTTAACAAATGTGGTGGGAGTGTGGTCAGAAAATATTTTAAGTAATAGTGTGTAAAAGGCTCCTTTCGTTGTTGTTGCTTGTGATGCTTCCAATCGTAAGGCAACCAAACTTATGCCTGTTTTAGTGCGGTACTGTGAAGTAGATACTGATATTAATGTAAAAACATGTCTTCTAGAAATTCATAGCATGTCAAATGAAACCTCGGAAACTGTGTCGAATGTATTAATGGGTACATTACGTCAGTTTTGTTTGGAAAATAAGTTCATCGGTTTTGTAGCTGATAATGCACCAGTAAATTTTGGAAGCATAGAAAATAAAACAGCAGGAAATGCGCATAGCGAACTAGAGTGCAGGTTGAAGAAAAATGTTTTGCCTATTGGGTGTGGGGCTCATATCCTTCACAATGGAAATTCTGTGGCGTGTTCGAGAGTAATACCGATCGATGTTTGGAATGGTTTTTAAAATATACAACCATTTCAGTATTTTTACTGTAAGGACGGAAAATTTGAAAAACTTTTGTGAGTTCATTGGCTGTCATTATGAGAGTCTTTTGTATCACTCAAAGACGAGATTCTTGTCTCTGCTTCCGTGTGTAGAAAAAATATACGTCAGTATGAACCACTTAAGGGGTACTTTTTGAGTGATGAAAATGCTCCAATAACTATAGTCAATTTCTTTCGAAACGAAACAAGTGAGTTGTGGCTGTATTTCCTGCATGCTCAACTAATTTTGTTCAGTGAAACAATTACAAAAATTGAAAGGAAGGATATAACAGCGACTGAAGTTTTTGTTGAATATTTTGAACTTCTGAGGAAATACAAAGATAGAATTGAACAAAACTTTTTTCCGTTTTCTGCTATAAATTTACTTACGAAACTTGTAAAAGAAGAGAATATAAAAGAGGAATATGCCTACTCAGTGTCAAGAAGGTTTTACTTTGAAGTGATAACAAACTTAAAGATGTGGTCACAACGTTTTTTCGGAGAGTAAACAAGATGAAATATTTACTACCTGACACATCAGTTATCTATGAAGAATTTCAGGAGTCGTTTGCATATTTCTATGAGCAGGTAAAACATGTAGACAGTTCGTTGGAATTCAGTGATAATGATATTTTCTACACTTACTGTGCAATATCCAGATGTGTTCAAGAACACCTTGAACAATGGGGAGAGAAAAGAGAGACAATGATGGGCAAATGGAAAATAGTGTACTAAGATTTAGTGCGGGCTGGGTCAAATTTAAAAGTGATTGTGCCACTCGTGGAATTCTTGTTTACTTTACCGGGCACTAATGTTGATTGTGAGAGGCTCTTTAATGCTATTAACACTTGCTGGAGCGAGGAAAAAAGTCAACTCACAGTGTCGACACTGGAACAAGTGATGAAAGTGAAGTTCAATGTAAGCATGACCTGTGAAGAGTTCAGACAACTCTTGACCTAATTGGATGACATTAACTTACTCAAGAAAGCAAGATCGTCGCAGAAGTATGAATGATGGTGAAGTATTTAACTCATTTGCATGCGCATTGGATAAAATACTGTAATTCATCTTGTCTTTATACTTACTGTCAATTTGTATTTTTGGATATTCTCTTTTGGGTTTAAAAAAATCTGGTCACCCTAGTGTTGCCAGATATGTTACAAATCATTTGCGCTGGGCGACATGCAAGTGTCTCACTTTGCATAGATAAAATTCTAGAGGGCCATCAGAAGTAATTGTTGAAAAATTACAATTTTTCTACACTTTCCGCATACATTTTCCGTATGGATATATGGCATGAAACTATTATACAAAAACACAAACCAAACTGTGCTGGGTGGCCACAAAAAGCACGAATGTTACCTAACCGAGTGAGGGCCGGGCACGCGCGATGGTTCGTCCGAAGGAAACAGGCGCGTCACCGAAAGTAAGCATACGAGAATAGTGAAAACAAATGGGTTCTGGCAATGATACGAGTTTCAATAACACTTGTCATAGTTTCATACTAGAAACGCTCCATTTGCAAACATAAAATATAGCTTCTGTACACTGTGCAGAAGTACATTGGCAGTGGAAAGTAGATCTAATACAGTTATCTTCCATATACAGTACATTCACTTATTTTATCAGTTGTAAAGCACTTGTAATGATTTTACACTTGTAACTTTACACTTGTAAATCTACAATACAGCTATATCACTTTGTATTTAATTGTGTAGCCTGCAGAAATTGGTCTTTTCATGCAGAATATTGAATTTCACTTGTACATTTTTCAAAATGTGTTGAGCCAAGTTACTGCATTCCAGTTTGGACCAGAATATGAGAAACTTCAATTAATAATAAGTCTTCGCATTAACAATTCTGTAAAATGTATCATTTTTGTCTTTAATAAATTAGATCGGCCCGCCTGAAGCATTTCTTTTTCCTTGGCCCTCTTCTAAACAAGTTTCCCCAACGCTTTTCTACTAAAAAACCTATTTTTCTCTTTCTATGGGAAAGGGAAATAGTTTACAAGTAGTGTACTAAAAAAGGTGAAAATTTACTCTGTGCCAAGGATGTTATAAAATAGAGGATCTGCCCATACAACAAAATCGCGAAGCCATACGTCACAGTTTCGCCACACCTACTCTGTCCGCTCCGCGCCACTAAGATCGCAATGTTTCGAGCCAACAAACATGACGGAAACGAGAGTAGCCAATCACACGTGCCGACTCAGATGATGCACAGTTGTTTTTTGGCTTCACTGAGTTCATAAGATGAAGATACGTAAGAGCAGATTCTCTATTTTACAACATCCTTGCTCTGTGCGCTATGAAAGAAAGAAAAGAAAAATGAAACAGTTTACATCAGTGTGAAACTTAAAAACGGAAATATGCAAAACATGTGACTCATGACTCACTTGCATATTTTTAAATCACGCTCGACCTCAGCCATAGGAACAAAATACGCGGTTCTGATTGGTTGAATTTATCTATTTCTCGCCACGCAGCATACATATAGCAAAAATCAAACTCCTCCTGCTGTCGGACCTCGTGGCCAAACGTGCTAGCGGAACGGGCTGATAAAAATAAACGCTTTTGAGTGGGTTCAAACCCGGCCCAGGGAAAGATTTTTTATTTTTTAAAAAATTTTCATAACACTTTTTTCATTAAAATAAGATGTAAATAATACTCAAAGAAAGAAGTATTTTACTTATGTTACGCCTGCAATTTTGCTATACGAATCCATAGTAAAAGTAGTAGTAGTAGGAGGAGGAGGAGGAGAAGAAGAGTAGTAGTAGTAGGAGGAGGAGGAGAAGAAGAGTAGTAGTAGTAGGAGGAGGAGGAGGAACGGATTAGAAGTCCCGCAGGGCTCATTTTAACCCCCATGATATAGAAACCTCAAATTTTCAATTTTCTTCTTCTTCAATTTCAACAAAGTGACAATTTTCACACAATACATACACCAGAAGCTTTGAACAATCGCAAACTGGAACCAATCGGAAACGTATTTAATTTACATGGCTAGGATCGAGCGGGAAAAAATACGTGACTCGTTTCAAAATTTAAAAAAACGATTAACTACTGTATCCCCGAGGGCCCGGACCAATTTTAGGAAATTTACCGGTTGAATTGGAGAATTTATTTTGGTTTGTGAAGAAGAGTGAGTGAAAATCAGGTGAGGGGAATAGTTGAAGTTAAGAAAGTGGTTGTAGTAGGCTGCTTTGGATGTTGTAAGCAGCTCTGCATGTGGAGGAGGAAGGGAGTATTTGGCGGAGATATACACTTGTTATAACTTAGTGGCGGGAAACGCTGTGTGGAAATGGTGAGTATTGTCAAGATTTTGACATATTGTGTTTGAGTTTTATACAATTATACAAAAATAACGAGGATCAGTTGTTGAAATTGTGGGAAACACACGGTGTACTCTTTACAAGTGGAGCATTACTAGTATGAAACCAGTCAAAACGCACATGTTTTCACTTCACTCGCTCATGCGCATATCCACTGCCACTGACGCCCCTGCTTCCTTAGAACGCACCCTGCGCTACCTTACAGGCCCACCAGTTTTGCCCTGCTCTGACTCGCTTAGATTGCCTTCATGCTTTTTAGTGACCATCTAGCACAGATTGATTTGTGTTTTTTGCATTGTAGTTTTTATTTTATATATCCGGACGCCGTATTTAGATGCAAATTTTATACTCAGCAATTTTATATTCCAAACTCTAAAGGTTTACAAGTCTTTGGTTTGAAGGTAACTGACTTGTAACTGAACATAATCTAGCCTAATGTAACGTAATGTAATCTAACCAAATGTAAGCAAATGTAGTAAGTTTTGGTATTTTTCTTTCGATTTTCGTGTGGTCCAAGGACACAGCCAAGGGCGCCGATATATATGAAGATTTTAAGACAAATTGCACTTAAATTATGCCAAATATTGTATATTAAAATATAGAATAGGGGGCTCACATGAGCTTTGGGGGCCCGGGCCCTCTCGGCCCCCCAGGATCGGCGCCATTGGACACATCGCAAATATCTTAAAAGTTATAAAATTAATAAAATAAAATTTTAAAAAAATAACGGAAGCCCTAAAACAAGGAGGGGAGATTCTACCGGGGGAGCGGAGTCCATTTTTACGCTACAGAGTAGTATGGGCCCCACTTCAGGACACTTTTTGGCCCCTGGGTCCCTGCCTCAGGACCCATGGTCCCTGGCCGGGGTCAATGACCGAGGGGTACATAGGACCACCCCCTCTAAATTTTGGCACGGGTACCATGGCCCACCCCCTAAATTTTGGCAGGGGTACATAGGACCACCACCCTTAAATTTTGGAAATTGCCAAATCTAAAAATTTGGTATGGTAGCCTAGGACCATAGTATGTACCTCTATCAGTATTGGGTGTCTATGTCGTTCCCTTTTATGGGTAAAAAATTACCAAAAATTCAAATTTCGGGGGTTTTTGACCTAATTTATTCCCTTTGATGAGGTGTTATTACCTTATATAGTTACATAGGCGTATACAGGGGTCCATTACCTTTCATAAGACATGGGTATATTGATGCACCCCTTGAAAAATTTGGGAGGGGTACCTTGGCCCACCCCTTAAATTTTGGAAATTGTCCAATTTCAACATTGTGTATTATAGTACAGGACCCTAATATATATTATGATAAATTTGGGTGGTCCACCTCATTCCCTTTTAGGGATACAAAACTGCCAAAAATATAAACGTAAGCAGTACGTTATACCACGTGTTTGGTTTTCGGCCTAATTTATGTGCTTGGATGGGGTCCTATTACCTTATATAGTTATATGATCATGTATAGGGGTATATTACCTATCATAAGACATAGATACATTTGTGCACCCCGGGAGGGGTACCTTGGCCCACCCCTTAAATTTTGGAAATTGCCCAATTTAAACATTTGGTATTATAGTACAAGACCCTAATATGTATTATGATAAATTTGGGTGGTCCACCTCGTTCCCTTCTAGGGGTACAAAATTGCCAAAAATATAAATATAAGCAATACGTTATACCACGTGTTTGGTTTTTGGTCGATTTTATTCCATTTGATGAGGTGTTATTACCTTATATGTTTACATGAGCGTATACAGGAGTCTATTACCTTTCATAAGACATGGGTACATTGATACACCCCAGGAGGGGTACCTTGGCCCAACCCTTTAATTTTGGAAATTGCTTAATTTCAACATGTGGTGTCATAGTACTGGATTCTAATATGTATCATGATAAATTTGGGTGGTCCACCTCGTTCCCTTTTAGGGGTACAAAATTGCCAAAATATAAACGTAAGCAATACGTTATACCACGTGTTTGATTTTGACCTAATTTATCTCCTTGATGAGGTCCTATTACATAATATAGTTATATGGTCATGTATAGGGGTCCATTCCCTATCATAAGACATAGGTACATTTGTGCACCCCGGGAGGGGTACAATGGCCCACCCCTTTAATTTGGAAATTGCTCAATTAAACATTTGGTATTACAGTATAGGACCCTAATATGGATCACTATAAATTTGGGTGGTCCACCTCGTTCCCTTTTAGGGGTACAAAATTGACAAAATATAAACGTAAGCATTACGTTGTACCACGTGTTTGGTTTTTGACCTAATTTATTCCTTTGGATGAGGTCCTATTACCTTATATGGTTATATGGTAATGTATAGGTGTTCATTCCCTATCATAAGACATAGGTACATTGATGCACCCCGGGAGGGGATTCGGTATCATAGTACATGCCTCAACATGTATCATGATAAATTTGGGTGGTCCACATCGTTCTCTTTTAGGGGTACAAAATTGCTAAAATATAAACATAAGCAATATGTTGTACCATGAGTTTGGTTTTTGGCCCAATTTCTCCCCTTTGATGAGGTTTTATTATCTTATATGGTTATATGGTCATGTATATAGGTTCATTTCCTATTATAAGATATGGGTACATTGATGCATCCTTTAAAAATTTGGGAGGGGTATCTTGGCTCATCCACTCGGTTTTAGAAATTGTTTAATATAAGCATTTGGTATCATAGTACAGGTCTTCAATATGTACCACTATAAATTTGGATGGTCCACATCGTTCCCTTTTCATAGGTAAAGAACTACCAAAAATCAAATTTCGGCGGTTATTGACCCCTATTTAGCACGTTATATGGGTATGTACAGAGGTTTATTACCTTTATATGTTTATGTTCCCTTTTAAATTTGGGAATTATCAAATAACAAAATTCGGTAAACGTTTTCTAGGACCCATTGTAGATGTTGATGTTCCTCTTATGGCCAAATATTCAAAATTTAAATGTTATTGACCGGCTTTATTATTGAATAAGTACAGGATTTATTACTTTTTCATAAGACACAGGTGTATTTGTGTACCAATCTTAAATTTTGGAAGGGGTACATTTCTTATTGTCGTATCAATAATTGGTAATTGTTCTTAAAATTGGATAGTATCTCATTCATTGGGTAAATCATTGTCAAATATGAGTATGATCACGTGATCGGTTATTGACCTATGATGGGATTAGGAGTCCAGGACATTGGTACATTGAAACTTTGTAGGATAATTTGAGAATTGTCAAATGAAATTACGTCATTGGTTTTGATTATTCCCGCCAAATATAAACGTAAGCAAGACGTTGTACCACGTGATTGTCCTTGATGAGGTAGTGTACAGGGATTCATTTCCTTTGTTGTGGTACTTCTTAAGTTTTAGTACACACACTTCTAGAAAAACAGTTGGTTCTACTCAGGTAAACAATTGACGGACATTATTGACCTTATTGAACATATAATGATATGATTAAGACTTAGGTATATCAAGAGAAGTATTCTTTAAATTTGGGAATGGTGATAAACAGAATTTTAACATAAGGTGCGAAATTTGAAACAATACATTGAACTTTAGTCACAGCTCATAGTCTAAGATCATTGCTGGTGATTGATTTGAAATCTGATAGCTAACCTTATTGAATCTTATGACTCATAGACGAAAGGCAATACATGCTACAACAGTTTGAAATTTAATCATAAGGTGATGTAATCTGACACTAGCAAAGTTATTGTTAATGCAATTTGATTGGATGATCACTATCTTTCCTGCAATCTGATTGGTTGATCACTATCTTTCGTGCAATCTGATTGGTTGATGATTTTCAAATCTTTGCTGTATTCAGTTTTAAGTTTTGTTTAACATTTAAAAATCTTGGTTTCGTTCAACATTTTGCACTCACTGATAAATATGATCAAAACCGTTTATTTGTTAATCGAATAGTTAAAAACCGGATAAAGTTTGACGGTTAACCGTGAAACGTAAAATTTTTAGTTTGAAATTTTTTTGCTTGAAACTTTTTGTTTGAAAATTCTTGCTTTCAAATTTTTGTTTGGATTTTTTGTTTCAAAATTTTGTTTGATTTTTTTTGACTTTTGTTTCAAAATTTTTTTTAAAAATTTTTCGTTTGAAATTTTTAAAATTTTTTTCGTTTCAAAATTTTGTTTAAAATTTTTGTTTGAAATTTTTCGTTTCCAAATTTTTTGTTTGAAATTTTTTGTTTCAAAGTTTTGTTTGAAATTTTTTTTCGTTTCAAAATTTTTGAATTTTTTTCGTTTGAAATTTTTTGTTTGAATTTTTTTTCGTTTCAAAATTTTGTTTCAAAGATTTTTGTTTGAAATTTTTGCTTCAAAGTTTGGTTTGACATTTTTAAAGTTTGTGCACTCATTAGTAAAGAACCGGAACTGTTTAGAACTAAAACCTCTGGCAACATTGTGGTGCAATAGTACACGTCAGAACATGATAATGCAACGTCATCAGTTTTGCATCATATATAAGTATCGTTCGAGTTAGTATTCATGATAACATCATCATGGCTACTTGTCTGCAATTTCTAAACACGCGTGATGTGATGAAATCATTTACCAAGATTACTGATTTACAACAGAATGTACCTTATAGAATCTTAGCTAGCCAAATGATCCCTACAAAGTTTGGATTAAGAATCGTAGTGAAGCTTGAAAATGATAAAAAATTTCAAACAAAACTTTGAAACAAAAAATTTCAAACAAAAAATTTGGAAACGAAAAATTTCAAACAAAAATTTTAAACAAAATTTTGAAACGAAAAAAATTTTAAAAATTTCAAACGAAAAATTTTTAAACAAAAAAATTTTGAAACAAAAGTTGTCAAAAAAAATTCAAACAAAATTTTGAAACAAAAAATCCAAACAAAAATTTGAAAGCAAGAATTTTCAAACAAAAAGTTTCAAGCAAAAAAATTTCAAACTAAAAATTTTACGTTTCACGGTTAACCGTCAAACTTTATCCGGTTTTTAACTATTCGATTAACAAATAAACGGTTTTGATCATATTTATCAGTGAGTGCAAAATGTTGAACGAAACCAAGATTTTTAAATGTTAAACAAAACTTAAAACTGAATACAGCAAAGATTTGAAAATCATCAACCAATCAGATTGCACGAAAGATAGTGATCAACCAATCAGATTGCAGGAAAGATAGTGATCATCCAATCAAATTGCATTAACAATAACTTTGCTAGTGTCAGATTACATCACCTTATGATTAAATTTCAAACTGTTGTAGCATGTATTGCCTTTCGTCTATGAGTCATAAGATTCAATAAGGTTAGCTATCAGATTTCAAATCAATCACCAGCAATGATCTTAGACTATGAGCTGTGACTAAAGTTCAATGTATTGTTTCAAATTTCGCACCTTATGTTAAAATTCTGTTTATCACCATTCCCAAATTTAAAGAATACTTCTCTTGATATACCTGTCTTAGAGTTAATCATATCATTATATGTTCAATAAGGTCAATAATGTCCGTCAATTGTTTACCTGAGTAGAACCAACTGTTTTCTAGAAGTGTGTGTACTCAAACTTAAGAAGTACCACAACAAAGGAAATGAATCTCTGTACACTACCTCATCAAGGACAATCACGTGGTACAACGTCTTGCTTACGTTTATATTTGGCGGGAATAATCAAAACCAATGACGTAATTTCATTTGACAATTCTCAAATTATCCTACAAAGTTTCAATGTACCAATGTCCTGGACTCCTAATCCCATCATAGGTCAATAACCGATCACGTGATCATACTCATATTTGACAATGATTTACCCAATGAATGAGATACTATCCAATTTTAAGAACAATTACCAATTATTGATACGACAATAAGGGAATGAGGTGGACCACCCAAATTTATCATAATACATATTAGGGTCCTGTACTATAATACCCAATGTTGAAATTGGACAATTTCCAAAATTTAAGGGGTGGGCCAAGGTACCCCTCCCAAATTTTTCAAGGGGTGCATCAATATACCCATGTCTTATGAAAGGTAATGGACCCCTGTATACGCCTATATAACTATATAAGGTAATAACACCTCATCAAAGGGGATAAATTAGGTCAAAAACCCCCGAAATTTGAATTTTTGGCAATTTTTTACCCATAAAAGGGAACGACATAGACACCCAATACTGATAGAGGTACATACTATGGTCCTAGGCTACCACACCAAATTTTTAGATTCGGCAATTTCCAAAATTTAAGGGTGGTGGTCCTATGTACCCCTGCCAAAATTTAGGGGGTGGGCCATGGTACCCCAAACTTTAAAAATGTCAAACCAAACTTTGAAACCCTCCCAAATTTTTAAAGGGTGCGTCAATGTACCCATGTCTTATGATAGGAAATGAACCTATATACATGACCATATAACCATATAAGGTAATAGAACCTCATCAAAGGGGAGAAATTGGACCAAAAACCAAACACATGGTACAACATATTGCTTATGTTTATATTTTAGGAATTTTTACCCATGAAAAAGAACAAGATGGACCACCCAAATTTATCATGATACATGTTGAGGCATGTACTATGATACCGAATGCTCAAATTGGAAAATTTCCAAAATTTAAGGGGGTAAGCCATGGTACCCCTTCCAAAAATTTAAAGGGTGCATCAATGTACCCATGTCTTATAATAGGAAATGGACCAATATATACATGACCATATAACCATATAAGGTAATAGGACCTCATCCAAGGGGATGAATTGAGCCAAAACCAAACACGTGGTTGTACTAAAATTTGGCAATTTCGTACCCATGAAACGAAACGAGGTGAACCACCAAAATTTATAGTAATTTATATTAGGGTCCTATACTATAATACCAAACATATAAAAGGGACAATTTCCAAAATTAAAGGGGTGGGTCAAAGTACCCCTCCCGGGTGCACAAATGTACCTATGTCTTATGATAGGAAATGAATCCCCATACGTGACCATATAACGTATAAGGTAATAGGACCTCATCCAATGGAATAGATTAGGTAAAAACGAAACACGTGGTACAACGTATTGCTTACGTTTATATTTTGGCAATTTTGTACCCCTAAAAGGGAACGAAGTTACAGTAATATATATTAGGGTCCTATACTATTATACCAAATGTTTAAATTGGGCAATTTCCAAAATTTAAGGGATGGGCCAAGGTACCCCTCCCGGGGTGCACAAATGTACTTATGTCTTATGAAAGGAAATAAACCCCTATACATAACCATATAACGATATAAGGTAATAGGACCTCATCCAAGGAGATAAATTAGGTCAAAAAACCAAACACGTGGTATAACGTATTGCTTACGTTTATATTTTGGCAATTTTGTACCCCTAAAAGGGAACGAGGTGGACCACCCAAATTTATCATAATACATGTTAGGGTCCAGTACTATAATACCAAATGTTGAAATTGAGCAATTTTCAAAATTTAAGGGTGGGCTAAGGTACCCCTCCCGGGGTGCACCAATATACCAATATCTTATGAAAGGGAATGGAACCCTGTATACGATCATATAACCATATAGGGTAATAACACCTCATCAAAGGGGAGAAATTAGGTCAAAAACCTCCGAAATTTGAATTTTGGCAATTTTTTACACATGAAAGGGAACGACATAGACACCCAATACTGATAGAGGTACATACTATGGTCCTAGGCTACCACACCCAATTTTTAGATTTGGCAATTTCCAAAATTTAAGGGGTGGGCCAAGGTACCCCTCCCAAATTTTTCAAGGGGTGCATTAATGTACCTATGTCTTATGAAAGGGAATGGACCCCTGTATACGCCCATATAACTATATAAGGTAATAGGACCTCATCGAAGGAGAAATTAGGCCGAAAACCAAACACGTGGTATAACGTATTGCTTACGTTTATATTTTTGGCAATTTTGTACCCCTAAAAGGGGACGAGGTGGACCACCCAAATTTATCATGATACATATTAGGGTCCTGTACTATAATACCCAATGTTTAAATTGGGCAATTTCCAAAATTTAGGTGGTGGGCCAAGGTACCCCTCCCAAATTTTTCAAGGGGTGCATCAATATACCCATGTCTTATGAAAGGGAATGAACCCCTGTATACGCCCATGTAACCATATAGGGTAATAACACCTCATCAAAGGGGATAAATTAGGTCAAAAACCTCCGAAATTTGAATTTTTGGCAATTTTTTACCCATAAAAGGGAACGACATAGACACCCAATACTGATAGAGGTACATACTGTGGTCCTAGGCTACCACACCCAATTTTTAGATTTGACAATTTCCAAAATTTAAGGGTGGTGGTCCTATGTACCCCTGCCAAAATTTAGGGGGTGGGCCATGGTACCCGTGCCAAAATTTAGAGGGGGTGGTCCTATGTACCCCTCGGTCATTGACCCCGGCCAGGGACCATGGGTCCTGAGGCAGGGACCCAGGGGCCAAAAAGTGTCCTGAAGTGGGGCCCATACTACTTACAGCCCAAAAGCATGTTCAACAAAGGAGAACAAATTATAACCACATGGGAACACGGACATTCAATCCAATGACAGCAACCTGGAAGATTATAAAATCTCATCTAGTAAGGCAACAATTCCCACTTTGATCTTAAATTTCCCACATGCTGTACTCGTAATTACAAAATTTTCAAATTATATACAGTAAAATATGAAAATGAAAACTAATGTATGTTATTTACTATTTTCCATAATTTGAGTGAATTATTCGTAAATTCCGATCTTTTAAATTGATAATAAGTATTGTTCTTAATTAAAATGAGGCTGTTGAAATTATTGATAAAAACAAACAAATTCTGTTGTGAGAATTTAGTATTTTCATCACGATTTTTGTGCCATAGTGTTCTACGAAATGTAGGCCGAATGAAACTAGTCAAACTTCATTCTTCAGTTATTCCATGTGGGATGTTTTAGAAATTGGCAGTTCCTCGTATGATAATTTACTTTCTTCCGTTCATGATTAAAAAAAAAAAAACTCCACAGTACAATTTATATTTTTTATTATTATTATTATTCGCAAGTTCCTGCATAAATCACTTTCACACTAAGATGCACTTTCAAATAACTAAATTTGTCAATTAGCACTAATTTCCCCTTTATTCAATCTTCTTTAGAATACTTCCCGCTCGCACATTTGCAGATCCCAAACGTTTCAGATATCCTATGATCTTATTGGCTGATACAGATAGGATATCACGAGTCATAACCTACATATAGCACAAAGTGAACGTCAAATGCTGTTGGCCCGCCTAACCGAGCGTGCTAGCACAACATTCTTGTAATAAAAATTGTTTTTGGCGTGAATTCAAACCCGGCCCAAAGAAAGTTTTTTCTATTTTTTAAATTTTTTATAACACTTAGTTCGTTAAAATAAGATTGAAAATAATACTCAAAAAAGTGATTTAACGATTATTTTTTAAAAAATTTTCATAACACTTTTTTCATTATAATTTGGTTGCAGTTTTATTATCAGATCTATAGTAAAAGTAATAATAATAATAATAATAATAATAATAATAATAATAATAATAATAATAATAATAATAATAATAATAATAATAATAATAGGAACGGGTTAGAAGCCCCGCAGGGTTGGTTGGATTCTGTTCTTGACATCAAACAGGCAAAATAAAGATTTGCTCGATTTTTTCTGTGCACTTTACATGACCAATTTAAAACAGCTGGCTAGGGTAGCGCGCAAAAATAATACAGAGTAGCGCGCGAATACTGAAACATCTGGGATCGGCAAAAATGCTTCCCGCTCATACAGAATTTTTTAGGCATTGATGAAATAAAAATACCGGAATGGAAAATCACATAGGTTATATATACTGCCAATTTTGACAAAAATTCCCTTTATCCCTATTCGAAAAATTACTGTCAAAATTTCCCCAAAATGGGATTTTTTCCACGAGTTGACACCACTGATTCAATTGTATACACAAGACAGAAAGAAAAATAATAATAATAATAATAATAATAATAAAACTTTTTCAACACATTTAACGCGTTATGCTAGCCACAAGACTAAAAATTGGGGAATAGAAACTCCATTACTGGCGATTTCGGACAATACAAGCACTAGCTCTATACACAAATGTGTCTTAAGAATAACTAGAAAGCACTTACTTTAGCAATCCGGTTTACGCAGTAACTGCCTTGTGAGAACATACGCAAAAAACTGCAAACAAAATTATTTTTTACAGGCTGTTTGTGCACGCGTCACTGAGCGCCATCTAGATTTATTTAGATGTTGAATTAGTGAAGTAAAATGACCTAAGCATTAATACCATGAAATTAGGGAAAGTGTTTCAATTTAGTTTTTGCTATTTCAAGTAGTAATGGATTATTTTGTTTATTGTTTTCTTGACTAATCTTTACGTAAGAAGCACAACATATAAAATGTATTATTATTGTCATTTAATAACTGGAGATAATTTAATATAAGCGTAAGATATGTAGTTAGTACAGAAGCAATTAAGTAGGATTATTGCATTACAAACCGATTTATTTTACAAGCAAATCGTGCTTAATGATAATTTCTTTTAGAAAAGGAAAGTATATCCACTAAAATACTTCAATATTATTAGCATTTAAACGAATATATATACACAGGGTGTTTCAAAAAGAACTTTACAACTTTAAAAACTCATATTGATTGATTTATTTAGCTTACAGACATAGATTTGGTGTCATTTTGTAGCAAAATACATCTAGTTTTGACTCACGTAGTACACTAGTACAGAAACAAGCCACCGCAAGCGCTAGCGGCAGTTGGAGCAAAGATGGCTGCCTTTATTGGTCCCGAGCGTGCTAGGTGTGTCTGGTTTGAAGAATCCCAACTCTGCGACAAATGCGCAACATGATTTTCGAACAAAGCAGTGGCGTATTTAGGGGGGCTTCCAGGCTTAAGGCCCCCCGAAATCTTGCTTACTAAAGTATATGAAATATCTTGCAGAATTTTCACATTTTCAGGCAAAGCCCCCCTCCCTGAAAGTTAGTAAAGCCCCCCCCCGAAATAAAATCGTAAATACGCCACCGGTACAAAGAATTGTAAAGATCCTCTCAGTAGGCTTACTATTTATCAGTGGTATAAGTGTTTTATTGAAACTGGATGTTCGGTAAGACAACAAATTTTCAGGTCGTCACTGTATGGCTGAAGACGTTGTAGATGCCACATCACCAATGGAAGCAACATTGTACCTCTTTAGGTATAAGGTAAAAAAGAACTTGTTATATTTTGCTACAAAATGACACCAAAACCATGTCTGTAAGCTAAATAAATAAATTAATATGAGTTTTCAAATGTGTACAGTACTTTTGGATACACCCTGTATATATCCAAAGATGGGACAAATACCGACGAACAGACCTCATTGAGCTGAACAAATAGGATCATCATTATCATCATAGGTATTTCGCCATTATATACTGGCACGCTACTTGCTGCAACTAAAAAGCTTCATGCTCCACGATCTTTAGCTAAACTCTTCCCGCCTTATGCAGAGTCGTTTCGACGTGTGATTAGCATCATACTAAAACACTGACTACTGCAGGACACTTATGTTAGTCGAGCTCTTTAGTATGGCACTAATCGCGCTTCAAAACGACTCTGCATAAGGCCCTTCGTCTTTATGTACTGTACGATTTCTCTGTTTTGATATCGTCCATTAATTGTAGTTTCCTACGTTCTCTCCCCCTCTTTCCTGCCACCATATCCTCTGGCACGTCCCTCATGATACGCGGTGGCTCAGTGGTAGAGCGTTCACCTCTGGAGCTTGGGGTCCCGGGTTCGATCCCAGCCCCCGCCGAGTGAACCTTGTGGTGGACAAACACCGTGTGCGTGGGTTTCCTCGGGGTTCTCCCGTTTCCTCCCACTTTCTTCATTCCATCATTTCATTCATTACTCATCATCACCGTCTCCTTTAGCCTAATCGGCATAAGCGTGGGACGTAAAACTCAAAGATTTCATTTCATTTTTTTTCAGTATTTTTGATGTCATGGCTACTAAATCAATACCAAGCATGGTGCAGCGAAATACGCCAGGGCTTGTGCAGGACTGACTGCAGAAGACAAACATGTTTTTCATATGTCCCACATCTTCCATGAATATCGGTGTAGTTTTATTTTCTTTCTTTCTTTCTTTCTTTTTTTTTTTTTTTAAATCACAGTACAGTGAGACTGTTCATCTCATGGACTAAAACTTTGGAACTTCATTTCAACTTTCGAGATAATCGTTTTTACATTTTATATTTTTATCTTCATCTTGCACTTTGGTTATCTTATTTTTTTGCTTCAGACATGTTGCGTAGTAATATTTGAGTTCGTATAATACAGATTATGTAAGAAGTTGCAAGATTTTTTTTTTACAGGTTTCTAGTAGTATTCCAGATTTGGCGTAATCACCTGCACGTGTTGGTAAATACGCCACTTCATAACACTTTTTTTTTCTTTTATCTTGGGTATAACATAGAAGTGAGTCACATCATTGCCACATTTTTTTTCTACACGCGGAAAAGCTTACTCTGCAACGCACATATCTTGTTCTTTGTGTTTCATGAACATTAAGGCCATAAAAAATCAAACACCCTTAACATGGCGTATTCACCTGCACCTACCTTATAAATTCTCTCTCTCTCTTCCGTAGCCAGCCTAAAAATGTAGGGGAGCCCAATCCAACCATATTATAGTTCATTTGCAAGCCTACCGTGAAAATTTTAAGGGGACCCGGCCCCCTAGACCCTCGTGTGGATACGGGCATATACAGTGAAACCTGTCTATGTTGGCAACCATCGGTTCAAACGATAAGCGGCCAACTTAGACAGGTGGCCAACTTACAGAAAATAGGTGTGATTTGTGTATTTTTAAAATAGGATTTCTAGAATAACTTGCTTGTAAAATTTTAATAAGCAGTGGCACGACAGCTACTTGTATATAGAGTAATCATAAAAATATACAGTACTAGAAAATATTACTATAGTATGTTTAATATATGCGCATACCTTTCTCTTCCTGAAAACTAGTCCGGTACATTGGATTATTCGGATTGAAAACACAATAACACAAACAACCATGAAATAGAAGCGTATGTACGCAGTTTATTGAAACTGATATTATAGCACACTGAGTTATTCAGATTGAAAATAAGAAAAGCTAAGTTATAAATTGAGAAATTCATATGCAATTTATATGACTTCTTTTCAGTTGTTACTGAATGGTGGTTCATTTTAGACGTATTTGTTTTACTCTTTTCGGCAGATATGCACATTCTAATATTGTAGTTAACTACCTCTTGTTAATGAGCTGGAAGTGTTTCCCTCGGAGCAAAAGATGTTTTGAGAAAAAACTTGAGGGAATTCATATCTCAAAAACTCCGCTATCTTTTGACAAGCCGTCAGGTGCCAATAGTTGACAATTCAAATGGTTAGTTTTAACCTAGAGAATTTTCCGGAATTACTAAAGCTCCCCACTGATGAGAGGAGCTGATAAAGCTAATGGTTTTACCAAAACAAAACAGGGTAAACAAATATTTACAACCTTTTCCTGAATTCCTGTATGTGCTTTTTCTTATTCACACCTTCCTTCACCACCCCTTTATGAGGGTAGTGTTCTGGCCATTGATCTTCAAGAACAAATCGTGCGAATCTATGCTTCTTTGTGTCCAGTCACAAATACAGAACATCTGCCTCTCATATGGGGATTCGAAAGAGTTAAGAAAAATAACAAAACTGTATTTTGCGTGGCCAAGATACGCAGGTAAATTTATCATTATAATCATAGGGTAAACATTGCTTCAGTGTCGCCAACTTCCAAGATAGACAGGTGGCCAACTTATAGAGTAGTAAGTAACGAATGTCTTATGGGAAAATGCAGGTTCAAGACGAACTAGGCCAAGATAAGCAGATGGCCAACTTAGAGAGGTGGCCAAGTTGACAGGTTTCACTGTGTATATATATAGGGTGTTCTAAAAATAACGCCCACGGACAACAGTGTGCTGTTCTTCAGGTCAAAATAAAGCGAAAATATTATATATCGGTATACCCTCTGGGGCATAGGGAATTAAAAGTTTCGCTATGTGGCAAGAACCATTATCATTGCTCTACGAACCCATCAAATAGTTACATCGATTGTCACACTAACAAGTGATGCTAGTGTCAACGCATATCGATTTTAACTGCCATCTGGACAGAATGGGTGTAACTATTTGACGAACTCATAGATCTACTCTATGGTTGTTTATCTGTGACGTTACCACATAGTGCAATTCCTGTCTATAGATGAGGAACCGAAAGGTGTATATATGTATTATTTTCACTTGTAGAATAGTTGTCCGTGTCACTGGCAGGGCTGGAGTAACCTATCTGGAGGGCCGGAGCTAGAAAAAATATATGGCCCCTGATGACTTCACCTAATACACTTCTGTGAAAGTACGGTAGGAAAGTTAAGGAAATATGTTTAATACAGGGTGCGGCACGTAAAACCGGCCCGTCGTAATATTCTGGTATATTGTGTTTTTGGCAACACTTAAATAATCTACCTTCCTACCAAGAGATGGCGTGTCGAGGTCGGGTCGACTTACGTGACCTGCAGCAGTCATGTGCAGCCGCAGCCAGTGAGACTTGTCGAAACCAGTTGAGAAAAAGGCCTCGTCGTGTTAAGCCGGGTGAGTGTCAGTGTGTGATAATGTCGTATTCGATACCCGAGCGTGTTGCCATTGTTGAAGGGTTCGTTCTCACTGCATCTTTTGTGAAAACAAAGAATTTGTTTCGGGAGAAATTTCCAGGACGTTCTGTATCAGCAAAAAGCACCATTCAGGAATTGATTGAAAAATGGCGGCGTACAGGATCGGTTAAAGATGCAGGTGGAGGAGATAATGACAAGAAGTCCTCGAAAGTCAACCAGGAGATTGAGTCAACAGGTTCATGCGAGAGAGAAGTTGCAGACGTGTTTTAAGGGGATTAAAGTTAAAACCGTACCGGATAAGTGTTGTGCAAGAACTCAAGGAGCCTGACCTGCAGAAGAGGGTGCATTTCTGTTTGCATGAGATGTTTACACCAGAGAGGACAATCAGCAAAGGCTTGTGGCATCCTCGGTCACCAGACTTGTCCACGTGTGACTTTTACTTATGGGGACTGTTAAAGGGAAGAGTATACGAAACAAATCCACACACAATTGAAGAACTCAAGACCAGGATCCAGGATGTCACCAATAGCATTACAACACAAGAACTGACAAGGGTATATATGAATCTCCTCAATCGTGCTCACATGTGTGTTGAAGTGGGCGGAGGACACTTTCAGCACCTGCTGTGAAGGTGAGTAGTCATATTCAATACATTACATTTCATTTTATGTGTTCATTTTACGGGCTGGTTTTACGTGCCGCACTCTGTAATTTTGTTCATATTTTATTTTTGATGATTGTATCTTCATGATTCTTTTTAGAAAGCCAGTTGAGATTTTGATCAGATTGGAGGCCCCTATCCATCTGGAGACCCGAAGCTGTAGCCGCTAAGCCCCTCCCTTAATCCGGCCCTGGTCTCTGGTCGCCATTTTTAAATCACCCGATATATTATATATATATATATATATATATATATATATATATATATATATATATATATATATATATATATATATATATATATATATATGATCCTGTTATTAGTTTCTATGTAAATTATTACGCAGAAAACTATTACATAAAAACGAAAAACGGAATGTGTAAATTATTAAGTGAAAATTATTACACAAAACGGTAATTTATAAGAAAACTAATCCAACATATAATTAATACATTAAAACATTTAATTCTAGATTTACAACCGTAAATATTGATGTAACTTCATGCAGAAAGAAAAATAGAAAAGAAAAAAGTTTCCACACAGAAAAACTATGTCTCTGTATAATAAAAATAATATGATATTTTAACTTTATGACTAATTAATTACAGGTGAATTGTTTACCTTGCAAATACTATTTGCTAAACAAAGTGTAAGCAACCATGAAACAATTCACGATAGGTTAAAAACAATTATATTTGTTGTGACTTGAAAATAACCTAATGTGCTATTGCAACACATGAAATCTGTTTGGTGAAGTGCATTTTAATTGTATGTTTATTAAAAGCTTACTGAATTCATATTAGGTAATGATATGAGGTGTGTTAGAAAAGTAATGGTACTTTTTTTTCTGTCGATTACTTCTACAAATCAAGGTTATCCCAATTTTTTTCATTTCGTCATTTTGTTCACTATCACCATCATCATCGTTGGTCTTAGCCTCGAAGCGAATGAGCTGGACATTACACTAGAGTACATTTGTTTTTACTTGGCACGGATTCTGTCTGCAACACATTGTTGCCATGCCAGACGCCACGGTTGAGAGTACGCTAGGAAACACAGCAACACGCCACACCACTTAGAAATCACTGTAACACACTTGTTCGCGTGTAGCAACTAAGCACTTCAACTACCCGCCAAATAGCAAAGACCTCATTTGATGGGCTGGCTGGCAACTAATGACACCTATGAGAAGAACACGAGAAGACGTCTATTGGATTAAAACGTTCACGTGAGCGGTAGCAGAAAACACTTTAAAGGCCAATCACGTGCACTGGCGGGAAGTGTGCCAAGATAAAACCAACGTACTTTAGCAGTGGGTTATGGATGTGACTACTTCTGAGTCTTCCATGACATAGGTCACAGGTCACGAAATTCGTGAAGCGTTTCCGTCAGTGAAATACAGCGACACAACTAGACTAGTTCTCGCCCGGGACAAGAATTCGCCTTAGCACCCTCCCTGACCAACCAAACCAAAACGCTCCCCGACTACTCTTAATATTGACATCACACAGCAATTCTCCTATTCCATTTTTTTTAATTGGTAAAGCTTGATTTCAAAATTGCATACACAATTTAATTTTTAGTACAATATAAAACATCAAATTAATTAGTATTTGATAGCCAAATAATTTGAGAGTAGCATACTTGACGTATTCTTATAGTCTTATCATAATAACTACAAATCACAATGTTTTTGGAAATGTTATGTCGGGATGTGTATATTTGTAGAATGAATCAACAGTCTGTTGCTTTAGAATCAGACAAGCTGTTCTCTCGAGTATTATACGCGGACATTTTGCAAATCTCTTAAGAGTCTTCATCCCGGCGAAATTAAAATACCGCTAATTTTTACAGTAATTATGTGATATCTTCGAATAGATAAAAGATAATCGAAATGTGGAACAAGAGCGCCCTAGCCAATATTATTTTACATGAGAAACCGTTATCACGACTCACTTATCTGCTTTCGATTTCGAGCCATTTTGAAAATCGACATTTATTTTCGCGTTTCTAAACAGCTGAAAACGGAAAGCCACTAGGTGACTTGTGATAACGGTACCTCACGCAAAATAATATTGTCTAGGGCGCTCTTGTTCCATATTTCAATTATCTTTTATCTATTTGAAGATATCACATAATTACTGTAAAATCAGCGGTATTTTAATTTCGCCGGGATGAAGACTCTTACATCGATATAACTTAAATGAAAACACAAAAAGCTGAAACTAAAATTTAACTTTGGCTGCGAAGGTTTTTACAATGCCCTCAAAAGATAAGGTGAGTCGATGTTGTCCTGTTAAGTTTCTGAGGGGTTTATATATATATATATATATATATATATATATATATATATATATATATGTGTGTATGTGTGTGTGTGTGTGTGTGTGTGTGATCTTTAGTTTCCTAAGACTCCTTTCCTTGCCTTGCGCGCTCCCAATCCGGCACCCAGGGAACAAGTCCCGTTTGCTCCCCTTAGTTACGTCACTGGTGACATATCAGAAAAATCAAAATGTGGCAACGCAGCATTGGATAATGTATGTTCGTGGTATATTTTGCGAACGGTTCCATGACTGCATTACTTCACTTCTTTGTGCGCTTCTGGATTGCATCCCATCTGGGAACGCAATCCTTCTTGAAGAATATTATAATTTACTAGATGATAGGCCAACACACCAAAACTATCGTTTCACCCAATAATAATAATAATAATAATAATAATAATAATAATAATAATAATAATAATAATAATAATAATAATAATAATAATAATAATAATAATAATAATAATAATAGCATAGAAATTGTTAGTGCATCAACTGTTTTCGTGAACGAACATGACATGCAAATAGTTGAATTTTTGCATATCAGCGAAAAACATAACAGTTTTGAAAAATTGTGTTCGCAGAACAAAACCAAAAGGGCTTCGTCCTATGAGAATTCGCTCGCCAAATACTTTTCCAATGTTGTCTATGGGCATCCAGTTTTTCCGTGCTTACATCACGTTCAAAATCTATAAAATTTCCTAGCTTCTATGCAACCTGCACAACAGCAAAGGAATGTTGGTTGCCTACAATAAAATGAATGGAATCCTTTAATATTTTTTTCTATCTTTAGGAAAGTTTATAGGTACTAGCTATAAGCACCCGTCTTTGCCAACTCTTAACTAAGAACATCGATTAAGGTAGAGAAAAAAGTCCTTACTCCATCCTGTGCTATTTATCCTCTGCTGTGATATAGACCCGCACAATTATAAGGTAATGGAGTTGCGTACACCCATGGCGCTATCAGAAACAGCGAGAAATGTGCATACATTTTCACCCCCCAAATGTGACCCTGCCGCGCCGAGCAGAAAATCAAGAAAGAGCTTCGTAGATGAATAGATCTGGTAAAGACCAATTTGTGTACGGTTCTAGTGTTTTGTGGTTCTAGATCACTCGTTTTTATACGAAAAGCTGGCGACAGATAGACACACACTCACACATTATTATATTAGTATAGACGTATTTCGCATGCCAACTTTTTTTCTTTTACTTGTATACTTTTAAAAATTCGCATGCCAGCTTTTTTTTCTTTTAATTGCAGACTTTTAAAAATCCCCTAAATTAACACGAAGCTCGAATTTGCATAGGTATATAAACCTAGGAGTAAACTAGAGGTCTCCATGGGCTCGGGCCTACAAAGCATATATCACTTCCGGCTCGGGCAGTAAGTTTTAAAATATACAACGATATTTCTCGGGCCTAACTTTCTAAACATACTGTACAACGATATATATTGCACCGTTCTTTCTGAAGAAGTTTTAAAGGACAACTGCGAAATTAAATCTCTAATTGCTGTAAATAAAAATACAATTTTGCGTTATTTATTAAGTTTCCGTAATTCAGGCTTATTTCGGGCTCATTTGATTATCACATGAGCTCGGGCCAGGCTCGGGTCTAAATGCTAAAACAAATTTTGGACTCGGGTCTGATCTCGGGCTGGGCCCGGGCTAAAAATTCAGGCCCGTGCAGACCTCTGGTGTAAACGCATTAAAAGGCCTCTTCCCGGTGAAATTAAAATACCGCTAATTTTAGAATAATTATGTGATATCTTCAAATAGATAAAAGATAATCGAAATGCGGAACAAGAGCGCCATAGACAATATCATTTTACATGAGATACCATTATCACGACTCTCTTATCTGCTTTCGATTTCGAGCCATTTTGAAAATCGGCATTTATTTTCGCGTTTCTAAACGGCTGAAAACGGAAAGCCACTAGGTGACTTGTGATAACGGTACCTCACGCAAAGTAATATTGTCTAGGGCGCTCTTGTTCCACATTTCAATTATTTTTTTTATCAATTTGAAGATATCACATAATTACTGTAAGATTTGCGGTATTTTAATTTCGCCGGGATGAAGCCTCTTTAGCGAACACCGGCTTCACTGAAGTGATTGTAATCCTGAGAAAGCATGAGCCTCACTTAGATTAATAAGCGTGAGTCTCAATCAGGATATATTGAGCCCGAGCTCACGCGAGCTCCTGTGAGTTTCCAAATAACTATCTGTCCTCTATAAATATAAAGATTCTTTGATAGCTCACACGAAAGGTGAAAGGATAACGTTTGTGCTTTAGATTTCCTTCGGACAATTTCTTTTTAAGGAGCTTGGTATACTAAAACTTCCTTTATATATTTACTATGTCCGTGTGTCCCTCCGCTTTGGAAGACAAAAAAAAAAAAAAATCTCAATAACTAGTTAATGAAATCACGATCAATTTTGTCCACGATGAAGAGGATCAAAAGTTAGCAATAGACTTTGTTGGTGAAGATGCACAGCAAAAAATGAGGTGTTGAAACAACACAAAATGACTACCACTTTAGCATGTTACTTGTGTGTCAATTCAATACCAAGCATAACTTGAGATTCCAGTATGGATCTATAGAGAGCAAAAACGACAAGGAATATAATTTAGCGATCTAAATCAATTAATAAAATAAATTTAGCGTTCTGAGAATAAGTAACATGTTCTCTCTTAACCCCCAGAGGCGGATCTAGTAGGTAAAAACTGTGGCGGGGGAGAGGGGGGCAACCAGAACCCAGACTTGATAGATAAGCTATATTATGAGTTTACTATGAACTTTCAAATATGTATAAGTAATAGCTTCAATTATTTTTGTCAGTCAAAAAACTGGGGGTGGGGGACCTAGCCTCTCGGCCCCGGGCAAGATCCACCTCTGTTAACTCTCTATTCAAACCGGAAGTGGCAGAAATCAATCATTTCCGGTTTCATCGCAGGTCGCTATAGAAATGAAAATGAAATGAAATCTTTTGAGTTTTAGGGCCTGTGGTTATGCCGGTCAGGCTAAAAGAGACGATGATGATGAGAAATGAATGAAATGGTGGAATGAAGAAAGTGGGAGGAAACGGGAGAACCCGGACAAAACCAACGCACATGATGTTTGTCCACCACAAAGTTCACTTGGCCTGAGCTGGGATCGAACCAAGGACCTCATCCACCAGAGGTGAACGCTCTACCACTGAGCCACCGCGAACCCTAGTTTCCTATAGAATATAAGGATAGTAATAGACAGCGGGAAGTATTTTTCTGGAAACCAATTGAGGATCCCAACAAAATTAATCCATCACTACTCTAAACTCTTACTTGAGGTTTTAATATTAAGAAAATATCAACGCCATACAAACCAAATTTCTTTGCGTGGTGTATACTACTCAGGCACATACCCAGAATTTTTTTCTTGGGAGGGTTCCATGGTTTAAGGGGATCCAATAAGACAAGATACTATATTTATCGAACGGGTGTTCCTCGACAGCCGTTAAAAAGCTATAAGTAATTTTTAAGTACTGACACCTACGTACATTCTCACGAAAAATGATAAAATTAGATTGTTGTTATTAGAAAAGAAATAGTACAAAAGATGAGTAAGGTCAAATCTTCTAGTCTATATCAAGTAATTCTCTACTAAACAAGTATAATTTTATTAACAAAATCTTCCAATGTATGCCGAGTTACGAATATTTTGGGAGGACCCCCGCAGGTGTGCCCCTCCTCCTACTTACTTGTAACGACGACCTTATATAACCGAGTTTCATCTCCCTAACTTGAGGAACTTCTGATATTCTCCATTATTGGCATAGATTTTGAAACCCCTCTTCCTCGCTTAGAAAATGCATTTTAATTAAAGGGACATGATTTTTAAAAAAAATAAAAACAGTTCTAAATAGGTACTCACCATGTTTCAAAATTTATTTCAAACGATCCGGTGACGTGGATTTGTATAGCGGAAAAAAAACAGGAAAAAAGTTCAAAAACAAAAGAAGAAAGATAGTCAGTAATGCAAGTCAGGTCATGCCTTTTAATTTTGTCTGTTTGTCTGTTGGAAACGCTTTCTCTTTGATCATGAACGACGTGCTTCTGGAAGCAGCAAAAATGAATAAGCATTTATTTATAAAGAATGAACCATTCAATTTAGAGGTCTTTATGCTCTTTTCTCTTTGTCATTCTTGTTTTATATCAATTTTCTATTTGTTTGCTTATAATTAGAGAGCGGATTTTAAGGTGCAGCACCTTTTTCTAAAAATGTGGTTGTTATAACAACCAAAGTTTAAAACTTCTATTTCCGGGAATAAAACGAACTGAAATGAACGCACTTTGTTGCACCCTTTTAATGGATGTTGCACCTTTTTCGCTAGATTCATAAAATTTCCCTTTTTCTTACTTCTAAAATTTCCCTTTAGCCTTCAGCACCTTTATTGTCCCTCTTTTCTCTCTTTTTTAAAAATTTTGACAGAACAATATGTTTTATTTTCAACCTAGTTTACACATAACCAGTGGCGTATTTAGGGGGGCTTCCGGGCTTAATCCCACCCGAAATCTTACTTACTATAGTAAACTATATGAAATATCTTGCTGAATTTTCACATTTTCAGGCAAAGCCCCCCCCCCCCGAAAGTTAGCAAAGTCCCCTTCGAAACAAAATCGTAAATACGCCACTGCACATAACATTCCATAAATTTAGACGCAATCTTGACGGATTTGATAGGGATAAATTTGAACTGAATTTGCGAAACAATCCGGACATAAAAACCTTTGCAACGTCAACTGAACTTCCTGTCCATGCGCTTACAAGATGTGTACCACTGGTTTCCGTTGATGTCGAACGAAGTTTCTCCACAGACAAGGATCTCCTGAACTCTAAGCGACAGAAACTAACATTTGAAAATATAGAAATGCTGTGCATAATGAAGTATAACCAGTTACTGAAGACCCAGTAGTAAGTAACGGTTTCTCAAGCCACAATATTGCTAAATTAATGTTTTCTTTTTTTAAATACTTAGTTTGTTTTAACCATGATTTTATTACAAGAATGTCGAATGTTGTACAAGTTTGAGATTAAATA
This sequence comes from Thermobia domestica, assembly GCF_964235325.1. NCBI lineage: Eukaryota > Metazoa > Arthropoda > Insecta > Zygentoma > Lepismatidae > Thermobia > Thermobia domestica. The sequence goes on from NC_137467.1 coordinate 19,093,146, forward strand.
AAAAAAAATTGCAATTTATGTCAAATATTTAAAGCTAAGATTTTAATAATATTTGCTGTTGTAATGAATAAAGAATGTTCATGTCACTGTATACTATAGCACTTAATAAAGGCCCTATTAGCACCTTTTTTGCACTTTTTTGAACGATTTTTCAGCCCCTTTTATTCCCTTTTTCCTACCACATTTTTGCACCTTAAAATCTGGTCCCTACTTATAATTGGTCCTCAAAACGGAGCTGACATCTAATTCAACAGCAATCATATCCAACTTGTCATTGTATCACGTAGAAGGACCGTTTACAACCTGTAGTGGCGGCTCATGAGGGAACAATATGAATACTTACCTACAGTCAGGGCCGACCCTAGGCAATTTCCCGCCCCCTTTCTCCAGAAAGAACTAATCTTTAAAGCCATGGTTTTAAGTATGCTACCCCATCATGGGCAACAACGGGGAGGGAAAGTGCACTCGCACCCAGAAAGACCTAAACATTACAAATACAATCTCGTTGTGTCTGTTTAATTCTTTCAACTTATTAAATTAGTGAAAGATAAAGCAAACATATCTGTAGAGGAAAGATGGTAATCCTATTATAGGATTCAATATCGAGCTTCAACATCTGTTAAATTTTAAAGAAAAGAAATAACTTGTTTCCACCTTCAATGATAAGGATCTTGTTTGTGACAAAAATAAGACTACTTTTCATATTAAAACTGTGATAACTAACTAAATGGAACAGGTGCTCGCGAATGTTGGAGAACTGAGTTCTTATATTTGACAACAACCAAGCAACTTATTCTAGAATTTATTTGACCATTTTCTTTAGCAATGTCCATGTGATCTTAAACTAATGCAACCTAAACATTATTTATGATAATGTAGTATTCAAATAGTTCAGGTTAATAAATTTAACCATCATCATGAAGTCTTTTTCCAACAACAAACATTTATTTTAAATAATATAGATACGATAGATTTTTCCGTCCCTCGAATCTTGCCGTATGCACGTATTGTACGTATAGTAGAGTCTACCCTGCCTACAGCGTTACCTATGTATCGTCTTATCTCGAAAACGAGCCATGAAGCACTTTTTCAAATTCATGACGAAACGAAAAATATGACAATTGTCGTCTTGTCTTCGAGCCACGACGAGAACTTTTGTGCCACTGGCGTCGTTAGCTTTTTAAATCGGGGGGGATGAATCAAAATCAAAATCCTCTTTCCGACAAAAGTTATATATAGAAAGTAATATAGTTTCTTTAAATACGCTTTACTAAAATCTGGGGGGAGACGCGTCCGCCGAACCCCCCCCCCTCCGCTAACGACGCTCATGTACTAACTCATGCAAGTCTTAGAACTCAAACACTAATTTAGTGTTACATAATTCATAGAATAAACAATAAATGATGAAGAGATTATACGAACACAAAGAAGAGCATTTATCAATATTTAACCCTTTGACTACCGACGGGACACGTGTGTCCCATGCGAATAATTCAAACATATTTGGGATTGTTTTAACAGGAAATTCTTTAAAAAAATACATGTTGTTCTCCCATCGGTTCAAATGTGACTAGGAGACTGTGTTTAGTTTCCGAAACTGCGTACAGATGTCAGGAATATCCCACATTAAAGGAGTCGTACATGTGCCTATAAAAGAATATTCACTTTAAAAAAAAAAAGGTAGTCAAAGGGTTAAATATACGCAAGAGGTTACACAATATACTCCAATAATAAATAAGGTTAAAATGTTGTTATATCAAACTCTTTGTGGGTCTCTTATGACAAACTAGGCTACTAACATCATTATCATTAGGTCAAATTCTTGATATGACCGGTAAAAATTTGTAGAGATGCGCCCGAGACAAGATTTGAGACTGTCTCGTCTCGCAAATGTGTTGTAAAAGTGATGTCTCGACTCGGAAAATATATTTTTTTCTATTGGAAGAGATGTGTCTCGACTCGAATTTTGTCAGGAAAATTCTGTCTCGACTCGTCTCGTGTGCATCCCCAAAAAATTTGATTTTCCTTCACGAAATCAAGTATACAAAGCAAATTTCATAGACCCAAACAGTTCAATCAAAACAAAAACCATTGTAAATATGACTGCCCTAAAAGACTGACACAGTGTACTAAAAATAATACAAAATTTACCATTTTTCTTTTGCTTGTTTTTCATAAATGAAACGAGACAATTAAATACAACTTAACACAATCATAAATAATGTTATTCTTCAAGAGAAAAAAATCAACCTGAAGAATTTTCAGTGTTGCTATCCATGGAAATTACAGTGTCGCCAGAATAACATTTCCCCCAAAATCTAAGTTAAGGCAGAGACTAGAAGAACGAACTGAACTGCATTTGATTACGTATCATGTTGTCTTGGAATCCTTTGAACTACTTTTTAAATAGTAGTTGTATTTAGTTTGTAATAAAATAGTTTTAACATACAATTATTAAAATTAAATAATAATGTTATTTAAAAAGTAGTTCACAGGATATCAAAACAACGTGATAGGTAATCAAATGCAGTTGAGTTCGTTCTTCTAGTTGCTACCTTAACTTAGATTTTTTGGAAAATGTTATTCTGGCAACACTGTATTTTCTATGGATGGCAACACTGAACAATCTTCAGGTTCATATGTTCTGTTGTAGAATAACATTGTCTATGATTGTGGTGATTGCATTTCATTATCTCCTTTCACTTATGAATAAACAAGCAAAAGAAAAATGGTAAGTTTTGTATTATTTTTAGTATCTAAGGCTCTTAAGTTAGCTTGATCAAACAAACAAAAAGCTTAAACTTACTTATTTATAGAGAAATGCATTACTTACTAGTTAATGGCAGAATTCCTTTTTGTAATGTAGCTGATTTGTTTGTTGTATTTTAGAGGTATATAATGAAAGAAAGAAATAAGATGTGCTCCTACTGTAAATAAATGTATGATGAAGCAAAAATTGTTGGCAGATTTATACTGTTGCCGCTCCAAATACGGAAAAGCAAACTAGTATAATTTCCAATCTCAGCGTTTCAAACTTGATTTATTTTTTTTTTTTTTCGCAATAGCCAACGGTAACACTTCTCTAAGACACATTAAATGTATTGAGTGATAGGTAAAGCACTAGTTTCCTCCAACAGTAGCACTATAAAGATAAAATATAAGAAGTCCAACTGTGTTGATGATGTCCAGGTGCGAAGATTGCGAATACGTAATCGCCCCGGTTACAACATCGGCAAGTAACAATTTGAAGTAGAGCAGTCTTGGTGATTTATAGTTAAAAACACATAATAACTATAATATGTGAAAGTAACATTATAAAAACTACCGGCATGTATAAATCACCAAGGACGAAATCATGATGCAAACTATTTCCGTGATGTAACCTTCAAATAGGTAGAAGCCGAAGAGGATTCAGATCGAATAATGCAATCCATACATTTAAACATCCGTATCACATTATGGACGCATTATATAAGGAATGTGTGGTTATTTTGTATAAATAAACATACTAATTCAAAAGGAATAAATTTACTTTTGCTACAAGAATGTGGCAGATAAAGTTACCATTCGTTGATTTTTGCACGACCATGTTTATTTTATTGGTTGTTCCTTTATTATTATTATTATTATTATTATTATTATTATTATTATTATTATTATTATTATTATTATTATTATTATTATTATTATTATTATTATTATTATTAAATGTCGACTAGGATCAGCGAATTCATGATACCAGGGAAAGTCAAAAAGTAAAGGGAAATTGAGAAAAGATACATTTATTCTAATGATAGAAAACTGAAACATACATTATTTTTCTATAGGCCTATAATCTCCCTGCAGTTCAACACACTTTTCCCAACGTTTCAAGTGTTTTGATTCCGTCGGGGAAAAAAAATCGGTTGCACCTTGTCAGTGACTTTTCCACACATATTTTCCGAAATTTTGCCTGTCGTGTAAGATGGAATACGCTGAACCATGTCTGATATTTATTTATTGTAACAACACAACACACGTTCTGCCCATTTACAGTGTTTGTTTACATATATGGTGAAATGTCATTATTTTTACAGACGAAAAACATACATATTTTTTTATTATTGTTTCATTAATTAACTCAGCTCATTGTACTACAAATTGTATTCCTAAACACTTTTTCAGACATGTTGAATGCGTCTATCATTTCACACTTTTTTTCAATATTATTGTAGTAAGAGCTTATTCTCCATAAAGGGGATTTATATAGGACGTCAGTACGTGCTTTCTTACAGCACATGGTACTACTATTGCTCAATCTCGTTCTAGACGCCGCAACATGCAGAAATATATTAGAACTTAGTTCTATGCAATCAATTTTATTATTTATTATTTTATGTACAAAAACTAGATCATTAACATACCTACGTTGCTCTAATGTCAGTATATTGAAATTGTTTGTTGGTTCTGGGTATGATATGTATGCAAGGTACAGTCCAGTTTTTTTTATATATATATATACATTAGCAATCTCAAAAATTTGCACTGTACTCTTTCAATCATTTGGATGTATTTTCTATTATGAGGATTCCAAATAACAAGCGTATTCCAGTTGGGATCTGTATATACAAATAATATAGTTTCAAAATTGTCATGTGGCTACGGAAGTCTCTACTTACACGACAAACAAATCCAAGACTCTTACAAGTATTGTTTGCAATAGTTTCGATGTGATTTGCGAAAGTCAGTTTTGGTCGAAGGTAACACCAAGGTCTTTAACAGTTTCCGGCCTGCAAAGGTTTACACCGTCAATAGTATAATCATAATTTATGTATTTTCCTTTTCCAGTAAATGTAATAGCTTTACATCTAGTTATGTTTAGACTAAATTTATTCACGTGGCACCAGTGTTTTACATTTTCCAAGTCTTCCTGGAGGTTTTTACAGTCTTCAATTTAAGTCATCTGCAAAGAGTAAAGTATGCGATTTCTTGATGTGTTTAGTTATGTCATTGATAGTGATGAGAAATAATAAAGGTCCAAGGTTTGATCTTTGCAGTACTCCCGATGTAGCATTAAAATTCTTGGAGATCTGACCTTTGTAAGCTACAGATTCAGTGGCGTAGCACACTTTTGCGGGCCCCCCCGCAAAGTATAGAGAAGGGGCCCCACTTGTAAAGCCGACACAAGTAAGGTGGAAGTTCTACTTCTTTAAAACTTTATTCATCGCAAGACTTCGGGGCCCCTATACATCGGGGCCCCCCCGCACTGCGGGGGTTGCGGGGGCAGCTGCTACGCCACTGTACAGATTGTTTACGATCACGTAAGTATGATGTGAAAAGCACTATCGGCACATTTTTGGAATAGGACATATCAAGCTTTCTTTCCATCGGTCTGGAAAAACATTATATTTTACGGACATATTTAAAAGAATATGTATTGGATGTTTTATGATATCGATACTTCCCTTTATTATGTAGGGTGGGACACTATCAGAGCCACATGCTGGCCTAGATTTCAACCTTTTAATGGCATTTTCTATTTCAGATATTGTTGTTTCAGTGATTTGGAAAATATCGAGTGATATACTTCTAGGTTGTGTGACATTAGAATATCAGTGTTATAGCTCACAGGTTCATGATTGTAAACAGACTTAAAATAATGTGCAAAAGCCTCCGCAATATCCCTGTTAAACTGTAGACTTTCACCATTATACATAAGGGGACCATTAGTCAAATGCCTTGTTTTATTTTTGATAAAATTCCAAAAGTTTGTTGGATCATCTGCTATGCAATTCTCGGAGTTAACTACAAATTCTTTGTATGCTTTCGCAATTTTTGACTTTACCCCCCTCCTTAAATTATAGAATTTATCACGGTAATACATGTATTATTGTAAAGTATTGGCGATTTCGTCCACTGTGATTCGTCTGTTTTCCATCATCATAGCCTCAACGACTTTCAAATTGTCCTCAGTTATTGACGTCGATGCCTGCCCGATCTTTCCTCGTCACATAAAGAAGTTCTTCCCTGTTTGAAACGCTCTATCCATTCGTAGATCTTGCTTCGCGATAAATAGCTGTTACCAAAAGCGATTTACTGCCCTCACTTCCTTCTTGGTGCAGATTGACAATGGAGCTGCCATATTTAACGGTCTGCTGCACTCCAACGACTACCGCGGGAATAAGTGACACGTTGCACAGAAGTGTTGCAGACGACACTAATTCAGCGCTGGATACTAGCAGTGTTACCAAACCCTAGTACGAGAAATTGCAAGTCCATTTACTTTTTGACTTTTTCTCATGTTATTCTGTTCAAAATATTTTGTCGTCGCGAATTCTGTCGAGGAATTTGAAGGTTAAAATATATAAAACAATTTATCCATGTAGCTACTGTGTATATAAAAGAAATGCACTAAGAAAATTATTTCTATTGACGTGAATCTTCTATAACTGACTCATACTCTGAGCAGTGAAGTACGAAGTACTTATAAACTTTCTAGTTCATATCCACAATTACTAGCCACTACTTCTTTTTGCTTTCACACTGACTTCACATGTGACATTTCTAGAAACTATTTTAAACCCTGAGCATCGCTGCTGTGCAAATACCCATTTTCAGGGCTTGAAAAATCCACTCGCCAGTGGCGAGTACTTTTTTTTTACATTTGGCGAGTGAAGTCCGATCAATCAAAAACGTGTTTTATTCCACAAAACAAATACAAAAATGTAATATTGCAATGCACTACCTTTCGCGAACGATGTTTGTCATTTGTCTGTTAGTTTCTGTACAGCGCTAGGTAGTTTTGTCAATTTTGTTATTGTTTCAAGCCAGAGAGTGGCATTAAAGCTATAGCAGTTTGGTTTCAACGCAAACGTGGTTCGAACCTGTGTTTCTCATATTTGGAATGAAAATCTTACCGGCAGACGAATACTCGAAGTTTGAACATGTCTTAACAGGCAGTGTTCGAGTAGTGTAACTGAACGGAGGAGTATGTGGTGATCTCATCAGTCGGCGCAATTTCACAGATCGAGCAACGCGTAAACATCAAGTTCATGTGCAAATTGAAGAAAAAATTGTTTCAGAGATTCTGATAGCCTCAAAAACAGTTTAGCACCATCGGACATTTGGCTTTTCCCGAAGCTAAAATTAGGCCTTTTCTGTTTCGGCAACGTAGAAGAGATCAAAACTAACGCGAAGGCTCAACTTCGGAAGATACCAAAAGAGGCCTTGTCAGTGTTTCCACCAATCGCAGGAGCTATAGAACTAGTGTGTGTGGGGGGGGGGAGGTTCTGAAGGTGCCCGCTTTGAAAGTGAAAAAAGTAAAATGTACTTATATTGTGCTAATAAAGAGCTACGACAAAATTCCGGGAACTTTATGACCAGGGTGCGAATTACCGGGGGGATGAGGGGGATTTTCCCCCTCAATCACATTTTGATCGCCCCAAACAAGTCAGCTGAAGTATCCCCACCGGGGATGCTCGCTTTACCCTCCAAACTATGCTCAGTATAACTCCAAATTTCACTGATTTTGTCATTTCTTGTAAGTTTAATCTTCTAGCTGTATTTCGAAACGATCGATGTAAACTATTCAGTTTTGGTAATTTCTACTTACCACCTAATTACCAACTATTTTCAACGTTGTTTAGTTGAACTATATTATTATGACTACGGTTGTTACTTTGCAACTGTACCTTCGTACCCTTCAGTTCGTCATCGTTCGTCAATTTGAATGTACTAATTGCGTATAACAAAGCCACATATGGATTTATAAATGTTCTTAGCGGTTGGCCAAGAAGAAGTAAACAAATAGCTTCTTCCACCATACTTGGCGAAGTTCAGACATATATGGGGGGTAAGGCATTTATTGTCTCATTTTGAAATTTGAACCTTCAGACTTTATGTCCTGTTGGCCTAATTTTATCCCCTCCAATAGAGATGATCTAATTCGCACACTGTTTATGACTGTTCTTCGTATTTCTTTAAAAATATGGTTCACTGTATTTCAAGTTTTTTCTGAAACCAGGGCCGGATTTACGGGAGGGGGCACCGGAGCACGTGCACCCCCCCTTTCCGTTCTGAATATATACTCTCTACAGTGAAAGACTGGCAGTGGAAATAGCAATACTTTCCTAAAATTTCATGTCATGTTTCCGTTTCGGGCTTAACCCTTTAGCACTCACGCACAGACCGTCACGCGAGAACTCGCACGTGGTCGAAACGACCGCGCTGTAAAATTTGACGTTAAGGAATGAATTACATAATTTTAAATGAATTGTATACTTGCCAAAAGCGGTGATGTGTTGCAACAATACAGTCTGGGGAAGGATTAGAGGGGGGGTGAGGGAAAGTTTGCTCAAAGTCACTAAACAAAATCAAAGAATATTTATAGGTGCGGTCGAAAAGACCGCGCTGCGAGTTCTCGACGGTTAAAAGAAAGCGGTTTTGCTAAACACAATAGTTTAAGTCAGTTCCTCATACACATCACAAATTCCTAAAGGCATTAAAAAAAATTAAATTTGATTCAAATACACTGATAGTTATTGGTGCACCCTCCCCTTCCCTTAGAAAATCCTGGATCCGGTCCTGTCTGAAACACTCTGTGCATAAATTCTTACTACGATACGCGTAACGTGATAGAATGTAGCAATAATATGAAAGGGAAATATTTTTAATTGTACGTAACAACTTTAATTACAGTACAGTCTTGAAAGGCCATCGATAAACTCTGATCTAATCCAACAGGATTTAAATGAACCCATTGAATCCATTGAATCCAAATTACCCATAAATGCGTTCAGAGAAATATAAAAATAAATGTATATAAATAAATAGTCATAAAAAACAAATAAATGTAAATCACAATTTCACCAATCAAAGTGAAGCTTATAAAAAAAAATTCTCTTTGTTTTGTGCATAGCTATTATACAATATTATAATAAATGATTTTTTTTTTAATTCGGTCAGGGCTATAAGTAGCCCACAAAATGTTAGTATGCACAACGTGCGTAAATAATTATTTTTATTAAAATTTGTAGATATTGCTTATTTTACGTGACCTTTCAATTCCTATTGTTCTTTCGCTTTGAAACAAAAAAGAAAGTATAATATTAATTGTATATATTATATTATGTTATTACTTTCTTACATAAAATACTTTTGTTATTTTGTTCAATGCTGTTCATTGAGGTCATACCTGGAGTATGTGCTTGTTGATAAATAAAGTGATGCAAAGGTTAAAAATATATTTTTATTCTTAATGGCATTGTTATTATGTTCTTTTAAAGTTGTGGTAGAAGGGAATAAGTTAAAAAAAAAAAAAAAAAAGCAGCAGCTTTTCGGTGATATTAAGACCACTTTGTAAGGACTAATCAATTTAAAGTTTGACAAGAACTGCTCTGATTTCTTGACGGGACTACGTTTTCTGTTTTACTGATTGTTAAAGAGGTATTTTACGTGCACATCTAATTTTTAAAGTGCGTAAATATATGACCTCATATAGCCTCGCTGCTGAACGGGACGTTATAAACTCAAAAAACACGGACCTACAGTCCTAGTCGCAAAAAAAAAAGTCCGTGGGGATTTTTAGTTCGTTACCATCTTGCGCAAAGTGGGCTTTGTGTGTGACCAAACACCGTTTTTGTGGGTTTTCTCAACGTTCTCCCGTTGCCTCCCACTTTCATCACTGTACACTCTCATCATCCCGTCTCCTTTAGCCTAGGTGCATAATCGTAAGACGTTAAATTAAAAAGAAAAATACTACCTACCACACTGACATTTATGTTTTAATTAGTGACTGACATTTATGTTTTAATTAGTGCATAAACACTTTTATACCGAAGGAATTTATGAACATTTTAATGACTGTTCACAATAAATAGTGTCTTAAACTTCACATGTTTAGATCTATATAAGTTTTTATTAAGCCAATACTGAACACAGAATTTCATCAAGGAGCCGGGGTGGGAGGAGATTCAAACCCTCAACTTCATATCTTTTCAGAGTTTTGCACATATACGTATCTTGTATGGGAAGTGCTTTTCTTTTCTTCTTCTTCTTCTTTTTTTTTTAAAAAATAACCTGTTCAAAGAGGATGATGATGAAAAGTCCAAAAACACTCCCTTTGCGTATGGTTGTGGCACTGCATTACTCGTAAGATCTGCAATGATCATACATAATGATTTGTTACAATAGTAACGTTTAATGTTTATTATATTAACAATTATAATGTTTAAAATATTTGTATATTGATAAAGAAACGTAATTGACTTAACATTACGTATATAATCATAGTTGCAATTATTTATTTAGTTACTTTTTTTTTTAAAAAAAAGGAGTGTTTACACCTTTATTTAAAGAAAACTAGTACAGTGAAACCTGTCTTTAGCGGAATCGATCGGGACTTGCAAAAATTTCCGTTAAAGTCAGGTTTCCGCTTAGTGGAGGTAGACCTTTCCTTAAAAAAAAAAATACATGCTTATAAAGGGGCATACTGGGAAAATATATTGCTGTACTACATTGTTCGATTACAGTACTCCTTTCTTCTACGAATAAATACACAAAAAAATTAAAATGAATACAAAATATGCTGTGCACACGTTTTCTTTATTTTTCTAATAGCCAAGCAGGGTTTTCTGTGTACATTGTTGCTTGGCAGCTTGATTTTCCGCATACACTATAGCCTGAGAAATTATACTAAGTGAATCAGAATCATTTTTTCGTAAGGCAAATTTTTGCAGTTCCTTTAAACTTCTGAGAGAATCTTGATATGTATTTATTCTACACTCTTTTTGGAACTCGGTATCCTATTCCTCTTCTTCCTCTATCTCGTTTTCTTCTTTCCGACATTCCGTATGATTCTTGATTAAGTTGCGGGGATTAAGGACAATTTGTGGGGGTCAATATGAGTAGTGGTTGGGGAAGGTCAACACTGTCCAGAAATATTTAACAAAAGAACGAACATTTTATCGCAGACAGTGTAATGTATATGTCTCACAGAATGTCTAAACATATTTTAAACGCTGTAGTCCGGAACTCAGAATTTTCCGTTAAATGTTTATTTTTCTTTCCGTTGTCCGCGTAACACAGTTTCCGCTTAATGAAGATACTTTTTACACGTTTTGTTCTCCAAAATTCATGGGATCGTGAAATATTTCCGTTTAAGACAGTTTTCCGTTTAATAAAGGGTCCGTTGAAGACAGGTTTTACTGTAGTAGCTTAAATATTTTGTGGAAGAAAATAAAATATACTCCCGCCGAAAGAAAATTTAACTGCATAAATGAAAGAAGTGCGAATGAATTCACCCCTTCATTCTCTTTGAGCCCCTCTTAATATATATTACGATTGGTGATTCGAATTCTGAGACAAACCAAATGCTATGAAAACAAAACGAAAAAAAAAAAATCGAAAACACAAAACAAGATACAATAAAATGGATCAAAAGATTGTGATCATGGTCAAGTTTTTGGATCAGCGGCGATAAAATTTTTGAACTGTCCCTAAATCGAATTTTCCTATTTCCTACGGCATAAGTACACTCATGTCCAAAATTATTGTCGCATGTCTACAAATATATTGTTGTAGGAATATAATTTGATAACGAATTCGCCTGATATTTCTTAAAATGTTAGTATGTGTACAATCGGCAAAGACATGTATGTGGAAAATTTCATGTCAAAAGGGCAATAAATAAGAACCATAAAACGAAAATAAAACTTTCTTGTCCATTTAGCAACATTTTATTTTACTCATTCTAATTTTCGTATTTATAATTCGTTTCCTATGAAATTTACCACAAATATACATTTCCCGATTATACACGTAGTATCAGTATTGAAAGTACCCTGCAAAATCATTATCAAATTATGTTCTTACAAGAAGACAGTTATAGGTATGCGACAATAATTTTGGACATGAGTGTACATCATACGAGTTAACTGATAGTTTGGACTTGGCTAATATATATAGATCTCCAGATATAAAGCCTACAAGAAAATTTTTGATTGAAAACAAATACACTGGATCTTTTGGATCAGGGGCCACAAAATTTTTCAAGGCCCCTTAAGCGAGTTTTCGTATTTTTTACGGAATAAGCACATCATACTGAGTTAAGTGATAATTTGGGTTTGGCTACACTATATGTAGTTCTCCAGATATAAGGCGTACAAGAAAATTTTTGATTTCAATCCAATGAAAAGAAGTTTATGCGCTACACATTTTCTTTCAAATTTAGGTTTAGGTTAAATTACCGTCTTCTACCTTGACTTATTTCAACTCAAAAAGCTTGGTAGAGGAAGCTTCAGAGATCACGAACGCCCAATTCCGGCGAAATCGGGTTGTTTTCATCACATTTCCAGTTATCATGGAACAGACACGCATTAAATAAATATGTAATTAAAAGTTTTAGTTATTATTATGAAATATAGTGTATGGCAGTCCCAATACTTGGGTATAAAAATAATAATAATAATAATAATAATAATAATAATAATAATAATAATAATAATAATAATAATAATAATAATAATAGAGCAGAAGACGAAATATTCTTCTACGGAAGAAGCTAAACACAAACAAACGAAAGCTTTACAACACTTTTCCTCTTTGAATGGTGATTATTTTGTATCAAAAAACCACTTTCCCTTAAGATTCTCTGTTCTTCACTTAACATCGACTAACCAACCCAATTTTGTAGAGAAATCTTGCGAAAATATAATAATCCACGTGCGGCTGGTGATTCCTTTATTCTTTCTTCCTTGGAAAAGTAAAACAAAGTCAAGGACCTTCTTTGCTATTTCATTTACAGTATAGCATGATATGGCTTACTGCCTGACAAAACACGATCGACTTCACTGGCGTATGTACTTTATTACGATTACACCGAAGTTGATCTATTACGTGTAAAATATAAATGTAGACCACTGACGTATCCTCATAAACAGTACATGGGTATCGCAGCTTGTATACGATATAAGCTAACAGAAGAAATCAGGGGCGGATATATCCCGGGGCCGGGGGATCCGAGCCACCCCAGTTTTTTGAGTAAAAAAAAATAATTTAAGCTATATTTTTTAAAGTTTATAGTAAACGTGATATACACCTATCATAGTCTGGGTTCTGACTGCCCCCTCCCCAGTTTTATCTTCTAGATCCGCTTCTGATAGAAATACCATTTCAACACATTTGTCACTCATATTAGGCCTATCTTAATATTTTGTTGTTTGATAATGCGTACGCATAAGTACTAATTCTGAACAACGGAAACTGTACTATATGGATCTTATAGTTTATCGTTTTGTGTAGGGATGCGCACGAGACAAGATTTGATGCTATCTCATCTCGAAAATGTGCTGTAAAAGTGATGTCTCGACTCGAAAAATGTATATTTCTCTATTGGAAGAGCCGTGTCTCGACTCGAATTTTGTCAGGAAAATCCTGTCTCGACTCGTCTCGTGCGCATCCCTAGTTTTGTGGGCAAAACTAATTAAGACGCCAGACTAAGGAGCAAAATATGTCTCTTCATTTCCCAATATCGCCGCCACTGGCTTCTTCTAAACTTAAAAGTCAGTTTTTAATACGTATGTACTCCATTCACATTACTTTTTTTCGCGCGTTACCCTAGGCAACTCTTTTTAAGTTGATCACCAGGAAAAATCGGGAGAGGTTAGATTTACCTCGAAGTTTCACCAACCAAGTATGACGTAACGTCACGTGGTATAATCATGGGAGTAAAGGTGGAATATAACGAAGTTCGCTGACACTCGCTCAGCTATGTTTCGTAACGTAAGTAAATCATTATTTTTTAATCAATCAAGTTGTGTCTGCAAAGTGGACTAATTACCACGTAACATTACGTCACGACCGGATCGTGTCCCCACTATCCCTACAACCATTCGCTTTGCGATGGCCCCACTTCTGACTCCCCTGTTAGTTTATAACCTCGTTGTTTATAAGAGCTATCAGAAATCTCTAGGTAAATGATCGAAAAAACACAATTTATGCATTATATATTACGTACAAGGGCAAATGCAAGGATGTTATAAAATAGAGGATCTCTCCATATATATCTTCATCCTATTAAATTAATGAAGACAAAAAAAACAAACGAGCATCGGCACGTCTGATTAGCTAGTCTTGTTTTCGCCATCGTGTGATTGGCTACTTTCGTTCCCGCCATGAATGTTGGCTCAAAACATTGTGAGCAGAGTAGGGGTGGCAAACCTGTGACGTATGGCTTCAAGATTTTGTTATAAGGACAAATTCTCTATTTCAATAACATCCTTTGGCAAATGAGGACTACTTCCATCTTATTTTAATGATAAAATTGTTATAAAAATTTTTAAAAAATAAAAAAAAATCCTTAGACCGGGTCAGGCCCGTAGCCAGCCCAAGAATTTAGGGGGGGCCCAATAGAAGTTAGGGGGGCCCGACCCAATCATATACTTCATCACCATATTATAGTTAATTTGCAAGCCTAACGTGAAACTTTCTTAGGGGCCAGCCAGAGTTTAGGGGGGGCCGGCCCCCTAGCCCCCCCCGTGGATACGGGCCTGGACCGGGTCTAACTCCATGCCATAGAGCAATTTTAATTACTAGCTCGTTCTCTAGGAACCTCGACTACGAGAACCGACAGCATTTCACGTTTGATTTGTACTATATTTAGACTACATGGCAAGAAACGGATAACTTCAACCAATCAGAACCGTATATTTAGCTCTTATGGCTAGAGTCGAGCGCGATTAGAACATGCATTTTTAATATGTATCTACTCCATCCATACTATAAGATCACACTTTATATATTTATAAACTTTTAATTTAAGAGGTTACTTGTTTACCAGTGACTAGCATTATTCTATATGTATGTTATATAAGTCAATAGGAAAATATACTTGAATTGTTTTCTGCTATTTGATACAAGCTGAATCACACCATATTACAGATTTCAGTGCTTGCACTTCCGTTTTTTTTTTTTTTTTTTTTTAAACCTCGTTTAATGCATTTCAATTTTCTTTCTGCTGTATGATGTCAATTGTAATTGTGAGTCACCATGTGAGTTTAATTCCAGTGCGACACTGAAGAAAAAGAAAAAGAAGATTGCACTTTATAATTTTCTGTGATTATTATGTATTTCTTTTTCGTTCGTGTTGCATTTGCACAAAACGGGTGAAAAGTGAGAAAATGCTAACTTTCTACTGTAGGTTCAAGAAGAAGTAATATATAAGAAGATAAAATTAATTCACATTCCTTAACGTCGCTGTTTCTGCTTAAGTAATCTCTGCAAAACTGCAAATTTATGATGAAAACTACAGATGGTTATCAAAATAATGGGAACGCCTGTACTCTGAAACACGAGCGACACTGAAGATGCGTGTGCAGTGCCTGAACGTTATTATAAAGGTAACCACAAAAGCTCTATCGTTTTTTCACCGACCGCCATGGAACATCGGAATGTCACGTAAGTCCAAATACCCAAGTTTCAGAATCCTAAGATAGCCTACTTCCCTAACAATTTTCATAAAGGTAGTTGGTGAGTAGTTCAAATTAGATGTCCGTAGTGAAACTCTCTCTATAAAAATTGTTGCGTGAGTACCATAGGATTCTGATATATATATATATATATATATATATATATATATATATATATATATATATATATATATATATATATATATATTTGATAGCACACATATTAGTTCCTAAATGAAGTTTTGACCCGACTGCGTCATGCTTTTGGAGCTATGTACCTATACAGGGCGGCTATTTGAAGCGTTCGCAAAGCGTTTTCATTGCTCGTGCGTACGCTTGGAATACGCTGACCATGTATTTAAATGTGGATGGCTAATCACAAACGCCAAAGCAATAAAAACGCGGAGAAAACGTCAGCTCGAGCGTATTTGGTGCGTTTCGGAACAATAGACCACCTGGTGTTTAAAAGATTTCTAAAGAAAAGGGAAAAAAAGGAAAGACGTGTTGCCAGGTAAGGGGATTCTAGAAAGAAACAGCTCCTTGGAAAATGCTTTGTGCAGAGTATTGGAACTCTGCTATTATAGACCTGGATTTGGCAAAAAAAAAAAAAAAAAAAAACCTGGAAACTCTGACTGGCTCACCGTATGATTTATAACTCTGGCGAAAGTAAAATTACTAAGTAGTGACCTACGTCGCTTTCGCTTCGGGGGGTAACGCTTCGAAAACGCATTCTCGAATAGCCACAGACTTAAAGTTCATTTTTTCTGTTTTCGGTAGCCTATAAGGAAGCAATTGTGCACCGAGGTTGGTCTATAATTTTTGTCTTATCTTGGTGTCAGGAATCACTTCCCAAACGCTGTCGATGTTGTTTTGAAACATCCTATATATATACAGCTATCACAGCATGAGTTGAATTTTATCTGTGGTTGAACTTGAAGAACAGGTGACAATCTTATCAACCAATAAAACGGAGGATCTTATCATGTCAAACTCTGTTAATGAAATGTTTTAGGTCTCTCACTTGTATTGCAGAGAGGAAACTTTTTGACTATAATTGTATAGATTCCGGTATAAATTTTTCGTTATATTTGCTCCAACAGCTGTTATTCGTTATTATTAAGGCCCGGATTTGTATGTAAAAACATATATATATTTTTTTTCAAACACGTACAAGCCAAAAACAAAGTTTATTACCCCAATTAAAAGCCTAGAAGTGTAAATTACAAATTTCATTTCACATAAAAATACATATTTTCTGAAAAAAAAGTTATGTAAATAAATATTTTGGACATTTTTGTAATAAATACATATTTTTAATGATTTTCCGTTATTTTATTCTAAATTTCACAACGATTTTTTTCTTTCGCTCGAAAGAAATCTACATAGGGAAAAGAATAGGCAACATAAATCTATCCATCGTATTTACAAGCAATTCCACACCTGCAGAAACAGCGTCGTCATAAATTCTGCTTATCAGCCCTTGTGTCAAACAAAGAGCTTCTAAAGGAACGCTTTGTACTTTGAAGCCAAAACTGAGGGGGGGGGGGGGACGAGTGGTTGTAGGTGAAAGGGAGGTCATTTCATATCTGCCAATTTGTTTCTTGACTCACTCTATAAAGGAACTAGAAACTACGGGAGATTTATCTAGTACTTCGGTTAAAAAAATACAGTGCGTTGGAAGAAAACTAAATGTTCTTTCTCCTTCGAAACCTAAAGTCATAAGAAAAAAATAAGGATTTTTTTTTTTTTTGTTTTAAACTGACTATAAACCGTATGAAAAATATCTGAAGTATTTAGAAGGCCAAAACACAAGTTAAGCAAATGGTGTGAATATTCGTGATATGCCCCTTTTTAAACACGCTAGATTAACATCGTTTGTTGTAGAACGTACCTTTTCTCAATATAGGGCATTATTCCGTGACAATAGACATGGCTTTACAATGGGTAATTTGGAAAAGAAGTTAACTATTCACTGCAATGCCCATGGAATTTCAGCATCTGATGAATTAGTGAGTACCAGTAGCTATTTTTTTCTTATGTTGGTTGTTTTCCCATACTTTTTCTTGTTATTTTTTTTTTGTTGTTAAATACTGTATTTTTCAATTTTTAGCTAATATTTTTTATTTTTTAGCATATAAAAATAAATATATTTTAAGTTTTTAGCACATAAAAATCCTGGCTCTAGTTATTATTATTATTATTATTATTATTATTATTATTATTATTATTATTATTATTATTATTATTATTATTATTATTTCGACTTTATTGAAGTTTTCAGTTCAATTATCATGTTTCTAAAAGTTGTCGACGTTGCTTTCAAAGACGTGCGTTTCATGTTTTAGTCTTTTAAGAGGCCTTATCACTGCGAAATTAAAATGCCGCTAATTTTACAGTAATAATCTGATATCTTAAAATAGATAAAAGATAATCGAAATGTGAAACAAGAACGTCCTAGACAAAATTATTTTGCATGAGGTACCGTTATTACGAATCATCTAGTAGCTTCCCGTTTGCAGCCATTTAGAAACGCGAAAATAAATGCCGATTTTCAAAATGGCTGGAAATCGAAAGCATATAAGTGAGTCGTGATAACGGTATATCATGTAAAATGATATTGTCTAGGGCCCTCCTTTTTCCACATTTCGATTATCTTTTATCTATTTGAAGATATCACATAATTACTGTAAAATTAGCGGTATTTTAATTTCCCCGTGATGGGGCCTTTTAAGCTATGCTGTGCATATCTGTGGGAAATCTTACAGAACAGCTACTGTATATGCGCCCGCCTATCCGTGTATGCGATAGGTATCAGAACAAAAATCGGTAAAGAGATAGCAAGAAGAGGCTTTCTGGAATCAATTCAGCATTCCACCCTTATTATTTGATTTATTTAACATTTAATTCTTACTAGAGCGCCGCACTGAGTTTGGTTAATTTTGGTACATGAGTGGTCCCTGGCCTAGCTTTAAGTCTTCAGGAAGCAGAAGAATGGGTGACCTATAAAAATAATCAAAAACGACCGATTTTAGTGTTGAATCAATAGATTTCGGAGTCACTAACATGAATATTGACATTCTTTGATCCTGTTTATGTCCAAATTCATCCATTATCGGCATGGTGGATGAACGGCGGAGGTAGGAAGAGGGTGGCATGTAAAAACAATCCAAAGCGATCGATTTTAGTGTCCAATCAGGACCGCAATTAGAGGGGAACCAAGCGAGCTACATGTCCCGGGCGCATGATTGAAGGAAATGAAATCGTTGAGTTTAACGTCCAACAATTATGCCTGTTAGGCTAAAGGAGACGGTGATTAACGCAAGTGAATAATGATGGAAGAATTGGTGGAATGATAAAGTGGGAGGAAATGGGAGTACCCCGAGAAAACCCCACACACACGATGTTGTCCACCAGAAACTTACTTGGCCGGGTATTGAAGCAGGGTCCTCACCGCATGATTGGATGGGTGCCTTATTATCTATCTGTATATTGTCTACATTACTGGGAGCCCGGAATTTCGTGTTTTCCCGAGGCGACACAACCCTAGTTGCAGGTTCGTGTCCAATCCATAGTTTAGAGAATCGGTGAGATGAATAGTGACAGTCTCGATGACATTTAAGTCCAAATTCATCCACTATCGGCATGAGGGTGAAGATTTGAGGTAGAAAGCGAGTGACATGAAAAATAATGGAAAGCGGTCGGTATTGGTGTCCAAAGTTTTTACGTCGCTGAGATGAATAGTGACACTCTCGATGTTGTCTAAGTCCAAATTTATCCTCCATGCGTATCCTAAAAAGAAAGAGTCTCAAGTACTTTGCATAAACCGAAGAACGAGCATTTTAGCACATGAACAAATAGATTAATGATTGTATGTATGACCAAAGGTCACAAAAAATATCCATTCCTCTACTGAACAAGAAAGTGAAGTGAGGAGTGGTTCTGAAGAGAATGAAGGTTAAACCTACAGATTAGGAAAAAAATGAAGGTCAAACAACTTGTTTGGGTAATAATAACAAAAGTAATAAATTAGTTCTTTCGCATCAACTTTAGGCCTATTGTATTGAAACCTATACAGGTGATTGACTAGGTATTCAAATGTATGCGTAGCTATTTTTCAAATCCTAATAATCTTTTTTTATTATTCTAATTAATCTTGGCCTCTAAACATGAACATTATATGCCATCACGCACATAGCCGGAACAAACTAAAAGCTCGTTCGGCAAGTTTTTTTGGTAATCGTGCCTGAATGACGTCAATACATGCATGCACATAGAGATACAAAGCTGTAAAGGCAAAAGTATTGTTTTTACTCCATCATCAATGGCTAAGTTGTGTAACGACTTCAATTAACTCGAAATGCTAACAATTCTAAATCGTGTTTTAGCAAGAGTTTATACCTCACATTTTTCCAAGACAGCGATTAGTTTGTGACAAAAATACTCGAAAAATGAAATGAAATCTTTGTTTTACGTCATACGGTTATGCCGGTTAGGCTAAAGGAGACGGTGATAATGAGAGATGAGTGAAATGGTGGAATGAAGAAAGTGGAAGGAAACGGGAGAACGCCGAGAAAACCCACGAGCACGGTGTTTGTCCACCACAAAGTCCACACGGCGCGAGCTGGGTTCGAACCAGAGACCCCAAGCACCGGAGGTGAACGCTCTACCACTGAGCCACCGCGCCCCCAAAATTACACGAATTTAAGTGTAACCCTACTAGTGACTTTTTTTCTGACATAAAGATAAACAAGAATTTTAGAAGACCAAAAAAAAAAAAAAAAAAAAATGGATCAAAATATTGCGATCTTCGCCATGAATCAGGGGCAATAACATTTTTCAACGCCCCTAAATCGAGTTTTCGTATTTTCTACGGAATAAGTACATCATACTGAGTTAAGTGATAGTTTGGGTTTGGTTACACTATATGTAGTACTCCAGATATAAGACGTACAAGAAAACTTTTAGGGGCCAATAATTAGTTTTTGAATCAGGGGCCACATCATTTTTCAACGGCGCCTATTGTTTTTCGGAATATGCATATCATACTGAGTAAAGTAATAGTTTGGGTTTGGCTACACTATATGAAATTCTGCAGATATAAGGCGTACAAGTAATTCTTTGATTGAAATATATTGGATCTTTTAATCCAATAATGCCACATAATTGGCAATTAACACTCTTGCCTTTGGTGTGAGCGGTCTCGAGTTCTCTTCCCGGTGTAAGTTTTTCCCTCAGTTTTCCTCATTTACACCAGGCAAATGGCCGGAATGGTGTCTAAAATAATGGTCTCAGACCGGTTTCTTCCTTTCCTCATTACGTACTTTCTCCCTCTTCATTTCTCCTTGTAGTGTGATAGCTGATGGATTTCGTCACTCATACAAATGACGGGCTAAAATGGCCATGGATACCGAAAGCCCAGAATTCTAATTCCTAATACTAATCCTAGTGACGGGCTAACATGGCCATGGATGCCGAAAGCCCAGAATTCTAATTCCTAATACTAATCCTAATGACGGGCTAACATGGCCATGGATGCCGAAAGCCCAGAATTCTAATTCCTAATACTAATCCTAATGACGGGCTAACATGGCCATGGATGCCGAAAGCCCAGAATTCTAATTCCTAATACTAATCCTAATGACGGGCTAACATGGCCATGGATGCCGAAAGCCCAGAATTCTAATTCCTAATACTAATCCTAATGACGGGCTAACACGGCCATGGATGCCGAAAGCCCAAAATTCTAATTCCTAATCCTAATCGTCTCGTCTCGTCATTTTTTCTCGATTCTCGAAACTATTTTCTCGTCTCATTTTGTAAATGTATGCCCTAATTCCCTCCCCCTTACTTTCATCTAGAAATTATCAGAACCCTTCGGCATCAAGAGAGGTCCACTAAAAGTGTCGTATAACAACATTTAAACCATATTTATTATTGGTGTATATTGCGAGATGACTAGCGTATCTTAAGAACGTTAATATCTCTTCATTATGTTGGTACGATCGCTTTATCAAGTTTGAGGATTTTATACTATGAACTTTATAACACTAAAATAGTGTCTGAAATCTAAGACTTGTATGAACTAGTGTTGGTGACGATACTCGAGAAATTTTTCGTCTCGGTATCGATATTGAGATCAAGAATCGACATGTTAGTCGTTTCGTTTCGTCTCGTCTCAAATTTAACAAGAAACGTCTCATATTGACTCACCTCTCGTGGGTAACAGTAGCCATTACATGACAACGAGATTAACAAAATGGCATCATTCAAAAATATATACTCTCATGCGTCGTTTTTCAGGAAAATAATTTTTTATGGCGCCAAAAGGCATGTTGTTCATTGCCAATAATGAATAGTAGTTTTTATTTTCCTTAAATAGACGATTTATGTTTGTTTTTTCTAACAGCGATGTTTGTAAGTAAATAATTCATCCTGAATCCTTATAATATTACCACTCTTCGGCTAACTGAGGACTTCATCCCCAGATCCTTACATTTACTCGGCCTATCACCTTATACTCACTGGCGCAAATCCTGGAGGGATGAGCGGGACATGTCCCTCCAATCTTGGAACTGGGAGAACTGTCCTCCCCAATAATCTAATTTGAAATATGTTTTTTTGGGGGAGAAATGTGATGACTTGTATCCGATTGCTACAAAAGAAAGTGAGATGAAATTGATGTCCCTCCCCCACACACACACACACATACACACAGAGAATAAGCCTCAAATCTGCTCGCCTCCCAATGTTGAAGACAACTCTGATCCTCCACAAAATTGTTTTTCAACTTCATAAATATTTTGAACATCGCTTAAAATAAGAAAAAGATTATGGGGACGGCCTTACCCGTTGCCCCCAATATTGAAGACAGATTTGCGCCGCTGTTTATACTTTTTATATCCCTAACATATCTTTCTATTCTTGATGGAATTTTGAGATGTTGACATCTTATTAGAACAATTCCAATCCCTCTCTTTTTGTTTTTCCTTTCCAAGGTAAACGTGAAATAAACGCTGAGATTCACCTTTAATTAGCATGTCTCTACTCTTAAAACAACTCGAGATACGACCATCCAATTACAATAACTTTAATCTCCACCATGTGTTATTCCCCTCTGTGCAAATATACGAGGTGTTTCAAAACAACACCGACAACGTTTGGGAAGTGGTTCCTGATACTAAGATAAGAGAAAAAGTATAGACCAACCTGGGTGCACAAATGCTTCCTTTCGGAGTTATAGACTGTCGAAAACATGAAAAAATGAAGTTTAAAGGTCCATAGCTCCAAAACTATGGGACCAACCGTAGTCGGGTCAAGACTTCACTTAAGAACTAATATGTACCGTATCCAAATATTCATGTTTCAGGATCCTTCGGTGCTTCCGCAACAATTCTTGTAGAGGTAGTTGGTGAGTACTTCAAATTATATGGCGGTAGCGAAACTTTCTCTTTAAAAATTGTTGGGTGAATATCTTAGGATTCTGAAGCATTTTTTTTTTTTTAAATAGGGATCATATTAGTTTCTAAGTGAAGTCTTGACCCAACTACGGAATGTCCCATAGTTTTGGAGCTATGGACATTTAAAATTCATTTTTTCATATTTTCAGCAGCCTATAACTCCGAAAGGAAGCATTTGTGCACCCAGGTTGGTTTATACTTTTCGTCTAAAATTTGTATCAGGAATCACCTCTCAAACGTTGTCGGTGTTGTTTTGAAACACCCTGTATATATGTATTTTTTAAAAAAAGTGAAATATACGTCTAATTATTTTAAATGAAAAGCGCAAATATCAAATTTCACGTCTGTAATTTATTAAGGGCCAAACTGTTTTTTCCCAATGCTGGTAACAGTTTAATAATCTGAGAATTCACCTTGAACCTCTACCTAGCTTTTTCATTTATAAATTTAAAAAAAAAAAAATGTATACACTAACATTAATACATATTACAAGTACAGTGATACACAATATACCATTACAAGTATAAAAGTACAAACGTGCTCCGTAATACATGTATGTCTAGAAAGGATATTTTGTGGATGAAATGAACCCAGATCTCACATTACATACAAAAATAAATCAAACAAAAATTAAAATAATATAAAAATAAACTCTGGCAAGAGCTACCACTTCTTGAAGTGAACCAGATTTTTCACTCAATTTAACTGTCTCTAATGCAATATTAATGTCAATAAAGTTAAATTTAAATAAACATAACTCTAAGTATAAATTTAACAAAATTCTAAAAAACCTCTTCACCAGGCCGGCAGCCAGCCCAAAAATGTAGGGGGGGTCCGGCTGAAGTTAGGGGGGCTCAACCTAATCATATTATAGTTTTATCACCGTATTATAGTTCATTTGCAAGCCTACCGTGAAAATTTTATGGGGGCAGCAAAAATGTAGGGGGGCTCGGTCCCCCTAGACCCCCTGGATACGGGCCTGTTCTTCACGTATTACGTTTTTGAATATTTAATGTTCTTAATTGTTCTATGGGCCTACATATTTATGAATAATTATTCTTGCATCCATAAAATAACAAAGACATAAACTACTACAAAAGACCTGACTAAAACATCAAAGTGAATCTAAAAAATAAAAAAAAAAAAAAATCCAATAAGAATAAATAAGTTTTATAAATTTCTACTTTGAGACTTTTAACAGACTTCGAGATATGCACATCTTATTATAATAATTGTAATTCCCACCCACTTTTCATTTTCACCTCCTTTCTCCACTTCTAGATCAAATACAAAAAAAAAGAAACACGTGTCTAATTATTTTAAGTGAGAAGTCCATATATCAAATTTTATGATTCTAACATTCAGAGATTCCGAGATATAGACATTTTAAGACAATAACTGCCACGTTCTTCACCTTCTTCCCTGTTGAATTTTCAAAAGTTCATCCTTAGTGGGATCCTACAACACAAATCCTATGTCGTGTTCAAATTTCAAGTTTCTAGCTTAAGCGGTTTGACCTGGGCGTTGATAAATCAGAACTTCATCTTTTGAACAGAGAGATTTATTACAGCACAAGCTTCTAAGTTAGATGTAAGTGCTTACTACCTACTGTACAGTTTGTAGGGGCCACGGTGGCTCAGTGATACAGCTTTTACCTCTAATACATGGGGTCCCTCCTTCGAGCCCCGCCCAAGTGAGTTTGTAATGGACAACATCGTGTCAGTGGGTTTTCTCGCGGTACTCCCGTTTTCTCCCACTTTCTCATTCCACCAATTCTTCCATTATAATTCATTTGCCTTAATCAGCGTGTCAACGCGGGAGGTTAAACTGAAAAATTTGTACAGTTTGCGTTACATGACAAAACGACAGATGAGCACTAAAGCCTCGCCTGTACAATGTTATTACATGAATTCAAACCACAAAATACAGCTTTACTTTATATATACAAAAAAAAAAAAAAAAAACATAAAAGAGTGTATTACGTTATAAAGTAGCACATACGAATAAGCACACATAAGCTGACCTTGTACCCTGAAGCTGGTAGTAGATCGTGAGTTTATGAATCTGCTTGTAGGTCAGAAAAGACAAAAATTACTGCAAGAGTTCCCCAAAAGGTGAAGGTCAACAGCTGTAACGGTACAAGGTTGGCAAATCATCTTCGCAAGAAATTATTTTCGTATCGCTTTTCTTGGAGGTGAACTGCTGTGATATGGCATTCTTTTCGAAGAAGCGGATGGGGGGCCAGTTTCTTTTGACTGTCTAAATTAATAAACTACCAAAAATATTTGATATCACGATACCTCTCAGCAGCTCAACTAGAGTGACCATGATCAGGGAAAGTTAATAGTACCTTATGTTACGTAATTGCCATGAGATACAGAAAAAAACTAAACAATTGAAATAACACATTTATAAAATTACCTTTAAATCTATAAAGAGTATTCGTAAAGTCCGGTCAATGCAAATAAGATAAGTAGCATATATATACAGAGTGTTTCAAAACAACACCGACATCGTTTGGGAGGTAATTCCTGACATCAAGATAAGACGAAAAGTATAGACCAACTTGGGTGCACAAATGTTTCCTTTCGGAGTTATAGGCTGCCGAAAATATAAAAAAAATGAACTTTAAAGGTCCATAACTCCAATACTATGGGACCGGTTGTCGTTGGGTCAAGACTTTATTTAGGAACTAGTATGTGTCCAGGCACGTAGTCAGGATTTCGTAAAGGGGGGAGGGAGGGGTCCGTGACATGAAATACTGTGGTCATCACACCAGGGACTCGATCATTCTAAACTATTTTACTGGCAACATATATTGGTTTGTTAGAACAATAAAATGAGGATATGTTAGCAAATATTTTAATAATGAACTCTGAAGAAATCTCGAGTAAAAGAATATTTTTAAAAAAAAAGTATTGAAAAAGATTTTACAAAATTTACGTTCCTTGCTTTTTTTTTCATTCAAATATATCAATTTTCCTTTCATTATGACCTTATCCACTAGCACATATCCACTATTATAAAAAAGTACATATTCAATAACGTTCCTTTCTCTGTTGAATCAAATATTAACAGAATTTTCTTTCCACATAACTTTTTTGTTTGTTTGTTTGTTTGTTTTCATTATTCCATCAACTACTGTCTGTTCCAAATGACAGGTTAAAGGAGCAGTAGGAAACTGTTTCTGAAATAACATGTTTGATACTGCAGAGAAGTGATGACAAAAAATTATGAAAAAAAAAAAAAAAAATGTCCGCACTGTTACAGAACAACACTATGTTTTCGAAATCTTGAAATACCCCTGACTAGTAGCAGAAATTCTGAGAATCCCGTAACTTTTCTAGAAATTTCAAATTCCCTGACTTTTCGAAGACATCCCGCTCATTCGCCACCACGTGTTGCAAGTAATACAAATCTCCTCATAAGAAAGAGTAACCAACAGCTTCTTGTAGCGTTTCATTTTTAACGTTGATTCTTCTTTTTCTCGTTTCTTTTTGTTTCATCTTTCCTTAATTTCTTTTTAAATTTTTGGTTTCGAAGGGGGTTCGCCCACCCCCTTGGCTACATGCCTGATGTGCCCTATCCAAATATCCATGGTTCAGAATCCTACGGAACTTCCGCAACAATTTTAATAGAGATAGTTGATGACTACTTCAAGCCTCTATAAAAATTGTAGAGTGAGAACAGCAGGATTCTGAAACATGATTTTTTGCATAATGCACATATTAGTTCCTAAGTAAAGTTTTGACTACGGTAGGTCTCATAGTATTAGAGCCTTTAATGTTCATTTATTCATGTTTTCGGCAGCCTATAACTCCGAAAAAAAAAAAAGCATTTGTGCACTTAGGTTGATCTATACATTTCTATCACTGAGCCACGGTGGCCCCCACAAACTGTGCAGTAGGTAGTAAGCACTTACATCTAACTTAGAAGCTTGTGCTGCAATAAATCTCTCTGTTCAAAAGATGAAGTTCTGATTGATCAACGCCCAACCACGAGGGACTTCTGCTGACATATTTGTATTCCAAAGTAACATAACACATTACTAACGTAAATTTCACAGTTATTTTGATCCTTTAACTATCGGACGCTTCTATAGTTGTGCACATTGACTTCAGATACTTCACTTTGTATACTGTAATTACTAGCTATACGTTATAGGCGAATCTGTGCATAACAGGTTCGACTTTCATTAAGGTATTTTTACGTAGATACGCATCTAACAGGTAAAGAATACAAGATATTTAGATTATTTACACACTAATCTATTAAAATATTATTACAAATTTGTCCTGGAATTTTTACAAATCTGTGGATCCGTACAATAAATCTGCACCATTTAAGCTAATGAACCCAAACCATACTTTATGTAATTCTTCTTTAAAATCTTTCATAAACATGAACAAATTCATCATTTTCTTATATATACGCGAGCACTAATTCTCATTAGGTAGAAAACATATAATAAGACTATAAATTAATCAACTATCTAAATCGCTTTTTCGATTTCTAAAACGGCGATCCGCCATTTTGTGTAGATCATTAGTCTATCTTCAAAACTAAAATCTTGAGAATAATCAAGAATCTTATATTCTAATCCTTGCGAGTTTGATGTATTGATCAGGGGCGACATTTATGGGGGCAGGAGGGGACAATTGCCCCGCCAAGAGGTTGAGGAATACATATACTTTAATCTAATGTCTACTAATATAATAGTACAAAACGTGAAATTCTTATGTCGGTGGTGCTTTTGCCCCCCTCAAGCGAAGTCTGAAATGACGCCCGTGGTATTAATAGACGCAGCTTTATAAGCCCGGCCGACTTTATCGCAAAAATTGTTTTAAAGTAAAAATTGATTTTCAAAATGCCTCATCTATATGGACGGCTGGTTATAAATAAATTTGTTTCAACTAATGTTTGTGAAATTAGAGGGGATAAGAGGGACCAAACATGATTGTTCTATAGTAAATAGTTTCATAATTGTATCAAACAGTAAATTGGTCTAAAGTTAAAAACTGATTTAATATAAAATTGAAAAAAAGTACAAGCTTGACGCTGAAATACTCATTCGTCCGGCAGCCATATTGATTCTCGAATAACCAAGAAACTGCTCGTTTTAGAATTTAAAAAGCTTAAATTTGATTTGTCTGATAAAAAAAGGAAGAAACTAAGAAACTTGTAAAACGAAATAATAAATCAAACAGTGTAAATGATTATGTCATTGATTTTTTTTTTTTCAGTAAGAAAGAAACAGAAATTAAGTTGTAAAGTGTACACTGCAAGATATATTAGAGCTGATAATCTCTTTAATGAGATGTTATCACCAAACGAACATTTAACTATGGCGCACGCGTCACTGCTTCGCTCATGCAAACAACTTTTCATTCTTTCGTGCATGAAAAATAGCATAAATTGTATGAACTGGGGTATGACATAATTTCAGTTTTCAGGCCTAAATATTATTATATTCACGCAATGTATTACACACGGGGCAGACGCTTCTTAAAATGTTGATACTAGTGCTAGGATTTTGATGATTTTGCAACTTTTTCTTCCACAAATGCGTATTTGTTTTATTAAAGGGTAGGAAAATGTTCTATCAAAAATACATAGTTTCAAACCTTTTTCGTCGTTTTTCGTTTACACGTGTCTTGTGTGTTACTTTCAGAGAGCGTAGTCAAGGGCTCCGATTTCTCTGTAAATTTGGGGGTCCCCATTCAGATGCAGAAGGCATATATGAGGATTTTAAGACAAATTGCATTCAAATTATACCAAATATTGTATATTCGTAAATACAATACGGGGGCCCCACATGAGCTTTTAGGGGGCCCGGGCCCCCAGGATCGGTGCCCTTGAGCATAGTCAATTCTAGAACATTTTTAGGTATTGTCGAATTGAACTATCATTCAACAAGCCGTTCTATTTTTGATTCTGTTTGTGTGGTCCATTGATAAGAGCAAGAATTGAGTAAAATCACACGGAACATTTTTCTTTAAGGCTTCAAATCAACGTTATCGTTTAAAACTATACTCCACGATAAATTTCGGAAATATTTTTCGATTTTCATAGAGACAAAAAATTAATCTTTTCAACAAGAAGTTTAGAAATGATCCAAAAAATGGATCAGAGGATTGTGATCTTGGCTAGGGATGCGCACGAAACGAGTCGAGACAGGATTTTCCTGACAAAATTCGAGTCGAGACATGTCTCTTCCAATAGATAAATATACATTTTTCGAGTCGAGACATCACTTTTACAGCACATTTTCGAGACGAGACAGCCACAAATCTTGTCTCGTACGCATCCCTAATCTTGACCAATAATTAGTTTTTGGATCAGGGGCCACAAAATTTTTGAACGGACCCTAAATCGAGTTTTGGTATGTTTTACGGAATAAGCACATCATACTGAGTTAAGTGATAGTTTTGGTTCGGCTACAGTATATGTAGTTCTCCAGATATGAAGCCTACAAGAAATTTTTTTGACTGAAATATATTGAATCTTTTGATCCAAAAATTATAAAATAAATTTTAACTGTTCTACAATTTACCTCTTTTTAGGAAATATGAGGTATGTTTTCTTTGGGCATTAAAAAAAAATCATACTTGAGATAGAAAACAGTCAAAGACAATGGAGTGAGTTCACCTTATTATCAAAAATAAGCTTACTAAAGAATGACAATAGCTCTCCTTCAAACTTCTGTATGAAGTGCGGCGCACGTTGCTTTCGGGTCAAGAAGGCTCAATGGCCCCAAACGATCTCTGGACGCATCCCCAAATGTGGTGCATCTGTTGTGTACTTACAGCAAATGAATAATTAAATTTGTTTGACACTTACAGTAGATGAAGAACATTAATGTGAAAATATTTCTTTAAAAACAAATAAAAAAATATACAACGTCAATAAGTTAAAAGAATTAAAACAACCGAAGTTAATCATCCACTTTGTATTGTCATTTGCCTAACTGGATACACATAGTTGCTAATTAAAACAAAAAAAAAAAAAAAAAAAATGGGGTTGGGGTGGTTCAGTGGCAGAGCGGTCACCTCTGGCGTGTGAGGTACCTCTTTCGATCCCAGCTCCCGGCAAGTGGACTTTGTGGTGAACTAACACCGAGTGCGTGAGTTCTCCCGTTTTCTACCACTTTCATCATTCAATAATTATCATCCCTTTCATCATCAGCGTCTCTGGGTACAATCGTGAAAGGTAAAGCTTAAAATCAATTAAATTTAACGATAGTAGTTACTCTCAATCCTTCGACTCGTCTGCAAATTGGCTTGCACGGCAGCGACATTTTTGTATGAGGCAGCGCAGCTACCGACAATTATTAGCCTGACTCTGTATTATTAAGAGTGTGATTGGCAGACTAACTGCACCTTGGTTTTATGATAAGAATGATATTGCATAAGAAGGTCCGGAGATTGATCTTTTTAAACATTTATATCCATAAACATTTGGTTTTGTCCTGAATAGTTTGTTGCTATATTTTCTTCAACCTATAATACTAACTTCACACACTGTCGTAAGACACATGTTTCAAAAAGGTAACATTCTGGAAATATAATATATGTATGTGTATGTCAGGGGCGTTATTTCAGGTTTGGCTTAGGAGGGAAGGGCAAGACCACACACACACACACACACACACACACACATATATATATATATATATATATATATATATATATATATATATATATATATATATATATATATATATATATATATACATAGAGAGAGAGAGAGAGAGAGAAAGAGAGAGAAATATATATATGTAAGGTACATCACCACTAGTCTAGCACAAGGTTCCGGTTAGATCCCCAATATTGGAATATTGAATGTACTACAATGGTTACATCGTTTGTGCCTATAGCTAATGTTTAGATACAATAAATATTTAAAGGAAACATCTGCACCATTGCAATGGATTGATATGACTGTAAACTTCATTTTTTTTAATTATTTCTTGAAAAATAATAATAAAAAAAAAGTACGTTCATCTGCATTCTGATATTTTGGTGCTGTACATTTTCAAATCATTTTAAAGCTTATCCGTGTAATAGCTATATATTCACTAAAGTAGGGCCTATATTAGGCTTATAAATCCATGGTTCATATTGTGGAGCACAAATGGAAAAACATAGAAGTGTATGCCTATAGTTACTAAATACTTCAATAGTAGTCATATATTATCGATACATTGATCATTTTTCTTCAATATCTTAAAATGTCATTTAAAGAACAAATGTTATCTTTCTAATAAGCGTGTGTCTGTGTGAAACTTAGGGGCAATTTTCTCCTCCTTTCCCCTAAATGACGCACCTGGTGTGTGTTGGTTTCATATTCTGAAAGAAGACTTTTGGTTTGCTTTTAGTATTTGTAAAGCGCCTGACACCGCTGAAAACTCATGCTCCCAAACAAAACAACTTGCTGGCTACACCGCTGAGTTTAACGTTTATTTGAGACTTTTCGTTGGCCATGTTTTCTTGTGTTCTTACGTAGTGTTTATATCTTCGTACTTCAAGAGAGAAAATCACCGTAAAATCTGCTCCCACTGTTAATGCTTAACGTTAATTCAAGCAAGACTCACTCTCTATATTGAAATTAAATTTATACGCATGTATAAATAAACTTTCGTTCATAAATAATTATTAAATTTTGTCGCAATTGTCAGCGCCAAGGTATCTATTACCTGGAGTTTACTCTCTATTGTTCTTTGGTTATGATACGAGCACGGTAATTTTTATTACAAAGAATGTCACGATCTCGGTTTAAAATGCGTACAAAAGCATGCATACATAAAAATAGTTTAACGTTTACAAGAACAATGTTCTTTTATTTATATGTTTATGCATTATTATTATTTTTTTTTACATTCGTATGGTATATAATTTCTCACACGATATACTGCCACCATACGAATTGTGTAACGTAATATAAGTTAATACTTTCTGCTCTTTACCAGCGCAATACCTTTTACGTTGACAAAGCGAAAGTATATTAATTTCTCTGTGTAATCGTCAATATCGTTATAGGTATTCTGCCATCGTTGGCAGGTCACTTGCTACAAAAAAAAAAAAAAGTGCAATTTTCTCATAGATGAAAGTCGGTGGCTTCATTCCGTATAGATATGCATTAACACAACGCAAAATTTGTGTTTTAGTTTGCGATAGTCGATTTCATATCTACTTTTGTGATTTAACGTCAATAGCGAAAAAGTTTTGCGTTGTAGAATAATCTATTTGCTGCATTTTTCACAAACCCATCACAAAAAGTTCTTAACCCATAATTTGCATTGCGTTGCAAGTCGCAAATTTTGCAAAGACGGATACGAAAGAAGGCTCTAGATTTTTCCCTTCTGAAATAATAACCAATTTTGCCTGTGGATGTCTCGCTAAATTCAGATGTCCGCGAGATAATCACAGTAAATCCAGATATTTTTAAGTGATAGGTACATTCCACTGAAATCGCATTTCAACTATTTTTAAAGTTTATACTGCGAGCCATAATATCCCGGGATAGGTATTGAACCTCAGATGCACCCCTTAAAAAAGAACATCCCGTGAACACGTTTCCTAGCAGCACATTTGGTGGGCCCTACGTAGGCTTTTTGTCGACGTGGTTGAACAATACGATGGCCCAACGTAGTTTAAAGTGTCAGTATGTTGGCCAACCAACAATTTGGCGTCATTTATCCGACAGTTTCAACCTCGCGCTTCAATGACAGTTTTACTTTTTCTATAAGAGTTACATTGGCAATTGCACTAATTGGCGAATGATCAGCAAAGCAGTCAATTATAACATAGGGCCAACGTTGACAGTTGGTTGATATACTGTTTTCCACTGTTGGCCCAGTAGAAAATCTGCTCATCTGCTGTAAAATTAAACATATAAACCAGGGCGCAAAATTTCAATGTCAGACACACTCACCAATCCAAAGATGATGGTCGCTAGTATCTCTCACGTATTAATTATAAGAGGTCCCCCCCTTCCTCTACGGCCTTTTGCTTTGGCAAAGAAAGAGATTACATCAGGGCATAAGATTTCAAAACCGATTAGATTCAGGATAATCAATTTTTGAATTGTACAATTCGTATACATGTTAAAAAATATCTTACCTTAAAACTTCACGTTTGTGTATCGCTCTCTTTCTGCACTAAAATACCAGTTGTTGATTGCAGTTTTTGGATCAAAGTCCGTAAGTGAAGGGCCATTGATGGAAATTGTCAGCAAATCATTCAGTATGTCAATCTTCAGTGAATTCCTGTAGGTAGTCTTAATTCTGTTGAGAATGCTGAAGCCTCTCACATGAAGCAGTTCTCACAGGCAAAACTGCACAAAATGTGACAATTGGAAGCAAATTTGGGGATCTTGTAATGAAGTTTTCACTGCAATGTTGTAATGCCCCACACGTTATGTGATGGCATTCCAAACTCTGATCGTTTATTCATTCAGTATTATGATTTTGTTGTTTTTATTATTCAATTAATTATTCAATATGTTGTCGTTAATTTTATTTTGTATCTTAACGGAAAGTATATGTTGGCTAAACGGTACAATTTCTGCGCCTCTAAATTTCTTCGTGAAAAGAAAAGGAAGTCATAAAAAAAAAAAGAAAAAAAAAAAAAAAAATTGGTTACTAAGTGAAAGGAGAAGCTAAACAAATGGAAGTTGAATGGTATTCTTAAGAGTGTTAATAATGAGAAATATGGAGTTTAAAACTATGCAGCGCTAATTAGTAGACCCACTCCGGGTTCTTACACGTAATTTCCGATGACCATCTTTATGTACTAAAACTGTAGAAGCCTCATCAAAATTCTCAGTGAAAATAACATGTTATCTGTTCTGTTGGTATCTGATGGCTGTTATACGTTTGGGATTATTTGGACTGCTGATGTTATAGACATTCATAAGCATTTTACCAGGATATGCTACGTAGGTAAGTCTGCTGCTGATAACAACATTTCAGAGATTGATATCCGTTGAATGCGTTGATTTGTAAGACTGGTTACAATATGTTACTAGGCGTAATTCAGGTATGTTGTACATATGAAGAATCAGGAAAACGTCGAGAAAATGAATAAATGAATAGATAATAAGAAATAAGTATGAAAAATGTAACTATTATTGATAAAATAGTAAAAAGTATATGACATTTTATTAAAATATGAAATACAAGTATAAAAAAATAAGTTTATAAAACAAAGGAAGATTGGAATACGCCTAAAAAACAGTACTGCTTATAAACTAACAGCTATTATAACGAAAACCAATAACACATAAACAAATCTGTTAACTACGAAATACACAAAGAATTATATAGAGAAAATCTAACCTAACCTATTAAATGATGCTAGCATATACCTATATTTAATTGATTGAAAATATCTACAAATATAATAACTATAATTACAAGCTCTATTGGTAAACTGTATGCATAATTATACAACAATTACTGTTCTAAAATTTAAGAGGATACTTACCTTGTGATGCAGACTATCGTCCCAGTTTCATGATGAATTGGATGAATCACTGGAAAACAGCCACAACCAGGAGAAAGAAATAGTTTCTATATGTAAACGCAGATAATATGTGTCTTGATAATATCTTTGCATGTGATTTTATGTATGTATTATTTATATGAATGTTCTGTACTCATTTGTTTTTCCAGATTATTGTTTTTGTAATAATAATTTGAATTGTGAACTGTTTGCTAGTCATTGCAATATTATTATTGTATCAAGATCTTTTTCAGCCTATTCTGATTATTCCTTGTTCGATTCCTTGGGTACAGACTCTCCCCATTCCGCATCTGGAAGCGTTTGTTTGTGTTTTCTTGCTTGGGATGTCATCCTAAGCTGGCGACTCGGGCCGTTCACGTCGACTTCGTGAGTGCTTAAACGTTCACGCAGTGTGACGTGTTCTATTTCTTCCGTTGCGTGTTACATACTTACCCTACTCTTCGTCTTCTGCTGCTTTGAAGAAAGTCCACTGATAATGACAGAAGATGTATCGAAAAAAAGAACATGTGGATACATCGCAGTGATGGTGACGACGAGAGAGGAGCGTTTCAAATTTGTCGACCCAAATCCAGGATTTGAAGTTGAATCCAGCCTTCAAGAAGGAAGTTGAATCCAGATGGTTTTCGTCAAGACTATCAACTTAGTACCATAATTTTAAGAAGTGTAACTCAACATCTGGGGATGATGGTACTGATGATAAGACTTGAATATTCTCCATTCGGCGCGCAAGTGGTGAATATTTTCAAGAGAACTTGTTACTGAAGCTGATGTAGATTGTAAGGTTATACCTGAAGGAAGAAGGATTCAATTCTAGAATGCGGAGAGTCCTAGACTGGGGAATTGACGTCCAAAGGATAATAAATTGCAATAAATAAGTAAGCAGTCAGTGATCTACAAGGTAGCAAAATTTTATGAATCATCGGATCTTATTGTGAGTGAGAACCCAAATGGGGTAGTTGATGAAAAGAAATATGCCGCTTATAGTGAATAAGAGAAAGGACTCTGTTAGTGATAGCGATGTTGAACAATGTCAGTATAAAAAGAATCTATTTGTGAGAAATTCGAATGAAGAAGATGGAGAAATGTCGGTGACGAAAAATACAAAACCGAATTTAAAAATAGAAGATAAACTTGACTTAATTTTGAGAGAACTGTTCCAATTGAGAGGTGAAGTTCAGAATTTTGCACAAGATTTTAAAAGAGAAAATGCAGAGACTCTAAAGGAATTTAGAGAAATTACCAGCCAATCGATCGCAAGGTTAGAGGGAAAAATTCCTAAAGAATGTCCAGAAAAACAAGAAATAGTTGTTCTGAAATATGAGTTTGACATCGGGAAAGGTGTTAAAATTGAAGAAATCCAAAATGATATGAAAGAACTGGAAGCCAAAGAATTGGAAATAGAAGAATGTAACAGAGAAGACGAAACAGAAGATTGTAATGAAACCACATCTGTGACTGAAAGTAAGTTGGTAATGAATGAAAGATGTCACGTTAAGGAAAAGGAATGTGAAATGGAAGAAACAGGTCAAGAAAATAATACGTCAAATAATGAAGTGAAACAGAGAGATCGCGACACTGGAACTGCAGAAATGAAATGTACAGATGTCTTTCCCAAGCTTCAACTAACGAGAAATAGGATTTGGTTTGGTTGGAAAAGGAGGAAAAAGAAATATAATGTGGAATTGTCCAACGAAAAATGTCCCATCAGGATAAGACGATCGGCACCTAAGATGAGACAACTTTATCAGTATTGGAAAGAAGTAAAGGAGAAACATATGAACGAGCATATGAATCTTCCGAAACGAGTGAAATGTCGAGTTAAGATAGACATTTTAAAGAAATATCAAGATCATCGGAAATCTAAAAGAAGAAAACAGGACTGGATGATCATAGGATCAATGAAATGGCTTAATATCAAGTTAGTCAAAAATAGGAAATACAAAAAGAAAAAGCTAATCAAGAAGAAATATTTTAGGGACACAGGATAAAGAATTGGAAACACCTTTTGACTTAATTCTATGTTTGTATTAGGTCATTATTATTTTTTGTTGATGTTGAAGTTTAATAATTTTAGTATAATTGTTCAATATCTTTGTTATATTTATACGAGGGCATTTGAAATTAGGACCCTATATAATTATGAATATCTGAAGAAATTATGTTGCATACATACAAATATTTGATGTTTAAAAATTTTATCTCATGATAAAATTTTTTAGCCACCACTGGCAAATTGTAATGCCCCACACGTTATGTGATGGCATTCCAAACTCTGATCGTTTATTCATTCAGTATTATGATTTTGTTGTTTTTATTATTCAATTAATTATTCAATATGTTGTCGTTAATTTTATTTTGTATCTTAACGGAAAGTATATGTTGGCTAAACGGTACAATTTCTGCGCCTCTAAATTTCTTCGTGAAAAGAAAAGGAAGTCATAAAAAAAAAAAAAAAAAAAAAAAAAAAAATTGGTTACTAAGTGAAAGGAGAAGCTAAACAAATGGAAGTTGAATGGTATTCTTAAGAGTGTTAATAATGAGAAATATGGAGTTTAAAACTATGCAGCGCTAATTAGTAGACCCACTCCGGGTTCTTACACGTAATTTCCGATGACCATCTTTATGTACTAAAACTGTAGAAGCCTCATCAAAATTCTCAGTGAAAATAACATGTTATCTGTTCTGTTGGTATCTGATGGCTGTTATACGTTTGGGATTATTTGGACTGCTGATGTTATAGACATTCATAAGCATTTTACCAGGATATGCTACGTAGGTAAGTCTGCTGCTGATAACAACATTTCAGAGATTGATATCCGTTGAATGCGTTGATTTGTAAGACTGGTTACAATATGTTACTAGGCGTAATTCAGGTATGTTGTACATATGAAGAATCAGGAAAACGTCGAGAAAATGAATAAATGAATAGATAATAAGAAATAAGTATGAAAAATGTAACTATTATTGATAAAATAGTAAAAAGTATATGACATTTTATTAAAATATGAAATACAAGTATAAAAAAATAAGTTTATAAAACAAAGGAAGATTGGAATACGCCTAAAAAACAGTACTGCTTATAAACTAACAGCTATTATAACGAAAACCAATAACACATAAACAAATCTGTTAACTACGAAATACACAAAGAATTATATAGAGAAAATCTAACCTAACCTATTAAATGATGCTAGCATATACCTATATTTAATTGATTGAAAATATCTACAAATATAATAACTATAATTACAAGCTCTATTGGTAAACTGTATGCATAATTATACAACAATTACTGTTCTAAAATTTAAGAGGATACTTACCTTGTGATGCAGACTATCGTCCCAGTTTCATGATGAATTGGATGAATCACTGGAAAACAGCCACAACCAGGAGAAAGAAATAGTTTCTATATGTAAACGCAGATAATATGTGTCTTGATAATATCTTTGCATGTGATTTTATGTATGTATTATTTATATGAATGTTCTGTACTCATTTGTTTTTCCAGATTATTGTTTTTGTAATAATAATTTGAATTGTGAACTGTTTGCTAGTCATTGCAATATTATTATTGTATCAAGATCTTTTTCAGCCTATTCTGATTATTCCTTGTTCGATTCCTTGGGTACAGACTCTCCCCATTCCGCATCTGGAAGCGTTTGTTTGTGTTTTCTTGCTTGGGATGTCATCCTAAGCTGGCGACTCGGGCCGTTCACGTCGACTTCGTGAGTGCTTAAACGTTCACGCAGTGTGACGTGTTCTATTTCTTCCGTTGCGTGTTACATACTTACCCTACTCTTCGTCTTCTGCTGCTTTGAAGAAAGTCCACTGATAATGACAGAAGATGTATCGAAAAAAAGAACATGTGGATACATCGCAGTGATGGTGACGACGAGAGAGGAGCGTTTCAATGTGGGAAACGAGGGGTGAATTACAACATTGTGAAGACTTCGCATTCTGTGTTTTGTCACCCAGTGACAATTATTTTCGTGCGAAACAGAAACTGCGCAGGCCTGTGAGTTTAAGCAGAAGCCATTCCTACTGAACACAGGTCGCCAGCTCTGTTTCTAGTCACCAATGGCGACCTGGCGACCGGAAATTTTTCTGCCCATATATATATATATATATATATATATATATATATATATATATATATATATATATATATATATATATATATATATATATATATATATATATATAATATATATATATATATTCTCTTTTCCGGATCGAATCAAAAATCTGGTCTTTATGACCAAGTTATTAGAGCGACCTTGGAAATGTACATAACTAATCTCTGTCATATTACACTGTCCGCATAATATCCGGTGATCAACGTCGCCCGTACGGAAAATATAAGCTTCATGCATAGAATTCTAGACGAGAAAGGTGTAAAAAATATTCCTTTCGATAGGCTAAAATCTAGGAGGAAAATATAAAGCACTATCCTTGGGAGACGGTAACAATACTAACTAGCAGACTCACTTAAGAGTCTTCATCCCGGCGAAATTAAAATACCGCTAATTTTACAGTAATTATGTGATATCTTCAAATAGATAAAAGATAATTGAAATATGGAACAAGAGCGCCCTAGACAATATTATTTTGCGTGAGGGACCGTTATCACAAGTCACCTTGTGGCTTTATGTTTTCAGCTGTTTAGAAACGCGAAAATAAATGCCGATATTCAAAATGGCTCGAAATCGAAAGCAGATAAGTGAGTCGTGATAACGGTTTCTCATGTAAAATGATATTGTCTAGGGTGCTCTTGTTCCACATTTCGATTATCTTTTATCTATTTGAAGATATCACATAATTAATGTAAAATTAGCGGTATTTTAATTTCGCCGGGATGAAGACTCTTAACACAGCACAGGATTCAATGGTAAAGTTTCGTTTCTGTGACCATGATCTACCCATTCGTATCTTAAATCACAAGCTTAATTTGTTGGCTAACCTATTTCAGATCTGCACTGCTTACTCAACATGCCTTTCGGTCCTGATAACACAGCACATTAAATTCCAGAATCACTTTCGCTTGAAAGAACACAAATATATTTGCAATTAAAAAAATGTCCTTGACACATACGACAGAAAAAGAATGAAGAAACATTATATTTTAAATTATAGTTTTATGATTCGCAATAAACGTAATTAGCAAAGATAGCTTGATGTGTATTCTTTTGCATTGTTTAGATTGCAGGCGTGTCCATTTACATCATAAATGCCTTCATACGATACGCCATCTACAGCCAAAGCTATATTTAGCAGAAAAGAATTAAAGATATTTTCCACGGAAATGTGCAATCACAATGCAACACTGATAACAATTCACTCGGGACATAAAAATACAGTGAGAGCTTGGATTAATTCACTCGCCATCTTGCATCATCATCATCATCATCCATCACTTTCATTAAAATTACCATTTTGAAAACAATTACAAGGATAAGTCATAAGCCGTGTAATATTTTCACAACTTCAAGAGCAGGCACGTTTATACGCCGTAATTGACCGTAACTGCACTGTCAAACTGGTTTAAGAGGTAACGCGGTAAGCAGAATATTTAATACGGAAGCTACCACTCCTTTAGTATCTTCAGCCAATTTTTAGTAGCAGTGAAAATGAGTGCTCAACGTCTGCTATACGTGAATTGTTACCGTATAAGTTCGATCTCGGGCATTAATTTTTTGAGCAACCCCAAAAAAGTTGCCATGCGAAAGGGGAAGGTGAAGTGAACCACAGCACAGCAACTCGATTACTTCAGAAATTTCGTGCAGGTTGTAAAAATGTCGAAGATCTGTCAAAGTCCGACCGCCTCAAAATACAAGATTCTCATGCATTTTCTTATTTATACGTATTTGTCGTCACTGCAAGGATTTATGGTCTCAACTCCGTTACGTGTGAGGGATGACTATACAGGAAATGAGGAAAGAAAGAATAATTCTGGGCCTTGTATGTTAGATACCACATCTACATCAGGCCCGCCCGTATTTAGATAAGTGCTATTCTGTGCTCGAGCATAGGGTGGCAGAATTTAGGGAGCGACAAAATTTGGGATTTTTTTAAATGAAATGAAATGAAATCCCACGTTTATGCCGGCGATTCTAAAGGAGACAGTGATGATGACGATGAATGAAATGGTGGAATGAAGAAAGTAGGAGGAAACAGGAGAACCGCGAGAAAACCCATGCACACAGTTTTTTTTTTTTTTTTTTTTTTTAAGATTCACAATAAAGTAATATTTAAAACTGGCAACCCGTAGAGTCGCGCGCAAGCGCGAGAAAATATGTTAATGTGTTTAATTCGCTCTAATTACAGTAATTACTAATTAGCTAGCTTACCTGATTATTTTTAAAAAGTCATCCTCTTCCATCCCCATACAGAGGGGTAAGGATGAACTTGAACATCATTAAAACTAATACCGTTAAACTCAGCGACCTCGAAAACTATGAATTTAACACTAATATCTGTCGTTTTCGATTACTTTTAAAATCTCGCGCCCCTCCCTGGGGAATCGAACATGACCTTGAAGTTGGATTAAAACTCACTATTCATATCAACGACTTCAAAATTATGAATTCTAATATTGGTGGTTTTCGGGGGGCGGCAAATTATTTAGTCCACAGGGGCGCACAATATACAAATACGGACCTAATCTACATTCGCTTGGACTGAATGAGAAAAACCTCACTCAGTATGACTGGCCTGATAAAGTGTTATATCTTTTCGACCAAGTGTTTCAAATTCTATCCCAAAGCAAAAATAGTTTATGATATTTTTTTTCTTTCTTGTCTGCCAGTTTGAGTCCAAGCAAAGAGTAGAAACCTATATCTAGATGTATAACTTTCAGGCATTTCATAACGTGATTAGGCAACCAACATGACCGTTCTGGTATATTGGGTTACATAACTTACATTTGGTGGTCTCAATGAAATGTCAGTACGAAAGTTAAGATAGCGAACCTCAGACCAGTGTACGTAGTTTGAATTAGGGAAATTTCGAGGAATATTTAACACAAAAACGGAAAAAGGGATTTTTGCTTTAAAAAAGTGAAAATTCAAGGAAATTCTCGCTCTGACTGATTGACCAATATAAATCCTTAAATTTTCCTTTGTTCTTCGGAAATAAACCAATAGCAATAATGAGTGTGTGCAAAGTAGTATAATTTACACCCATTGCTTACTGATATATTTCTGTGTAATTTTTGTTTTTAAAAAAGTGAAGGAAAAAGTAAGAAAAATAGAAGCAAAAAGCAAATGAACAAAAAAAGTGCAATCTTATCACGCAACTTCTGTCATAGGAATTGGACACCCAACAAAATAGGGAAAATTTGGTAAGAAAAGGGAAAATTTTGTATCAGTCGAGGGAAATTTTCTTAACGAAACCTACGAACACAGCCTCAGATTGAACATACAATTCATAATTTATGAATGTTGCAAAGGCGCTTTTTTAATTGTACAATCTGTTATAGGAAAATAAAGGTGAACTTAAATAAGAAAATTATAAAAAGTCAAAAAAGCAAAACTTTCCTTTTTGCGAAAAAATGCTGCTTTTTAGGTAAAAAAAAAAAAAACTTTGTCCAAAAAGTCCGGTTTTTGACACTCTACTTGCAAGACATACGACCAGGCACGTAGCCATGGGGTGGGGTGAACCTGTTATGCACCACATCAACTTCCAATCTCTGGTTGGAAGTTGCCAAGTTATACGGTAATACTATAATGTACTGTTTTACAAGATGTTAAATATTGATTTTAGCTGGATACGAACCTCTGTATTAACTGTTAAACGCTGTCGTGTTCTGCAAGTAGACGTCTATAAGATGTTAGTTTGGGTCCCAACTTCCTTGCAATTAAATGACTTCGAAACAGTTCCTAGGTTCTTTTCGATTTAAACAGCTTCATTTTTTTTTAATTAGCGCAGTCCTACGATGAAACTTCCGAGATTCCTTCATGAGAACTGAGCTAAGCTTTGGCCCGATGCAACGGAGTCGCCACCCTCGCTCAAAATGGCTTAGGGAAATTGAAACTTAGAAGATGAACAGATTCTAGGAGACATGAGAGTTAACGTTTGTGAAAGTATGAATAGTGTAGTACCAAAGTATATAAAAATGTATTAATGAGTTACATTAATATACAATCTGTAATTATAATAGTTATAATTAAAACTCAAATAACATAATTTCGTTTAAATTTGTTTATCATCAATGATCCAGATACAAATTCCATCGACAAAATTAAGAATTTAATTGGATTCTTTTCCGTATTTATCATGTATTCTTCTTCTGATCAGTAAGGAGAACGGACTTTCACACACTCAGTTAGATACAGATTAAATACTCTTATATTTTCTTCGATTCGCAAGAAAACCATTAATGCTTTAAACACAGGTATGTTTCGGAAGCAAAGGAAGTACGCGGTTATTACTATTATTTACTATTCTTCATTCGACCGATCCTTATATATATTTTCTTTATTTTTTAATAGTAACTTCTTATTCTTCTTTACTTAATAACACAATTACCATTTTATTAATACATTCATAATATGATAACTCATTCAGCAAATAATTCGTTTTCCTTTATACATTAATAAATACCAAATCATATTTTATTATTTTTAAATAACATATACCGACGTACATATACTACGAAGCTTCCATATCTACCACTTTAAGCAAACATTATCTACTCTGAGTCAATTGGTCCGTAAATTGTACAGTAATGATTAAGTTTAAAGATATTCCAATTCTGTTTCTGTATGCTCAGATAGACAGTTATATACTAGTAAATCAATGCTATTGCATAATTTATTAGAAAACTTCCAAGTTGACATTTCGAATAGTCGTAGAATTTAACATTACACATGAAATTTGGAATTACTTGGTTATTTTTTTATATTCCGAAATAAATCATTTGGAAGATAATATGGTGGCAAAAGATGATAGGGGAGAGAGAAGAATCTCTCCCGTATAGTTTAAGCTTTAGCAATTCATTTTATTAATTATTCCTTTCTTCTCAATGAAATTTTATAATTATTTACTGTTTTACCTGATATGTTAATTTAATCTTTCAAACTCGGCTTTCGAAGATTAATACGATATTTTCCGAAAATAAGCACCAACTTCTAAATCACTATGTTAATACACGTATATATCTTTTTCGTTGCGAAAACAATTTATTAATTTTCTGTAATTTCGAGTTTTACATCTTGAGATGCAGATCAAAAACCAATTGTAATCCAAATTTAAAATTCTGGGATACGGATTAAAATCCAAATTGTAGTTCATAAACATCTAGTAATGCGCTAGGTACAAGTATATTTTAGTGGCGCATTACAAACCATAAATGCACTAGGCCGCCCTTCGAAACCATAAATGAAAAAATTAAGGAAGGATGAAAGAAAAAGAAACGAGAAAAAGAAGAAACAACGTTAAAAATAAAATGCTACAGCAAGCGTTTGTTTACTCTTTCTTACGTACTGGCGTCTCTGGCGTGTAAAATTAGGGGCGGGGGGCATCAAAGAAAGTGATTTTAATCGTAATGCCTAGTCCACCCTCTTTATTATCTTCGATTCAATTTGTTACGTTTATACTTAACCTTCACGGACACTCTAAGACACATCAAGAATTCTTGTTATAATCGTTTCACAATCTGATTACAAATAAACATTATTATTATTATTATTATTATTATTATTATTATTATTATTATTATTATTATTATTATTATTATTATTATTATTATTATTATTATTGATATGTTATCCTGACGTTAGTACATAAATTAAATTAGAATAGAATATTGAATATTTTGTATTTCAAAATATTGGGGGACGTGTCCCCCTCGCCCCCCGCCAGAGACGCCCGTATTCTTATGAGGAGCTTTCTTATGTGGAGGAAAAGAAGGTCGAGTTAAAAATGGATATTATTGTAACGGAGCATTTCTAATTCCACCTAGCTCTATGCTAATCCTATGAACTACAAATAATGATCGATAAACCGGTTCGATAAGATAGACTCTCAGGTAGAACTTAAGAAGTGCCCACAATTACTAATAATATGAGCCTGACAACATAGATTTCAGTTACACTTGTTAAAGAAATTTTCAATTTTGCGGCAACACAAATCCATTGAAAGAAGACAAGAAAGAAAGAGAAAGAAGACAAGAAGAACCGAGTTCGAATGACCTCAGAAGACTATATCTTTTTCAATATATGTTTTATATTTTTTTTTTTACTCGAGATTTATTCATAGTTTATTAAAATACTAACAAACTATTGTCCTAAGAAACCAATATGGGTATGTTGCCAGTAAAATACAGTAGTTAAGATTT
Organism: Thermobia domestica; assembly: GCF_964235325.1. Taxonomy (NCBI): domain Eukaryota; kingdom Metazoa; phylum Arthropoda; class Insecta; order Zygentoma; family Lepismatidae; genus Thermobia; species Thermobia domestica. The sequence goes on from NC_137467.1 coordinate 19,137,907, forward strand.
ATCGAGCCCCTGGTGTGTAACCACACTATTTCATGTCACGTCCCCCCATTACGAAATCCTAGTTAAACGTACCAATATATATTGCCAGTAAAATAGTTTGGAATGATCGACCCCTAGTGTGATAACCAAAGTATTTCGTCAAGACCCCCTCTATTACGAAATCCTGGCTACGTTCCTGCATACGACAGACTATAGTTCTTACCTTGATTTTTTAATTCAAAAAACACCCGAAGGAAAAAATATATATCAACACATGCTAAAGCCTCAATCTTGATTTTTATGACTGATTAGATTCAATGGGCATGTTGACCAAGATCAACCATGTGGAAAGGTCAGTAAAATCTTCGTCCTCGGTCAGAGGTCATTGTCACATTATGTAGGTGTATCATTGCAGGGTCGTGATATCCGAATGACCACTCTAGATGCGACTTTCGTTCCACGCTGCCTCACAGGCAGATGAGGTAATCCCTCTCAAGATGTATAAGATAAACAATACACGCCTAGTGCAATAACCAAGTGCGTTGTGCTGTATACAGATGCGCTTTGACCTCTTTTATTACTACTATTATTTCGCTCCCAGCATTTGAGGGCATGGCTTTCTTGTTAAATTTCAACACTAATTCTTTCAAATTCAATGGTGCGTGTATTGCTATTTCTTTTTAAGCTCTTCTATCACATAGATAAGTTGAAGGTTAATATTCAGTTTCTTTTCTTCATATATTCACAAAGAATAGATTGTATTTCTTTAGGTAAATAACCACGTGAAACTAAGGAGAGAGGGATAAGAAATCTTAAGGACTTGAAGTTCTGGACATGGAGCAGGGGCTTCATTCAATACCTCTTTGCAAATTCGTCCATCATAACGCAGCGCAACATATGTATTAAGAATATTTGGTGGTAAGTCTGTGAAAAAAATTCCGGATGATAGACGATATCAAAACGAAAAAATTGCGTCACTGACCCCATATCGAAGAATCAGTATCTGGTATAGAATATCGCAAATTAACACGCAAATTTTGTGTTGTGTTGACGCAAACCGATACGGAACGAGGCCCTAATTCTGTTCCTTGCAGCAGACTTCGTAGTTGTTGCGAAGACTAATGAGCAATGGTTGGAACTTGATGATTACAAAAATGAAACTTAAAAATTTGTTGGCCCAACGTAGTTTGAATTGCTACGGTGGCCAACCAACAATTGGCCATCATTTATGCAACTATTTCGACCTCGCATTCCCAATTGCAATTTCACTTCTTTCGAAACAGCTACATTGGGAATTAAGTTCTGTGGAAAATGTTTGAAAAAGTGGCCGATTGCAACGTAGGGCCATCGTTGGCAGTTGGATAGTGTACCGTTTCCCACTATTGGGCCTGCTACTTTCGCTGTTAGAAATAGTTATGAGGAACCTCTAAGAGATGGTGTGAAGAAAGTTTGTTTACAACATAGGGTCAATGTTGGAAGTTTGTAGTTTACCGTTTATCACTGTTGGGTCTACTTTTTCTGTGTAGATGAGGCTGAAAAAAATAAGAAGTGTCATGAATTTGGGAAATAAGTCAGGACCGAGAGTTTTGAGATTGAAGTAGAAGTTCTTTAAGGTAGACTATGTACTGAAGCTGAGAGAGCCAGTTGATAATATTATATAGAGGGCTCATATTAAAATTTAAAAAAAAAAAAAATGGTACGAGCTGTCCCAGGTTCGTTTCGCGGTGGGAACACTCGGTGAAAAAATGCTAAAGTTTTTTTTCAGGCAATATCCTGAGTGAAGTTTTCCTGGATTTTAATCATTCACACCAGGGGCGGATCCGGGGAGGGGCAATCGGGGTTATCACCCCCAGAAGAGGAAACTTTCTTATTTTATATATATAAATAAAACCCATCCCAAAGTTTGGAGCCCTTAAAAGTAGCAGTATGACAATTCACCGCCCCCCCCCCCCCCGAGAAGTCGGTCCTGGATCCGCCCCTGATTCACACCAGACAAATCCGGGATGGTACCTAACATAGAGGTCCCATCCTTTCTTCCTTCCCTTTCATCGGATAGTGTGATCGCCGAGAGACGTCATCCCTCAAACGTGACAGGCTAACATGGCCATATATGCCGAAAGCCCAGAAATCTAATTCCTAAATCCTATTTTTTTTAAAAAAAAAAGTTTAGGAGTATAGCGCAGTGCATGGTTTTGAACCACCGTTGGGCAGCATATTACGGAAAAATAAAAAAAAAATATTAAGATACATATACAAAAAATACATTCCTACTGAAAGGATATGAGACTGAGAACACCCTTGTTGAAATTCTGCGTACGCCACTGTTGCAGTGTAACCGCTTAAAGAAACCACTGAAAATTTTGAAATAAAAGCGAACATCTGGAACAGGCCAGTAGCCAGAACAGTAAGACAGGAAAGTGCGTTTTTTCTGGGGGGAGTTTTTTTTTTTTTTTTTTTTTTAAGTTTACCTTACATTTACGATTTCCTTTAACAAACTACACAGAAGTACAAGGATTTGGATTACACTGAACATTTAGCACAATTTAATGTGATTGTAACAGCTACTGGAAGTTTCTCACACAAAACAACTGACTTTCGGACAACAAAAAATAACTAAATCTATCTCTTTTTCAATAAAATCAAGGAATCGTTGTTAAGTTAATAAGAACAGAAATATCCAGTAATTAAGTTTCCGCATTGGAGTTCTTGTAACCGTCTGATGGTGACGGGTGTATGCAGGGGTAAAAGTAAGGAGGAACGCGGGGAGACGCCATCCCCCCACTTCCAGAAGATATATGTAGCGTCCTCCCACTTTCCAAAAAAAAAAAAAAAACAATGGGCGTGACGTCACGTGTTCCAATACCTTTTCAGATCCACTTTTACCCCTGGATCTATCGTAAAAAGCATGTTTGGATGTGACGAACTGGTTGTTGTAGACGAGCAAATGGTCAGTGAATGCGGTTTTCTGACAGGTTGAGTACCATCTCACCACGCACGTTAGGATGGGCGCATACTGGCCAAGGAGGGAGGCAGGAGACGACGCAGAGAGAGAGAGAGAGAGAGAGATCTGAATGCATTGAAAATTCATCTCAGTCACAATTTTGGAGAGGCATTTACGCGATCAATTGATGGGGTCGCTGTGGCTCAGTGGCAGAGCATCCTCTGGTGCTTGGGGTCCCGGGTTCGATCCCAGCCCCCGCCAAGTGAACTTTGTGGTGGACAAACACCGTGTGCGTGGGTTTTCTCGGGGTTCTCCCGTTTCCTTCCACTTTCTTCATTCCACCATTTCATTCATTACTCATCATCGCCGTCTCCTTTAGCCTAACCGTGGGACGTAAGATTTGCGTTCAAGTGAAGGTGCGAGACGACGCTTTGTTGCAGCGCTCACAGTATTCTGAATCTCGGCTCGACTGTCCGGTCTCTGTTCAATATGCGGCCGGCTTTATAAGTGCTAGGAATATAGACTTGCGAAGGAACTCTTCGTCTACTGGCTCTTAATGCCCCTTTACATTATCGAGGCTATATAAGACCGTATTTACAGTTTTCCAAGTGGAATTTAAGCCACTATTCGAAATGAAAATGAAATCTTTGTTTTAGGCCCACAATTATGCCGTGTAGGCTAAATGAGACGGTGATGATCAGAATGAATGAAATCGGAGGAAATATGGGGAATCCCTACGTACACTTTCCTAATTTCGAACTCAGAAGCGGGAGAACAAGAAATATATCTTCAAGTTTTACCCCGACAATTCTATCTGCGAATCATTACCCAAATAGGCGTTGTATGTGTAGGCAGTAGCGGTTCTAGAAAGTAAAAACCTGGGGGGAGACAGCCAGACTATGATAGGTATATCATGAATTTACTATAAACTTTTAAAAATATATAAATAATGCCTTACATAATTTTAGGTACTAAAAAAAACTGGGGGACCTAGGCTTTCCGGGCTAGAACTACCACGGGTTAATCTGTGATGGTACTCAGGAGTGGTTCACAAGAATGTACCGGTACGCAATATACGCAAATTAAGAGCAAAAATGGAATAAAATGTTTCTTGTTCGGGGACACGTCGAGAACTACCTAAGGAGAATGACTAGTAGAACTTTTGATAGAAATGGCGCCCCTCAAGGTTTCTAATCGCGCTACGCCACTGATATCATATAACAACCCAAACCACACACACACACTATTTTAATTTCTAACGCAGGATATTGGAGTCACAAACTATTGTATACATAGTGTATCTATCATGGCAACAAATTTAAAAAAAGATAGACTGATTGTTTGTTGTCTATATTGTGTTAAAACAAGCATAGCAAAGTAGGTTATCTACTGATAATGAAATCTGATTGTGAATGTATTCAATGCATACGTATGTATAATGGTGAAAAGCAAATTGCAAGTAAACTTTTGACTCCGAGCCAATCTTCGTACTGCACAGAAAGAGGTTATTGGCATCTTAACAGTATTAAGCGTTATCAAATTTTTTTATTAAGTCGTAAAAACAGATATAAAATAGCTTTCCTTTCCGTCAACAACGCTTTGATAGGGTTTTGATGGAAGCGTATTCGTGTTTTTATGAACGTAATAATCTTCACTGCTTGGAATACGTCAAGTGTTATTCCTTGCTTACTACGTATGAACCTCAGCATATCATATTCAATTACTCTATATGCATCAGGCTCGCAACCAGAAGGGGGCTAGGGGGCCTGCCTTCCCTAAACATTTCGTGGCCCCTCCAGACCTTAACACAAAAAGCTATTATTAATACAAAAAGCACAATTTAGCTATTTGGAAGAGAAATTTTAATGACTTGGTCCCCCCTAACATATTCATGGCACCCCAAAACCTCTGCGCCTGGTTTGCGGGCCTGATATTCATCAATGACGTACACAGAGGGCAATTGATGAAGCTTCAGCCTGTCATTAAATTTTTGAGACACGAATATGTTTTCAAGTGAAAAGTGTAAAGAGTGACTGAAAGGTAGAACAAATAGCGGTGTCACGTGTACACCACGCAAAATGAGTTTGGTTTCTATAGCGTGAAATTTTCTCAATTAATATTGAAACCATAAGTGTTAGTAAATTTCTACCACTTCCGGTTAAGTAGAGAGGTAGATTAGAGTGGATATGGGAATACTGTTGGGACACTTACCAGGTAATTGAATGCAGAAAATAGTTTCTTGCCATCTATTACCGTTTTAACTTTACAGCATAACACAATTATACTCGAACATTAATATTTTAATGTAAAATAAATAAAAACATAATGGATTCTACAAAAGCAGATCGATTGAAACTAATCTTACTAATTTTACCGATTTTATCGATACGTCACATTACCAGTGCAGTCAAAAATTTTCCGGAATTTTGTTGCAGTTCTTTAGTGCCACATTATAAGTACACATTTACCTAATCGCCTTCAAAGTAAGCATCTTCAGATCACATTTACTCAACTGCTCCTACCATTGATGGAAACACATACGAAAGTGCTCTTTTGGTATCTTCCAAAGTTCAGCCGTCACTTTGTTCTGATCGTCTTCTGCGGTGGCGAAACGGGTACCTTTGAGGCCGATTTTACTTTAAAGCATTGTCACCGTAAACTGTTTTTTGAGACTATCGAAATTTTTGAATCAGATTTCCCAAATTCGCGCATGAACTTGATGTTTGTGCGTTGCTTGAACTGTGACATTGCGCCAACTAACTATCACGTACTCTTTCGTCCAGCTACACTACTTATATAGTGCCTGTTGTGACCAAAGGTGTCCAAACTCATGAGGTCGGCGCTCACGAGTTCGGAACTCACGCTCATTCGACCTCAACCTCACGAATGAGCGTGAGGTCAGATTGGTTATGTGGGCGTGAGGTTGAGTGAGCGTGAGGTCAGGCTGGTTATGTGAACGTGAGGTTGAGTGAGCGTGAGGTCAGACTGGTGAGATGAGCGTGAGGTTGAAATGAGCTTGTGGGCGTGAGGTTGAGTGAGGTTAGTTCAAAGTGGTCACCTCTGGTTGTGACCTATTCACACATGTTAAATTCATGATTAAACAACCTAAGGACTGTACAATACAAGAGTCATTGTGATTGTATTACACATGCTAAAACTACAACAACATTTTGGAAGCATTTTGATTGTCCTAGTATAAAATAACTTACAAGTAAATTCTATATCATAGCCTACATCGATATGTCAGAGGCCTTTGACTTCATTCACCATAAATAACTTCTTAAATAAGCTTGATCTTTCATTAGTATACCGGTACATTAGATGGTTTGAAAGTTATTTATGAAACAGGATTTTTAAAGGTGAACATTGGCAATGTATCATCTAAAAGTAAGGTCAAATGAAAAAAATTAAATAAGTACCTCAGAGATCTCAAGGATGTCTTCTTTTCTTCCTATTTATTAATGACTTACCTGAAAAAAGAAAATCACAGATTCACAAACATTATTGTACGCAGATGACACAAATATTGAACATGATAGTATTTGCTACAAAAAGATTTCAATATTATAAATAACTGGTGCACAAATACTTCATTGGAAATCAACTACGACAAAGCTAAAAGGATTACATTTTCGAACAAAACTCAATACTTTGTTAGCTTATATAGAATGAATGGACTAACAACAAACGAAGAAAACAAATTAATGATTAGGTATTGTATATGACAAGACAACTGTATTTGGTAGTCACTACCGCAAAAGAGGCGAGAAAAGTTGATTTTATATTCAATCAATGATCTGATCCTTAAAAAAAAAAAAGAAAAGAAAAGAAAAAGAAACCGAGAGAGGACCAGAAACTAAGGTTACAAGGCCGATATTTCTCGAGTTCGTCTGTTATTGAGGAAAGTGGAGTGTGCGGTAATTTTAATATATGGAGTTGGCAACTATGCAGAGTTTCAGCCACCTGTCACTTACGTTGCTAGTTGTAGGTAAATACAAAATGGCGACTCCTTTGGAAAACTGGTCTCGCGAAGAAGTCCACTAAGTTATTCGATTTCTGTGGACGAAGCCTGTAATCGCGGCTGAAATTCACCGACAGCTGGTAGAGGTTTACGGAGAGATTGTAATGTTTCGTCAGCATGTTGCAGAATGGTGTCGAAAGTTTGCGGTTGGTAGAGAAAACGTCACTGACGAAGAGCGCAGCGGTTGATCCAGCACGGCGTCAACAGATTTGAACATAGCTCGCGTGGACAACAAGAGGATCACGTTGCGGCATCTGATTAGATGGCAGACTTGAGAATATCATTCGGAACTGTTCGTCACATTGTGCACGAGGAGGTGAAATACTTCGTGACAACATGTCTGAACACGCAAGGAGAGGATTTTTACCAGGAAGGAATCTTCAAACTGATACCAAGATGCGACAAGTGCCTAAACCGATATGGAAACTATCCTGAAACACAACTTAAGAGTCTTCATCCCGGTGAAATTAAAATACCCCTAATTTTACAGTACTTATGTGATATCTTCAAATAGATAAAAGATAATTGAAATATGGAACAAGAGCGCCCTAGACAATATTATTTTGCGTGAGGTACCGTTATCACAAGTCACCTAGTGGCTTTCCGTTTCCAGCTGTTTAGAAACGCGAAAATAATTGCCGATTTTCAAAATGGCTCGAAATCGAAAGCAGATAAGTGAGTCGTGATAACGGTTTCTTATGTAAAATAATATTGTCTAGGGCGCTCTTGTTCCACATTTCGATTATCTTTTTTTCTATTTGAAGATATCACATAATTACTGTAAAATTAGCGGTATTTTAATTTCGCCGGGATGAAGACTTAATGGCTGTGCTATGTATTGGCTGTATTGGTTGTATGAAATAATATATATGTCACCGCAGGCTTTGGAATCTTACTTTCTGATCACTCCCCGTAGTTCATATATATATATTTTGATATAAGACATTTGTCACATCTAAACTAGAATTTGGTTCAGTCATATGACACAGTATGTCAAATGAACAAACTAGAAGCGGTTCAGGAATATTTTGTTAGACTTCTATTATTATTATTTTAAAAAAAGTTCTCAATTATGAATATTGGATAAGTTATTGAGAACTTCAAAGTCTGCTTGAGAGAAGGAAATTCATTGATATGGTGTTAGACAACAAATATTGTGTAGAAAATATAGGTACAGAAGTACCATAAAAAACATGATAGGAATTAGGAATTAATTAAGATTGCTACCATTAAATCTTAAATTTGAAATTTTAAGAAGTTACAAAATCTTTGAGCATTCGAAAAAAAGAAAAAGAAAGAAAGAAAACAAAAGAAAATAAAAGAAACAAAAGAAAGTGTTTGTCATATAAACTTTCGAATTATATTTAAGAGAGACAATTATCTGCCAACCTTTGATACTATTGTCATATTTACCTGCGATATATTTTAAGCAATATAACAAAGTGATCTATTTTGGTTTGATGGGCACTAAATCAATGGTTCCAACGTGAAATTTATAAAATCCCTTCTCGACTGGCAAAATTCCTATTTCACTCTTGAATTTCTCACGCTATACTAATTACCAAAACTTCTAAAATATGAAAAGAGGAACAATTGTACTATTATAACTCATTTTCCTCAATATATGAGAAAATTATTCATAAGCTTCTAAGTTTATCAAAAAATATATTCCTTAATTTAAAGAAATAATTGAAAATAGGCCTATTGGCGAAAATAAGTACCTGCTAATGTCCGATTTTTTTTAAATTACACTTTTTTGCTGTAATATTCTACCAAACATAACGAAACTTAGACAAGCTTCAGCCTCCATATATTTCACTTGGAACGTTTTTAAAGTTAGCGGTCTCATAATACACCAGCAGCAGAGTAAATCTACCTTCAATATGGGAAGGACGGGTAAGACCGTTCCCATATTTTCTTTCTTCTTCTTCTTCTTTTTTTTTAAGCGATGTTTAAAATATTTATGAAGTTGAAAAACAATGCTGTGAAGTATCAGGGGAGCATTGTTATCTTCAACTTTGGGAGGCGGGTAGATTTGAGGTTTATTCTGGGGGGCTATTGTATATTAAATATCAGGCGATGTAGATGGAATGGCAGTCGGATAGAAATCATCACATTCCCCCCCCCAAAAAAAACTATTTCAAATCGGATTATTGGGGGGACAGTCCCCCCAGAGCCAAGATTAAGGGGAACATGTCCTCATCCCCCCAGGATTTGTACCAGTGTACACCAGAACACTATTTATGTTCCTTGGTGTTTTTTCCTTTACAAGTCATGGTATACATTACTTCTAGACTAGCATGCATTTTCTACTAACAGAATTAGCACTGATTTCTGCTACTGATTTCAGAATTAATACTGACAATTAATTCACACTTAATGCCCTGTCCAGAGAAAATTTTGTCGACATTGACGAAGCAAATATACCAAAAATCCCATATATGCTGCACGAAAATTCCCTTTATCCCTGTCCAAGAAATTGTCTAAAAATCCCACAAAGTGGAAGTTTTCCCACAGGTTGGCATTACTGCACTAAATCTGGCAATCCTGCGACGTTCCCTGTTCAATGTTAAGAGAAGAAAACTGAATAAAACCATTTAACACCGTGTGCACACCTTCGAGCTCTCGATTTAGTACTGAAATTAATTCAATGTAACGTTTCAACTCTAGATGGCGCTAGATATTTCAGCTTCATTTGTTAGCTGAGATCCATCAAAGATTAAACCTCTTTCCACTGCAGTTCGAGCCCATGCATATTTTCATAACTTTTTCTTTTCTTTCTTGACATATAATGCCGTTAGGCTTATACTGTAGCCATTGAGGTGGGTACATTTTCTCGAATTAGCCTCAATTGTTGTGAAACAATCACAGTTAATTGTGTGACAGGCAGGCGTTATGGCAAAACAACACACAATCAGAAAATAAACTCTCTTTAAGTGAAAGTCGTGTGTTGATTACCATTAATATACTCGCTCTTACAAGTTAAATTTTTTTTCCCTAATGATTCTTTCTGTAGATGATAATGATTATGTTGAAGATGAAGTCGTGCAAAGTTTTTTTTTTTTTTTTTTTTTAACTTTTGAAAATACGGTACAGTGTGTGTCATTTCCTAAATGAATTTCAAACATTACAGTCCGTAGCGGTGTTAAAACTCAGACTTTCACACGGGGATGAGTGGGGAAGCGAATTTATGATTGATGGAAGAACTATTTAAAGAAAAAGAAGTCCAAGAAAATATATTCCAGTGGCATTTAAGCTGGTGTACAGGGGGACATGGTGGTTCAATGGTAGAATGCTTACCTCTGGTCCTTGGTTCGATCCGCGGCCTAGTAGTGTGGTGGACAACATCGTGTCTGTGGATTTTCTCGGGGTGCTTCCGTTTTCTTCCACTTTCTCATTCCACTAAATCTTCCATCATCATTCACTTGCCCTAATCATCGCCTCTCTTAACCTAAAGAACTTAATCGTGGGACGTTAAACTGAAAGTTTTTTTTCAAGCTGGAGTACGGGTACCCCTTAATACGGCTAAAATTTAAAATGGTGTACAGTAAACTCTCAACTATCCGACCTACTACAGAAAAGGGAAAAAAATGCATAATAAAGTAAGGACTTTTTTTCAGAATGACCTAGTTGACCTTCACCTGCTTTGACCCTTAAACTGATACCAAGCATTCACATACGCAGGAATTTTTTTGGACGGGAGTTCAAAGTTTTTAGGGGGTCGAAATTCAATATAAGTATCAATTACATTAAAATGTGTAAAAACACCCCTAAAATTAAAACTAAATTTACAGAAAAGTCGGGATTTCGAGGGGATCCGGACCTCCAGTGCCAACTCCCTGCGTACGTTCCTGAATACCACTGATCTATCCTATCCATATACTGAGCTCATTCGTGGCTAAGCGGTTAGCGTACGTGCCTTTGGCGTGGGAGACCCGGCTTCGATTCCCGGCGGGAGCTCATGTGGTTCGGATTCCACGTTAATCAGTAGGTTCATGTCTTATATAGCCTCGCTGTTGAACGAGACATTGAACTCAAAATCAACTCAACTCAACCTATCCATATACTAATTGGTAAACAGTATGATTGCCAAATTAAACTAAAGGCAAGCCCAAAGGCCATCGATATTTGTATAATAATTGGCGGGGAGAAGTATGAAACCAACTATCAACTAACAACCTACCATTACTATTAGTCAAATGTATATTGTATGAAACTAAATGAAAATAGAACAGCACATTAGTGCCCCAGATAGCGAAGAGTCCAATTTTCCAAAACATTTTGTGGAAAAATTGACAGGCCTTTTTCCAGTTGATCTGAATTCAAATTTCGTCTATCACAAGTTTTGTTGTAACATTTTGTTTCTATCTTCTGATTATAAAGTTTTCATTATATAAAACCCTCGTTCAACATGCACATTACAGACTAGTATAGCGAGAGTATTTTTTTTAAAAAAAATGGATAGGAGAGAAGAGGATACTTTTAGCTAGCATCCTTTGTAGGACGGCCACCGAGGTTCAGGAAGGCGGTGATGATGAGATTGATGATAATGTGGAATGACGAAAGTGGGAGGAAATAGGAAAACCTAGAAAAAATACGCACATGGAGTTTGTTCACCATAAAGTCCACCTGACGGGAGCTGGGAATCGAAACAGAGAGACAACGTGTCAGAAGTGTGTATACTGAGAAAAATCCGTTCTCCGGACAGCGGTATATTGTACAAATATACGTTATCCTCTTGCTTACTACAGAAATCAGTACGGAGCATACGTTATCCGTATGCTACATAGGCACTGTCTTTAAATGTTACATCATGCCGTTGCAGGATGTCGGACATCTAACAGTTTTCCGTATATCACATGCATATACTTATGTTACATTCCTCAGCTGTATGTTGTATACGTCCATTTGTATGTGAGATCCTGACCGCCTATATTGTTTTATATGGAAAATATGTACAGATGGAACACTCATACAGAAAGTATAAAACATGCGTTTTCAGTTATACGTCTGCTGTACGTAAAGTCCAGAAACTGCAGGAATTACTCATGTAACCTATCCTTTTAAGTACGCCACCTACATTTTTTTCTCAGTGTACTCTACCACTGAGCCACCCTGCCCCTAAATAGTATGCCATTCTACATACAATACATAAAAACAATTAATTTCTGAAGAAATCGTTTAAACGCAACATATTACAGGTACAGTTTCTGTTTTCACTTTGTAGAACTGGAGAAACCCTAGGAAATATCTGAACCAAGATGGTTTGGTAACGGCATTGCGTTCTGAAGGCTACCAATTGTCACAGGAAAACGCTAGCTCATCACGTAGAATATTTTTCAGTGCTTGTACTTGTGTTATTTCCGCGTAGGGTACAAAAAACAGTAGAAGTCGACTCGTTTCTTCTACATTGACATCTGGTCATACTTCAGGTTTTATTGAATTTTTCATTTTTCTTTTTTTAATCAATATCAAGATGATAAGAAAAACCCGTATTAGCTTTTGTAGATATGTATGCCAAACTTTCCTGCTTTGGACTTTGAACTAGCAAAACTACGACTTCTGGTTTTTATATTGATCTCGATAGAGCAAAAACGCTAAGAAACAGCCAGTGATGGCTTTTGATATGAATTCGATAACCCATGGAGACATGCTTTTTTTTTTGACATTCAATATACAGGGTGTTAAATGAACTATACCGACAAACTGTAAGAGGTGAGTAAGAGAAAAAGTTCATATGGACCTATGGCGAAAAGTTCATAGTTTCAGAGCTAGGGCTGTCCAAAATCGCGAAATAGCCAAATTTCAGCAGGCCCTAATTCGAATTTCAGAAACTGTGGATGGTGGTTTTTATCAGCGTAAAAGAAGCCACGCATACACAATCCGAAAGTGCATATTTCATCAATTTTCAATAGGTATACAGGGTATTCCCTATAGGGTGTAATTCTCAGATATGTTCTCAATAGAGTTTTCAGATATACCCTGTTTTCAAGAAGGGTCCAAAGTAGGCAGGAGGTGTGCCTTGGCAACAATGGACATCCAGTGCTTCGGAGGGAAGTTGGAAGTGTCATGAACCGGTAGCTCCATGATGGCATGTCTAGGGTCTGTACACTTATTGAACATTAATGAAATGTGCATTTTTGGACTGCGTATGCATGACTTCCTTTACGCTGATAAGGACCACCATCCACAGTTTCTCAAATTCGAAACAGGGCCTCTTGAAATTTGGCTTCTTTGCGATTTTGGACAGCCCTAGCTCTGAAACTATGCACTTTCCCCCACAAGTTTATATGAACTTTTTCTCTTATTTTGATGTGAGGAATCACCTCTTACAGTTTGTCGGTTTAGTTCATTAACACCCTGTATATATAAGACTGGCCTACACACTAATAATAAAGGTAACAAAACTTTCGTTATTTTATTTGACTTCTTGTCAATACGTATGCACATGTAACCAAATGACAGATTTCTTGTTATTTATTAACTCTTAATAATACGTGCAATGTTATTTCAAACTGATTAGCGGTTATGGTTACGACACCGTGTTACAAGAATAAATACACTTTATGCTTGTAAATGATTTATATTGAAGAAGCAAGAAGTTTATAGAAAATGAAACTATATATAATAACCGCGAACGCAATCATGTTGGCTGAAATATCCAAGGATGTTATAAAATAGAGGATCTGCCCATACAACAAAATCGTGAAGCCATACGTCACAGCTTCGCCACACCTACTCCGCCCAATAAGATCACAATGTTTTGAGTCAACAATCTCGAAGGCCCGTTACACAGTCACGCGGAGCTCCGCGCGCGGAGTCCCGCGTTGCAAGATTGTTCTATTGATTCTTATGGGTGCATACATAGTCACGCGGAGGCCTCCGCGTGGCCCTATCCGCGCTCCGCGCTCCGCGAGGCAGATAAGGCCATTGAGTAAATGGGTGCTTACATAGTCAAGCGGAACTCCGCGCGCGGAGCAGCCACTTCTCTTTAAAATTTAAAAAGAAACGTGCATGGTAGCAAAAGCAAAATGAAAATTGATCCAAATTTCTTTTCTTATTTTTGATAGTGAGTTACTAAATAATATTTTATACTGTTCTATAATACTATTTTCATATTTTTTAGTGTTATTTTTAATTTAGCTATATTGTCTTCGTTTAATTGGAACTTTCAATTAATGTCTTTGCTTAATTGGAACTGTACATGTGGTGCCTCTAATATACCACTGTTAACAGTACGTGACTATTGTAATTTTTGGACTTTCTTTCAACAAATTTCAGTTTCAGTTTCAATTATCACGGAGGTTAAATTAACACCATGTTAATGGGATCCTTCTTGTGAGGAACACAAAAAGCGTGACATTCGTGAACAGGCATGGAACGAGATATGTAAAAGATTTTTTTTTTTGTAAAAATGAAGGTATGGACAATGAAAAAAGATAAATTGAGGCAAATAATTTATCTCTACTATTAAATAGTTGATTGGATGTGAAGTTCTAACCAAATGTACAAACATAGGTTATTTTCATTTGTTAAAAAACAGTATCTGTTAAGTACTGTATTTTAAGAGCGTGCATATGAATTTTATTTAAACTGCATTTTTATAATTTCGATGGATTTTTTTTTTTCAATTAGGTCAGCGAACGACTGAATTGACGTACGGAAATTATTGAAGTACTTCTTGTCTTCTCGTAAATCTATATACACAGACGTAAAGCTTCCTTCAGACTTCTTTGAGAAACTAAGGGATGAATTTTGAGACATTTATTTTTCTGTGTTCTTCGTTTTCTCTTCTTACAGAAATATTAAGATGCCACTATTGTCGTTTCGAACTTTTCATGTTGACTCGCAACACTGACTGAGAAGAATCATGTATATAATCACGTGACGCGTAGCGCGTAGCTACGGATGACTGTGTAAGAACACACGCGTAGTGCGGAGGGCGGAAGACGGGACGCGGAGCGCGGAGCTCCGCTTGACTGTGTAACGGGCCGAAGAAAGACTATGGAACGTATCGCAAGGTCTGATCCAGAGGGGGCGATCGGGACGATCACCTCCGCTCCCCAAGAAGAGGAAACTTTCTTATTTTATATATAAATAAAATCCATCCCAGAGATTGGAGCTCTTAAAAGTAATTCTAAGTAGCAGTATTACAACCCACCGCACCCCTGGAAGTCCGTCCTGGATCCGCCCCTGACGTAACGAAACTATTATAGACAAGCTTCATTGTCGAGTCATTACGGGTCGAACGTATTGAAAGTTGGTTGTTTCTCGTTTGATAATTTACTTTCTTCTTTCTTTCCTTTTTTTTTTTTTTTTTTTTAAATACCCCATTACAATTAAGGTTCCTTGGTACTTGTTTGTTAAGATTCTCAAACCACTGTGTAAATCAGTTCCATATTAGCATGCATTTTACAGTAACAAAATTTGACTGATTTCACTGCTGGCTACTTTATTAGTCTACTTCTCGCTATTCATAGGTTTTCTTGGTGTTGATGAATTAAATACAATATATGAAAAAAAAATCCTATGTACCGTGCCAATTTATACGAAAATTTCCTTTATACCTATTCGAGAAATTAATATCAAAAAAATCCCACAAATATGTTTTTTTTTCATGGATTACATCACTGCCTTAATTTAACTAACTTCGCGACGCCATACACAGATGACATTTTGCACGGCGACGTACAGAAAGTCGGGTGGCAACACTGTTAGTTTTGTATATTTCTATGTGTTTAAATTTTGTTTGATTTTCAAACATCGATCAGACTTTTTCGTATGCAACCAGCGTTATGGCCGAGTAAAGCTAGGTTATCTAACACACAGGGGTTTACATTCAGCAATTCCAACAAAATTTCAGATCTTCCAAGATTTTTCATAGCATTTGAATATAAAATGAAGTTTTTAAAAAGGTTTTCTTTTTTTTTAAAAAAAAAATAACAAGCAAAAATAATTACCGCAAAAAAAACAAAAAACAATCTTTGAAAACGCGATTTCTTTCTTTCTCTAAAAAAAAAATATTAAAGTAGAACAAGTCGTACTAAAAACTAAAAATAAAATATGTTTTCAAAAAAATATTTTTAAAAAAAGATCTAGAGCGCTCCCCATATTTTCTGTTTAGTCTTGGATAAATAGAAAAAATAAAGTATTTTTTTAAAAAAAGAAAGAATTATTGTTTACTTTTTAGCATATTTTTGTTTGTTAGATTTTTTAAAGAAAGCATGTTTTTAACACTTTAATTTATTTCTTTTTCTTTTCTTTTCTTTTTTTTTTTTTGTTAGATATCTTTGTTTATACAAGAAATACCTGTAACAAGAAGATATATCCTGAATACAAAAGATAACTGTAAAATCATGAACTGAAAGACATTTAAAATTGAAGTTCAAGAGTTAATGTTTATTTCATTTTTTATTTATTTATTTTTTGTTATTAGATCTCTTTAACTACAGGATGATTTTCTTTTTAACTCACGGATTTCATTTGGATCTAGAGTTTCTAACTGAAGTCCGATTTTCATGCGGTTTGTGGCAAATGATCAAGGAAGGATAGGAGATTTATGGGACTATGTTTAGTGGTTTAAATTCACCTGGGGTAATATCGATCACGCCCCAAGAAAAACTGCAAATTTTCGCCAGTGTACCTTACAATTGGAATGAGGTGCGGTGCGGTGTGGAGATTTGAGTTTTCTTCGTCAGATGGCAACCTCCCCAAGATCAACAAGAAACAGGAAACTGGGCTTACTGTATTGGGAAGTGTGCTGTACTGTTCTGTGTGTGGGTATGATCAGGACACAGTGAGAATAATGTATTCTTTGGAACAACATGAGTTTATCGTTAAAAGTTTTGGAGAACGGTATATGTTGTTGCTGTGCAAATGACATTCAGAAACAAATTTGCTCCAGACAGGAGCATAATGTGGTCGCTAGTGAACAAATTGGAAGAAACAGGATTGCTTCTGACTGAGACAGGGAAGCATTGGACCACGCAGGCGACTCTTGTGGAAGATGCCAGTTACCGACTCCTTAGGTCACCCAAGAAATCTCTCCGTCGCTTGTCGCAAGAAACCGGCTATAGCTATTTAACATTTGATTTATGGGTGCTACCACTAAAACTTAATTTGTATTCTCACTAACACTTAATTTGTATTCTGCAATTTCGCTTAAAAAATCCAAAACCTCATTCCAATTGTAAGGTGCACTTGCGAAAATTTGCTGTTTTTCTTGAGCCGTGATCTATATTACCCCGGATGAATTTAAACCAGTAAACATAGTCTCATAAATCTCCCATCCTTCCTTTATCATCTGCTACAAACCTCATGAAACTCGGACTTCAGTTAGAAATTCTAGACTCAAATAAAATCCGAGAGTTAAAAAAAAAAAAATCTTCTGTACAATGTGTATGATGTGCTATTGCTAAATTTATAATGATACATTCGTTGAGGTATACATATATGTTTAGTACCAGTTTTTCCTTAATAGATTGCATGTTGGTGAACCTATTTTGTTTGTCACGAGAAATATATTTCTTTTTCTAGCGCCTTAAAAATTTAGTTTCTGTCGATTATCTCGTAAACTACGCATGAGGATTTTTTTACCTGTCATGTGATGTTATTTTGTATGGTTCAATTATATCTATCGCTTAAACTACATGTCTTCTTTGAATGTTTCTAATATAAGAGAATGGATTTTAAAATTCGCGTCCTGAGTAGGAAGGAAGCAACTATATTTTATGTTTATATAGATTAGGTGCATTGCTATATCCGTTGGTATTCACTGTGTAAAAAATTCATTTCTCTATTGTTTCAGGGGAGGTGTTTATAAGGCTCTAAGTCGGCGGAAGTGACGGAAATTTGTGACATGGAGAAAACTGAGCATCGAGCTGTCCTTAAGTACACATCCCTTGCATCCATGGCAGAAACGCATTCCTGTGGGTTGGAACTGTTGCCGCACCCGACCTATTTGCCTGATCTGGCCCCCTCGGACTTTCAATTGTTTAGCAACATTTAAAAGGTTTTGAAAAGTAAGCGATTTTCTTCGGATGCAGAAGTGAAAATTGCTGTACTAGGATATTTTGGAGGTCTTGAGGAATCATTTCTTTTAAAAGTGGTATAGAAGCGTTATCGGTGAGGTGGCGTAGATGTAGATCGGTCGATGGGGATTACATGGAAAAATAAAACATAACTTATCCAAATATTTTCTAATTTTGTAGGTCAGGTGACGAACTTTCTAATCTTCCCTCGTAACTACACTAATACTGTTGTACGAATATCTGAAACCTGATTTTGTGATATGCTTGATCACGTTAAGATGTTAATGGACTAATTCTATTAACGAAAACATCGTTAAAGTCATCGTTACCCGTAAAGGTGTTGAAGGGTTTGACTCCATTAACAAACACATCGTTAAAGTCATTGTTACACGTTAAGATGTTAATGGATTGACTCTATTAACGAAAACATCGTTAAAGTCATTGTTACACGTTAAGATGTTAATGGATTGACTCCATTAACGAACACATCGTTAAAGTCATCGTTATTCGTTAAGATGTTAAAGGGTTGACTCCATTAACAAACACATCGTTAAAGTCATCGTTACACGTTAAGGTGTTAATGGATTGACTCTATTAACGAACACATCGTTAAAGTCATCGTTACACGTTAAGATGTTAATGGATTAACTCTATTAACGAACACATCGTTAAAGTCATCATTACCCGTTAAGGTGTTAATGGATTGACTCTATTAACAAACACATCGTTAAAGTCATCGTTACACGTTAAGATGTTAATGGATTGACTCCATTAACGAATACATCGTTAAAGTCATCGTTATTCGTTAAGGTGTTAAAGGGTTGACTCCATTAACAAACACATCGTTAAAGTCATCGTTACACGTTAAGATCTTAATGGATTTGCCCCTTTATTTATTTATCAACACGTATATGCCACGTCGTTAAAGGCATTGTTACACGTTAAGATGTTAATGGATTGACTATTAACGATCACATCGTTAAAATCATCGTTACCCGTTAAGGTGTTAATGGATTGACTATTAACAAACACATCGTTAAAGTCATTGTTACACGTTAAGATGTTAATAGATTGATTCCATTAATGAACACATCGTTAAAGTCACCATTACACGTTAAGATGTTAATGAATTGATTCCATTAATGAATATATAGTTAAAGTGATCTTTACCCTTTAAGATGTTAATAGATTGACTCCATTACTAAACACACTGTTGAAGTCATCGTTATCCGTTAAGATGTTAATGGATTGACCCCTTTATTTATTTATCAACACGTATATGCCCGATTAAAGTGTTGAACGCCCAATTAACGAACACATCGGTAAAGTCATCGTTACCAGTTTAGATGTTGATTGATTGACTCTATTAACGAGCTTTGCCGAAATAATCGCTCTATAGCCGGCTATTGCATAGAAACAACCAAAAATCAATTTTCGTTCAAGGGTTATTTTGTGTGGAGTAACGGACGGACGTCCTAATACTACATTCTTACAAGGTCCATTAGCACGACACTCATGAAATTTACTTCTGTAAGAACTCTCGGAAGACATAGCTTCAATACCCGCGCTAACTATAAAATAACTTCCCCTGGTTTTATTTTCCTTAGGATTCGTCAAATGCTGTAAAGAGTGCCATTTTTATACGTATATAATGTCAAATATTACAGAAAAAGTTTGTTTTAGTTGTTAAGGGAACAGTCATGAAGGGCGTGTTCTCTTGTGTGACATTTTTACACATACCAGAAACACGTGGAATTTTCACACATAAAAAAGGAAGAAAAAAAAGATATACTGAGAAACATTGAGATAACCCAAGCCTTTTTTCTTTTCTTTTTTTTTTTTTTCATTGCCAGCCGAGAGAAGAAAGAGGATTGGGTCAAGCTTTATCGATCAATGGAGAAAAGGGAGCGGAGAAAATTTCCAACAGAGGGGGGAGAGGGAGATGGGGGGCATCAACTTCTTCGTATGCCACCCACACCCTCTCAGGCTACGAGTTGTCCGTGCTGCAACTCTCGAGACTTCTGCTTTGAGGGGATTTCACAAGAACTGATGCTTTTCTTGTGTTCTCTTCAAAGATTCCTGAAATAAGAACTACACTAGACACAGGGTGAACATAATTTCAACAGATAGAAGTGGGACACCTAAAACAAGAAATGCAGGAAAAGTCTATAGGTATATATATACAGGGGTGGATCCAGGATATGATCAAGGCAGAGGCTAAACCATATTTTGCCGTTTTATCCAGTGTAAAGCAGGATTGAAGCCCATTTTATCCAGGGTATACCTGAGCGTCAAGGGGGGGACTATGGCCCCTATACCCCCCTTGGATCCGCCACTATATATATATAGGGAGAGAGAGAGAGCGGTTTTAGCCCTTTTACCTGGTGTAGCTAAAAGAGGTTGAGTAGGCGCTTCATTTTCCGTATGGAAGGCATCATGGTTCAATGGTAGAGAGCTCACTCCTAGTGCAAGGGTCTCTGGTTCGATCCCAGCCTATGTGAGTCTGTGCTGGACAACAATAGCGTTCGTTGGTTTTCTTCCTCAGATTCTTCCTCTTCTTTTCAGCATTATCATCCACCAATCTCTACGTATAACAGAAGTCCTAACTGACTAATTAACTCCTAGGGCAAACTAGTTATGCTAGAAACTTGATATTTGGAGAGCACATGGGAGACGTTGT
Source organism: Thermobia domestica (assembly GCF_964235325.1). NCBI lineage: Eukaryota > Metazoa > Arthropoda > Insecta > Zygentoma > Lepismatidae > Thermobia > Thermobia domestica. The sequence continues at coordinate 19,158,558 of NC_137467.1, forward strand.
AAGGTACCATCAACGAAGGATTAAAGAAAATGTGTGTGCGGGGGGAGGGGGGAAGGGGTTATGGTGGTTGCATTTGTTATAGTAAGATGCTTATATGCTCTTTTACCTTAAGATGCTCTTATAAGGTTAGAGTAGGATTGCCAACTGGCCGGTTTTTCACCGGCCTGGCCGGATATATTGCTGTTATTTTGATGAAAGCCGGTGACCGGTACAAATTTCTTACCAGCCCCTTTATGACTTTTTTTTCCCTCAAATTTGTATCTAGTTCAAAGTATAGATTTAAAAAGTAAGTTTCATTCTGTAAATCCAAAACTGTATCTATCAACGATTAATATACAGGGTGTCCCAAAGTAGTTATACAGTACCGCACTGATCAGCTAATTGCATTTTATATCATTTCTTATTGTTATCCATCAGGTAGACTTAGTTTCTTTATTGTTTCTTCTTAATGCGTTTTTACATACATCTTAAGCTCGGAAGAGCCGAAACAAATAAACCCATAAACTAAAATGTTATACTTGATCAATGTTGGGGTGTATACCTATGTTTGGGCCACCTTGTATTTTGTTCATCTGTTTAGATAATTTTAAAGATATGACAGGGACTGTATCAGGGAAAACTTGAAACTTACTTACAATAAATTTTATATATTTATTGAAAGTGAAAAAGGACTTCTTAAAGCAATTTCCTATAGTTGAAGTTCAAGTTTGAAGAATAAATTTCATTTTCCAAATCCAAAATTGTCAAGTGAAGATTAATGTATTTTTTTTTTCATCTGTTTCGAGAATTTTAAAGAAGTGACAATTACTGGTAAATACAATAAAATGATCAATGCCTATTTCAGTTTCTTGTTTATAGCACAATATATCTATTAAGCTTACTAGAGAATGTACTAATATGCAGAATACAGGTGCTAATGCACTTTTGTTCACAATAATACATTTCCTTCCCGTGGATGGGTCCGAACAGAGATACTTCACACTTAGACCTATATCATAGCGAATTTTGAGAGGGTGCCGGTTTTTTTTTTTTTAATTTTACAGAGTTGGCAACCCTAGGTTAGAGACTGGATTTTTTATTTAAGATAATTAAACACATCTCCACGCGGTTTTCGATGTATTGGTATACAAGCTTTTTCCTCATATCTATTCCATCTATCGATACAAAACTTGGTACACACATTTCCTATCCCCTATATTATTTTTTGAGATACAGTACATTTTTCGATTCTGTGCTTTTACCCGAGGCCAATCCAGAGGGGTCCAAAGTTGATGGGAGGGATTTCTGGAGGGAATTTTTCCGACATTCACCCAATTTTCCCTGTTCAAGTACGTTATAAGCCCCAATACATACCCCCCTCTGGAAAACTTGTTTCATGCTAAAGAGAATAAACTACAAACCATGACTGTCCAATGAACAGTGTTGATTCAATATCTATTTCACTGCGAGTCTACGATTTTCTTTATGCTAATAGGGTTAATGGGCTCCAGGGACTTACTCCATTATCCATGGAGCCTAATTTGTTGTGCATGAACACATCTTTGTTATGTTTATCGAGTGGACTAGGTTTGATTCGGATGTCCGGGTGACACGTTCATGTCCGTTCCTCGTAAGTTAAGACAGTGACTAGAGGAACGAACTCAACTGCATTCGGTTACGTATCATGTTGTTTTGGTTTCCTGTCAACTACCTTTTAAATAACATTATTGTTTAGTTTTAATAACTGTATATTTAAAATATTTTGTTTATTACAAACTTAATACAACTATTATTTAAAACGAAGTTCACAGGAAACCGAAAGAACATGATACGTAACCAAATGCAGTTGGGTTCGTTCCTCTAGTCGCTGCCTTAACTTAGATTTTGGGGGCGTTGTTATTCTGGCAATACTGTGATTTCTACGGATGGTAACACTCAACATTCTTCAGGTTCATATGTTCTGTTGTAGAATAACATTATCTATGATTGTGGTGAGTTGCATTTCATTATCTTCTTTCTTTCACTTATGGAAAACAAGCAAAAGAAAAATTGTAAATTTTGCATTATTTTTAGTAAGACAGGCTCTTAAGTCGAAAAACTACAGGATTTACGCATGTAACCTACGTTTTTACGTATGCAACACTTTCTTTCCTCTGTGTAAAAGGTGCTTATAGGAAGAATACTGGCGGTGCCAGCAGTAACGTTGGGAGGGGGCATTTGCTAGTTCAATTATGATCATTCGCTTTCACCGACATTCTGTTTTCCTTTACAGAACAAAACCATGGAATGTCAAATTAAAATGTTGCATTTTTGAATTTTTCTCCTTTCTTTGATGATTAAAAAAGGTACTGGAAATTAAAGATCTAGAATGGAAGAAGTACGCATATATTAAAACTATGCTATTACAATTATGACTTCTTTACTGCCATATATTCCCTTGCACATGCTAATTAATAATTTTACCCCAAATAATTTGACTCTGGAATTTCCAGAAGGCATATTGCTCCCAATCGTAATATATATATTAATACAGTGAAACCTATGAATAACGGACACCAATGGGACATGAATTTTTGTCCGTTACTCACAAGTAAACCTTACGTTTGGGTGAATCGAGTTGCTGACTGAGACACATATGAGAAAGTAGTACTAAATGTGGTCAGTATTTCAGTGAAGTTGTAGGTGCGAAGCTCCAGGGATTCAGGAGATACAGCTACCAGAACATCTCATGGAAGTACAAAATAGTCTTCATACAGTTGGAGGTAAAAGCTCTGTAAGACCTCTTGTAACGACAAAAGGTGAATAACAAATATATGGCTACATATTAGGACTAGGGGGAAGTCCTATAGTAAGGGTATACCTGACGGCGGCCATCTTGAAATCCGCCATTTTGAATTAAGGTTAAGTTTTTAAAATAGGAATAGGGTCATATGATACATGATTTAAGGCGCAAATTTAATCAGAAGAACAATGGTGACGTTAATTTTGATTTACGCGCAATTGGTAAAAAGTTACAGGAAAATTAAATATTGTTGCAGCATATGTATTAGTCCTTTACCCCACCTTGTAAATGTTGTGTTAATGATAATAATTAAATATAAAGCAGGTGGATAAATATTAGGTCTATGGTAAGAGTTGCCTTGATGGCGGCCATGTTCAAGTCCGCCATTTTGAATCAGACAAAAGTTTTAAACAAAACGCATAACATTGACACCTTATTAATAGCAAATTTTACCATAACTCCAACAGTATAACCATTTTTGCTTTATCATTAACCAGCACAAAATTACGACTACTGCTTTGACGGAATTGTTAACGACAAATGTGTCAAGTGTAACTCGATTGTCTTTGTCAGGTGTGCTCACTGTGAGCAGAGCATTTGTGCAAGCCATGCACTCTTTTCTGAACTACATATTGATTGTACTAATTGAGGACTTTTGTGGAAGAAAGACCCAAGTTCAATTATGACTCAATTCCACTTTGGTCATTTTTCCTTAAATTAGCAACTTGTTTATGCGATAACAAATTCTGGTTAATGATAAAGCAAAAATGGTTATACCGTTGGATTTATGGTAGAATTTGCTATTAATAAGGTGTCAATGTTATGCGTTTTGTTTAAAACTTTTGTCTGATTCAAAATGGCGGACTTGAACATGGCCACCATCAAGGCAACTCTTACCATAGACCTAATATTTATCCACCTGCTTTATATTTAATTATTATCATTAACACAACATTTACAAGGTGGGGTAAAGGACTAATACATATGCTGCAACAATATTTAATTTTCCTGTAACTTTTTACCAATTGCGCGTAAATCAAAATTAACGTCACCATTACTCTTCTGATTAAATTTGCGCCTTAAATCATGTATCACATGACCCTATTCCTATTTTAAAAACTTAACGTTAATTCAAAATGGCGGATTTCAAGATGGCCGCCGTCAGGTATACCCATACTACATGACTTCCCCCTAGTCCTAATATGTAGCCATATATTTGTTATTCACCTTTTGTCGTTACAAGAGGTCTTACAGGGCTTTTACCTCCAACTGTATGAAGACTATTTTGTACTTCCATGTGATGTTCTGGTAGCTGTATCTCCTGAATCCCTGGAGCTTCGCACCTACAACTTCACTGAAATACTGACCACATTTAGTACTACTTTCTCATATGTGTCTCAGTCAGCAACTCGATTCACCCAAACGTAAGGTTTACTTGTCAGAGGTGTCCGTTTCTGAGAGGTTACTACAATGTAATTTCTCACAACGGTAATTGCATGCAATAATATATAATAAATACATTATGTATGAGCGTAAATACGAAAAATTCAATATGAAAATACTCTATTTAGATCGTATTTGAATAACTGGAAGGATGAAGAATAAATTCATTTGTGTTAAATAATATTATTACTGGGGTATGTGTTAATATATTCGTATACTGCAACTGGCTAAACGCTTTTGTTTACCAAAAAAGCCATGTTTTTTCCTCTACAAGGATAATAGAACTCATTAGCAAGTGTCCTCTGAGAATCCTCACTACTGCTGCGGAAGAAACGTGTAAGTGTATGCGTCTGTGCGTAGGAAAAGGGACTAAATTTGTTAGGGAAGGGACTAAATTTATTATATTTCGTATAGAATTCATGGCCATACGACTGACTCTGCATTAGTGTTGTTGCTTATTGAAGATTTTCTAGAATTCTACCAGAAAGCAGTTTATTGCGGGCAGAAAAAAAGAAGTATTTCAAGTTCAACTTGAAGCTGTTCTGTTTGATGGTTCACCAGATCTAGACTTGTGATAGATACACTTGTGGGGAAAAGACTTTTCTATCTACTGTAATATATCGCAGAACCGAGAATAATTCCTGTCCGTTATGAAGAGGTTATTGAAACGTTTGGTAGGAAAAGGGCTGTCCGCGTCCGTATCTGAGAGTGTCCGTAAAAGGGAGGGTTTTATCCCGTAAGAGAACATATATTTTTGCCCGGACAAAAAAAATTGTCCGTACTATAGAGGTGTCCGTTATTGAGAGGTTTCACTGTATAACGAAAAATGACAAAGCATGCTTAACTACAAATTAACATTTTTGGTACTTTTTTTTCATTATCAGTTAAAAAAAAAGACATCACATAAAGTAGGTGTATGCCTGACAGGATACAGAGTCACGTAATCGTAATAAGCAATTCATTATTTCTAATTAGGCCTCACGTTCCCAACAAGTACGTGTGGCAATTAAGAGTCGTGACATAACCATGGGGATTTTTTTTTTTTTTTTTTTTTTTTTTTTACATTATTAGTTCTTGCAGACTTCAAGTATCGTTATGAAATGCATGAATGCATACAATATGAATTTGAAACAACGACATACGCGCCTTTGGAATGACATACATTAGTTTCATCCATTAGCAAGCCCTCGTTTTAAAGTTTCTTCAATATTTGAAGATTAGCTTGCTAGCAGCAGCATTCAAAATAATAGAATAGAATAGAATATTTTATTGTCATTGAGCTTTACAAGCAGTAGACAACGTCCGAATGAAATATACATATAGATACAGATATATAAAATACAGATACAGATATATATAAAATAATCATTACATACAATCAGTTATTCGTTAATATTACATATATATACATATATATATATATAAAATAATCATTACATACAGACAATCAGTATTGGTTAATATTAAATATATATATAAAATAATCATTACATACAGACAATCAGTTATTGGTTAATATTATTATGAACAACCTAATAATATTTGAAATAAAGTGATACTGCAAACTAGGACACAATGTCTTGACATTCACTAAACTCTTGAATTGAGTAAAATGGATTCGTTATTAACCAGTCATATAACTTTTTCTTAAAAACCTTAAATGGCAGCTGTTGTATGGAGGATGTTAGTTTATTAAATAGCTTTGGTCCTATAACTAAATAACTATTTTTGATCTTCGATAATCTAGTGAAGGGTATATCAATTTTCTTACACAATCTAGTATTATATGTATGTACTTCATCTCTGAGTGTCATATTTGCCAGGTTTTTCTTAGTGTAAAGTAGCACTTGATAAATATATACATTAACTACTGTCATTATCTTAAGCCTGATAAATAGTGGTTTGCAGTGTTCTTTATCATGTGTTCCAACAATAATCCTGATGGCTTTCTTTTGCAAAACTACTACTGGTAAGATGTAATAATACTGGTAAGATGTTTTTATTCCCCACCAGAGATGACGTGGGTCAATGCAAACTTGATCCATGACCCACCATCCACCATCCACCTTGACCCACTTTGACGTATCACCCACTAAAAACCCATTGTCATCAACCCTGATCCATAATCAACGTCATGTTCTTCACTGACTAAAGAAAATGAAACGAAATGAAATTTTTAAGTCCCACGGTTATGCCGGTTAGGCTAAAGGAGATGGTGATGATGAGAGATGAATGGAATGGTGGAGTGAAGAAAGTGGGAGGGAACGGGAGAACCCCAAGAAAACCCACGCACACCGTGTTTGTGCACCACAAAGTTCACTTGGCAGGGGCAGGGTTTGAACCCGGGACCCCAAGCACCAGGGGTGAACGCTTTACCACTGAGCCACCGCAGCCTCCTTTTCCTCGCTTTCCCTTATTGTTTTCGTTCTAGGCGATAAATATTAACCCTAGAGAGACCAAGGGGGCGGTCAATTTTGCCCGTGACTTCTTTGTTATTTACTTTATATGGATTAATACGTATTCAGAATTCTCTCTTTTTTTCTTTTTGTTATTGTTCTTTTTGAAGATCAAGTGGAATATACGGTACTGTATTGTTTTTTTTTTGTAAATAATAATAATAATTCATGGTGTGAGGGCCGATTTGACCCTCCCTCTTGGTCATAGGTGTTACCCATCTTTGTTTTCCCCAAAATTCCTTTCATTTGCTTTTTATATCTAAAACTTTATTACTTTTCAAAAACGTTATTTTTCTTCTTTATATAACTTAACACTTAGTCTTTTACATAACTTGATTGATTGATTGATTTTGAGTTTATCGTCCCGTTCAGCAGCGAGGCTATATGAGACGTGGACCTACTGATTAACGTGGAATCCGAACCACATGAGCTCCCGCCGGGAATCGAACCCGGGTCTCCCGCGCCAAAGGCGCGTACGCTAACCGCTTAGCCAAGGAGGAGCTCTCTTTTACATAACTTGTAGAATGTAAATAATAATACTGGTTTTCTGCATAGTATTATAAGAAATTTGGAATAACATATAAGGAGTTTTATGCATTGTATTTAGCTTCATCTTCTTTTTTTTTTTTTTTTTCAAATGAAAAGCACAATTCCTTGGAAGCTTCTTTTCCAAAATTTAGCTCAACACGTTAACTCAAATTGAACACATATACAGGGTGACCATAAAGTCTTGCCCTGAATACAAAAATTTATTACAGAAGAACCGTTTGACATAATAATGTAAATAATGGTCAGTTACATAGGTTAGTATTACAAGTTTTTTTTAAAGACCAATTACGTTAGACCACTTCAACGTGTGCCCCCTTGGTAGCTAGGAGAATGTCTAAGCATTGCGCTTTCTCCTGCTTCGATGCCATTTCGCCAAGTAACGTACTGCGTCACTCTGGGTAGCACTAGTGCCATCTATTGGTCTTAAAAAACTTGTAATACTAACGTATGTAACGGAACAGAATTTACATTATTCTCTCCAACGGTTATTCCGTAATAAATTTTTATAATCAGGGCAGGACTTTATGCTCACGGCGTACTCTGAAAGCTACTTAAAACTAGTGCGGGCTAATTTGATTCCCCCTCTCCTCCTTGGTCCTTCACGTAGCAAATGCGAGCACGGCCTTTCCAGGGTTAAAACCAGAAGTCGTTAATTTGAACCACTTCTGGTTTAAATAGAGGATTAACGGAGGAGATGGAACCTATTCTTGAAACGCTGAAGCGATTGAAAAAACCGATTACCGATATCTCTTACAGTTTTTGCTGTATGCTCTACTCATAATTACACTCAACTTCGGGTCTACTCATAATACACTAGACTATCGCTAATCCGGCCATTCCTGGCACATATGGGTGCCGGATTATTGAGTGTCTGACATTTATTTGATTTATTTATTTATCTTGTTTTTTTTATTTATTTTGAAAACATAGGAAATATAGTGTACTGTACTTTATTAAATCGAAGGATATAATTTTAAAACATATAGGATATACTTTATTAAATCCAAATATACATTAATTTTCAAAGAAAACTTAGTCCTTGACTAGTATCACTCACAATGAAACATGTCCCTAATTTTTAAGGAAACATTTTGTGTGTTGGCGTATTTTTTGCGCTCGACTTTAGCCATCTGTTTTAAGTTGGTCACAAGAAAGCAGGTGAGGTTAGATTTACATCGAAGTTGGACCACCTGAGTGTGACGTATTATTATGGGGGTTAAAGTGGAAGAAAATGAGCCCTATGAGGCTTCTGACCCCCTTCGCTTGCTGACGCTTAATCAGCTATGTTTCATAACGTAAGTAAATCATTTTTTGTTTAAATCAATAAAGTTGTGTGTGGAAAGTCTTTCCCCCTACTAATGCCTCTGACATCTCCCCTTCTCTACAGTATCTTCAAACTAACTCCAACAACCCCTCGCTTGGCAGGGCCATTAGTAGGTAGAAGAATAGAGACTTCTTATTCTTCTGTTGGTTTATAACGTCATTGTTTATAAGAGCTATCAGAAATCTCTAGGTAGATGGTGAAAAAAGCAGAATTTATGCATTATATATTACGTAGAAGGGAACACGACTATTATTTTCACCTTATTTTAATGAAAAAGTTTTATTTAAATTAAAAAAAGAAAACTTTCCTTGGGCTGGGTTTGAACCCACGCCAAAAGCAGTTGTCATAACTAACCCGCTCGCTAGTACGCTCGGCTACGACAGTATCTGGCGTTTGCTTTGTGCTATATGTGTCCTAATGTAGGGATAAACAGATAACTCCAACCAATCAGAACCGTGTATTTAATTCCTATGACTAGGATTGAGCGTGTTTTAAAAATATGTTGCGAGTTGAGGGAATTTACTCAAAAAAAAAAAAAAAAACGAACACTGAGTCTGATAAGTAGCTTGCAACTCTAAAAGCAAAAACGTGAATCATTTTTTGTTTGTTTTTTTCCCTATTCTTTATTTTTTTTTTTAAAGAACACTTAGGTTAGAAATGTCAATAGCATGTAATCAATTTACCTGAATGATTAAAGCTAAAGCAATAAATGACTGAAACAGTTTGATTAATAGTACCAAGACTGATTCAAAAACAATAGAAATACTGAGGAAAACATTCGTAAAACGGCGTTATCAAAACAAAACGTACCAGTATTATGTACAATATGGTATGGTACATGCAATTAGCAAACAATGGATGCTGTCAACAATTGAAGATGCAGTTTGCTTACAAGAAAAAATTGTGATACATATTAACATCATTAGATACAAAGAGAACATAGGTTATCACACAATTTCATATGTCATGAAATGGTCAACTTCAAGTTTAATAAAGTTCCTTTTTTCTTTTTTTTAATATGAAAAACAAAACGTAACAGCTTTTAGATTTTAGAAATTTGTTTTCTGACTACTCTGCAAAAGGAAAGATACAGGAACGTACTTTCATTACATCAACTTCATTTACTCAATTTTTCTCTTTCTTTCTTTCTTTTCTTATTTTTTTTAAAGCTAATATTTCTTGATTTTTCTCGAACTTAATGAATAGTTAGAGAAGGCGAAGTGAAGGAAGTGCATTCACAATACAAAAATAAATAAATAAATAAATAAATAAATAAAATAAAAAAATAAATAAATAAATAAAATAAAATAAAATAAACGTATATACAATTTACACTCATATGCAAAAATTACGAATAATGTAGTTTGCAGGTAGGATTGGTAACTTTTGAAAATGCAAACACCGAAGTTAGCTCAGTGGTAGAGAGTTCACCTCTGGTGCTTGGGGTCCCGGGTTCGATCCCAGTCCCCCGCCAAGTGAACTTTGTGGTGGACCGTGTACGTGGATTTCCTCCCACTTTCTTCATTCCATCATTTCATTCATTATTCATCATCGCCATCTCCTTTAGCCTAACCGGCATAACCGTGGGACGTAAAACTCAAAAGATTTCATTTAATATTTTTCCTGGAGTACGTAGAATCTTAAGAGTGTGACGTCATCACTCATCAAAAATGTAAACAATCTGAAAGTGGTTACTTCACATAAAATCGAGCGATTCGGAATTTGAATTTAATAACTTTAGTTACTTTTGTAGCATTTGTTAAACTTACTTCAATATTTTCTATAAATAGAAACCCTGCTTTGTATATACTTAAAAACACAAACTATTTGCGCAGCAAAACAATATATTCACATTAAAAAAAACTACATACGCGTTACAGTATCGCCAACTAACACTTTGGCTTTATCAGACACTGTCTCATATAACTAACGCGCTCGCTAGTAGTGTAACGGTACATGTAATTTTTGTAGTCTACCATCAATAATACATCGTATTTGAAACAGAGAAGCAAATATAATTGGAAATATAATAATGGTATGCACAAAATATACTTGGAAAATAAGTCTTAAGCTGGGGATGGTAATGTCTCATAATGCCTACGTAGGTTTTTTTTATTTATTTATTTATTTATTTATTTATTTATTTATTTATTTACTAGATCTGGATGCATTATTTAATTGGAAGATGTAGCTGAGAATCAAACAATGCTAGCTGCGCTGTTGAAAATGTGCTTTTGTTGACCTTTAGCAGTTTTGGTAAGTTCAGTACATTTTACTGTCTCCAACTCTTCAGCAAATTCCGCGCACGACAGGTCGATATCAAAGCGAATTATAAGCTCTGCTTTAAGTATGTTCATCAACAAACGATCTTTTCGTCACTCCAAAATAATCTGAATACGAGGATCACTACGAAAATTTTGAGATGTGAAATAACTTACACACTTAAAATCAATTTAACACTTACATTTTCTCAAAGTATTCACCATTACACTGTACACACTTTTGCATCCTCGAAAACCACTTTTGCAAGCAGTGTTGCCAGTCTTTTTCTTCAAGTGTTGAAAGTTCATTCTCGTAAGCCACTACAGCTTCTTCAGGGTTGCAAAATCTCTTCCCACGCATGCGATCTTTGATGCTGGGGAACAGAAAAAAAAATCACACGGGGCCAGGTCAGGCCTATACGGCGGATGAGTCATAAGTTTGACCTCCGTAGATTCTAAAAATTGAATTGTGATGTTGGCCGTGTGTGCGAACGCGTTGTCATGATGAAGCAGGATCCCACACAATCAAGTTCTTGGACGCCGTTCCCGAAGCTCCTGGAACACTTTTGTTAGGCAAACAGTGGTGTACCACTGAGCAGTAACAGTCCTTTGTTCTTGAAGTGGAACAGTTGCAACATAGCCAGATTTGGAGAAGAAAGTTGCGACCATCTTCTTCTCCCGGTCGCTTCACTTTCGTGGATGGATTTTCGTCTGGAAAGATCCAAACTGTAGACTGGCGTTTATTTTCAGGGTCAAATTGATAGATCTAAGTCTCATCACCAGTAACAATGTCAGAGACGCGTCGAGAATTGCCTCCATCAAATCTTGCAAGCATTTCTTCGCACCATTCCACACGCATGAACTTCTGCTGTTCAGTCAAAGTGTGAGGCACCCAACGAGATGAAGCTTTCCTCAGCCGAAGATGATCATGAAGAATTTTTGTTACTGCTGGCGATCCAAGGTTCGTTGTAGATTCAATGTCCTTGAAAGTTGTTCGACGATTTTCTCGAATCATTTGTTCCACAGCGGCAATGTTTTCATCTGACCCAGCTGTTGCCGGACGTCCAGCTCTCTCTTCATCTTTAAGCGATGTCCGGTCTCTTCTGAATTTACCAAACCACCGAAAAATTGTAAAACCACCGAAAAACCACAGGGAAGGAGCAAGGTTCCCAAATGCCCCCTGCAAACGGTCAAGGCTTTGAGTCTCGTTCAAACCACTTTTGAAATCGTAAAGGATCATTGCCCGAAAATGTTCCCTTTCGAGCTCCATTCTAGACAGCCGAATACTGCTCACATCAACAAACAAGTGAAGGCGATACGGCCACGCCGATAAGCGAGGCGAGTTGAAACTTGCTTCGCTTTTTCGCTCTGGATACCACTACCGAACGCAATTGTTGGAATTCAAATACTGTGCACAACAATGCGTATCTCAAATCTTTCGTAGTGACCCTCGTAGAAGAGAGAATAGGACTAGTAAAAGGAAAAATTAAGGGACATTTAGCGTCCGGTCTCGAGGTTGTACTGGACACCGGATAAGGAGGTCAAAAACCGAACTGTCCGGTAAAATACCGGACGGTTGACAACCCTATTTGCAGAACATACACGAAAGGAATGGAGACGCATCGTTGGTTGAATTCCTGATGCTAACATACAGAAAACAGTGTGAGAAAAGACACATAATACGGGCAACACTAACGAAAATGCACAGAGGTGTAAAAATAAGAAAATGTACTCATTGCGTATTCCACGGGAAGAGAATTACGTACATGGACATCAGTAGAGTGCAATCTCCTCGTACTGCAAGACACGCAGCAAAACGTGATTTAAGGATTTTCACTACAGCGAAATTAAACTACCGCTAATTTTAGAGTTTTTCTGTAATATCTTCAAAACAAATAAAAATATTCAAAAAGCAAACACGTGGTGAAGTAGACAACACGATTTTGCACGTGATACCTTTACCACAGTTCATCTAACTCCTTTTGGCATGTCACTATTTACAGTACCCGTAAAAAGATGCTAAATCTATCTACAGTTGTAAATCGAAATCAGATGGATGAGTGGTGATAACAGTATCGCATGCAAAATCGTATTGTCTAGTTCACTACGCTTCTGCTTTCTGAATATTTTTATTTGTTTTGAAGATATTACAGAAAAACTCTAAAATTAGCGGTAGTTTAATTTCGCTGTAGTGAAGACCCTTAATACATGGCGGAGGTGTTCTTGAGTCGCCTTTCTCAGCTCGGAAATGAATCTTGGAGTCATACAGGGCCAGTGTCCTGAGCAACCGAGTCAATCGTGACGGGGACATATAGCCTCGATGCTGACGTTCTCATTGACCCCCCTACTCATTCTAACCATACAGGGCCGGATTAAATGGGCTTAGGGGGGCTATAGCACCGGGCCTCCACTCTGATCAAAATCTCAACTGGCTGTCTAAAAAGAATCATAAAGATACAATCATCATTCTAAAATAAAATATGATCAAAAATATAAAACATATTCTCTAACTTTCCTTCTGTACTTTCACAGAAACGTATTAGGTAAAGTCAGCAGGGACCACATATTTTCTCTAGCCCCGGGCCTTCAGATAGGCTAATCCAGCCCTGGAGTCATATGTGACGATGTGCAATTTTGTCACATGCATGTTTTAATGGATTCAAATATGATAATCGACTGGGCCAATCGAATCGTCTCATGTCCTGAATCTCAAGATGTTCATTTACTATGCCAGATCGATGGAGACGTAGATTATTTGTCAATTACAGTGGAGTACCGATTATCCGAGTTTCGATTAACCGAGGTTCCGCGTTCTCCGAGCTTAATCCAAACAAACAAACAATAATTTACCTAATCCGGTTACAGTAGTACGCAGTCTGCAGGCTTTTGTTTCAGCAAGAAAGCTAACAAAGAGGGCGTAAAGATACACAAGTTAACGGAAATAGTCTAATCTTAAGTTCTAATTCTTGTATACAAAAATCAGACCATTCAGGAAATAAATTTACTGACTTTTACTGATATGATTTCTCTTATTGCCCTTCTCTCGTCTCGTCTCGAAAACTAGACGAGACGAGATTAGAAATTTCTTGAGTCTCGTAGACAACAGTAGTCAGGTCGGTAGCCAACCCAAAAATATAGGGGGAGGGGTCCGGCAGAAGTTTGGGGGGGGGCGATCCAACAATATTACAGTTCATCACCATATTATAGTTCATTTGGAAGCCTACCGTGAAAATTTTAGGAGGCATTAAAAATGTGGGGGGGGGGGCGTTCCCCTAGAAACCCCTTGGATACGGGCCTGACACTGGTACACCAAAGTATTAGACCTCAAACACGGTTTAACTGTTACATGATTCACATATAATTTTATAAAGCAATTGTACGAACACAATGAAAAACATTTATTAAGATCTACAATTGCACAATAAATTCCAATAATAAATATGGCTTAAATGTTGTTGTAACATATCCTTCGTAGCCCTTTCGTGATGCGGATGGATTCTAATAACTTCTAGCTAAAATAAAGAAAAAATAGAGCATACATTTTATACATAAATTTACATAATTAGACGAGAAGAAAGGCTTTCCGAGAATCGAGAAAAGACAAGAATTCTTCGTGAATCGTTACGAGACAGTAGCGTACGCAGGAATTTATTTCGAGGGGGGGTTCAAACTCAATATGAGGGTATTTTATATATTAAAATTACTAAAATTGTCCCTAAATTGTCCCTAATTAGGCTAAATTTGTACAAAAGTCAAAATTTCGGGGGTCCAGACCCCCAGGACTCACCCCCTGCGTACGTCTCTGTTACAAGACGAGACTTCCTCAAAAATTAATCTAGACGAAAAAACCTTGTTTCTCATCTCGTATCGTCTCTTCAGGTGCGCAACCTTACTCACAGCACTGGAGCAGACCCCGAGAGGATAAGCGCGACATGTCCCCCAATCTTGCAACTGGGGGACTATCCCCTCCAATAATCCGATTCTAAAGTGTGTTTTTTTTTGGGGGGGTAAATAATGTTTGGGATTCATCTACCGTAATACGAATCTCATCATCCTCTCGAATAGGCCACAAATCTTTTCGCCTCCCAATGTTCAAGACAACTCTGCTCCCCTAATCCTCCAAGGGGGGCGCCCATGTTGGGGTTTCCAAGGGGGGAGGGGGCAAGTATAAGCGACGTTTCAAAAATAGTTTCAAATTTTGCTGTAACTAATGTAAAAGTTCTATTGGATTTTCGATATTCTGAAGTACAATTTACTCTAGGGAGCCAAGCGCCCCCCTTATCGGCGCCCTTGTCCACAGCATTGTTTTTCAACTTCATAAATATTTTGAACATTGCTTTAAAAAAAGATGATTATGGGAACGTTCTTCCCCCCCCCCCTTCCAGCAATGTTGAAGACAAATTTACATCGATGCTCACAAGTCGCCACTCATTTGCATTATCTATGACCCCACTCTGCATGATCACTCTTTACCCCACTCGACCTAATCATTCCATCGTTGAGGATGACCCTCACTGATCTCAAAAAGGACTAACTAGTGTTAAAAATAAGATCATTGAAGCTCTCGTGTTACACACATGTTCTTCCACTCTAATTGCATGGTTACATTGTGGTTTCATCGTACCTAACACACAACTGAATGTGTGACCCCCTCGATGTTACGTCACAAATGCTCACGGCTAATTCACACGTCCTGCTTCCTAAGTCTTTCTCTCAATTAAGATTGGTCCCGTTAGAACACAGACAGCCAGTACGGCAGGTGGAAAGCCATAAGGTTTCTCTCTATAGAACATATACATATATAATGTAATCAAGTTTTTGTTTCGTCTCAGCGTGAGATAAGATACGAGAGGAATAAATTTTTAAGAAATAAGTTGTTTGGATAAGAAAAAAAAATGTCTGAGAACCAAGCAAGGACTTAACCTTGTGTATGCTGCTAAAACTACTTCGTTGTTATCCAAGAATTTTCAAATAACGGGTTTTCCTCTCAGCGAAAACCTGCTACACACATGGACACACAGAAAAAGACTTTATTACTTTCCACGAAAGTGGAGAACAGATGCAGTATATTTTAGAAGTCAAATTTATTAACCATAAAAGATATTTCTAAAACAATGCTGTCAGAAAATGCACTATACAGGAGAAAATAATAAAATGTACAAAAGGAGAAAATAATAAAATTTACTAAAAAGGAGGAAAGAATAAAATGTACTTAAAAGGAGAAAATAAAATGCACTGAAAAGAAGAAAATAATAAAATGCACTAGAGGGAGAAAATAGTTTAATGCACTAAAAGGAGAAAATAGTAAAATGTACTAAAAGGAGAAAATAAAATGCACTAAAAAGGAGAAAACAATATTCTCATTTCTTTTTAGTGAATTTTACTATTTTCTTATTTTAGTGCATTCTATCATTTCCCCTTTGTAGTATATATTTTCTTTCATTTTCTAGGGTAATTTTTATAATTTTTGCCTATTCAGTACATTTCATTATTTTTCCTTTTGTTTATTAGTTTCTCCTTGTTCTGCATTTTATTATTTTTCTCTTTTTAGTGTACTTCATTATTTTCTCCTTTTAGTGCATTTAATCATTTTCTCGTTTTAGGATATTCAATTATTTTCTCCTTTCCAGTGTGTTTTATTATTTTCTCCTTTCTAGTGCGTTTTATTTTATTTTCTCATTTCTAGTGTATTTTATTATTTTCTCCTTTCTGGTGCGTTCTATTATTTTCTCCTTTCTAGTGCATTATATTATTTTCTCCTTTCTAGTGTGTTTTATTATTTTCTCCTTTCTGGTATGGTCTATTATTTTCTCCTTTCTAGTGCATTTTATTATTTTCTCCTTTCTGGTGTGGTTTTATTTTTTCACCTTTCTAGTGTGTTTTATTATTTTTTTCATTTCTAGTGTGTTTTATTATTTTCTTCTTTCTAGTGCGTTTTATTATTTTTCATTTCTAGTGCATTTTATTATTTTCCCATTTTTAGTATATTTTATTATTTTCTCCTTTCTGGTGTCTTCTATTATGTTTCTCCCTTCTAGTGCATTATATTATTTTCTCCTTTCTAGTGTGTTTTATTATTTTCTCCTTTCTAGAGTGTTTTATTATTTTCTCCTTTCTAATGCATTTTATTATTTTCTCCTTTCTAGAGTGTTTTTATTATTTTCTGCTTTCTAGTGTGTTTTATCATTTTTTCCTTTCTGGTGTGGTTTTATTATTTTCTCCTTCCTGGTGTGTTCTATTATTTTCTCCTTTATAGTGCATTTTTATTATTTTCTCCCTTCTAGTGTGTTTGATTATTTTCTCATTTGTAGTGTGTTTATTATTTTCTCCCTTCTTGTGCATTTTATTATTTTCTCTTTTTCGCCATTTTCTTATTTTCTGCTTTTTTAATGCATTTTATAGAAATATTATTTTATAAATTCTTTTACGATTATTAAATTTCACTTCTAAAGTACACTGCATCACTTCACGAAACATCATTTTCGACATCAACTACGAAACTATCCATTTCCGATCACAGGTTCATATGAACTTTTTTCTCATTTTAATGTGAGGAATCTGTCCTCAAAATATTGTGATACATTTTTGTAAGTGTAACTCTCTCTCTCTCTCTCTCTATATATATATATATATACAGTAGTGTATTTACGGGGGCTTCCGGGCTTAAGACCCCCCCCCCCCGAAATCTTACTTACTATAGCGAAGTATATGAAATATCTTGCAGAATTTTTACATTTCCAGGCAAAGCCCCCCTCCCCGAAAGTTAGCAAAGCCCCCGAAACAAAATCGTAAATATGCCACTGTATATATATATATACAATAGTACCATTCACACACACACACACACGGATCCAGGATATGATCAAGGGAGGGGCTAAACCACAGTTTGCAGTTTTATCCAGTGTATACTTGAGTGTCAACGGGGGTGCTATAACCCATTGGATCCGTGCCTATATATATATATATATATATATATATATATATATATATATATATATATATATATATATATATATATATATATATATATATATATATATATATATATATATATATATATATATATATAGTGTGTGTGTTTGTGCTTATTATAGACTATTTTTCTGTGATAGAACAGAAAATACTCAAAATATACGGTTATCAAGTTAATAGATAAAATAGATGTAAGTGTAAGTTATTTTTTAAAATATAAAATTGCATACATGTAAGCCTACAAGTAACTAAACATTTGTATCTGACCTCTGAAAAGCACATATTGGCAATACCACTTTTTTTTTTTTAGTGACTGCGAAATGATTAATTGAAAAAAAATCAGGAAAAAAAAGAACGGGAATGCCCTGAGAAAACTAACAGACAGGATGGCATTCATCATGAAGTTAGTTGGTCGAAATCGAACAAGGGACCCCACGCACCAGAAGTAAGCACTCTACCACTGGGCCACCATTTTGTTCATCTCAATTGTATCTATCAATTAGTATGTCTTGTCTTCGGGCATTTTTTAATATTTGTTTTTGAAACGGTAATAGTTGTAACCTGTAATCCATTCTTTTACTCTTATCTTCTTTAGCTTGAAAATACTACAGCATTTCAATGTACACTCATGTCCAAAATGATTGTCGCATATCTATAATTGTCTTCTTGTAAGAATATAATTTGATAATGATTTTTGCAGGGTACTTTTAATACTGATACTATGTGTATAATCACGAAATGTATATTTGTGGTAAATTTCATAGGAAAAGAATTATTAATACGAAAATTAGAATGAGTAAAACAAAATGTTGCTAAATGGACAAGAACAATTTTCGTTTTATTGTTCTTATTTACTGCTCTTTTGACATGAAATTTGCCACATACATATCTTTGCCGATTATACATATACTAACATTATAAGAAATACCGGGCGAATTCGTTATCAAATTATATTACTAGAACAACATATTTATAGACACGCGACAATAATTTTGGACATGAGTGTACATGGGCTTACATATTTCATTTTCCAAGACCATATTATTTTGTGATGCTGGGAGAATAAAATTGTGATCATAGGCGCCGACTTGAAGAAAATATTGGGGGGGGGGGGGCAAAACAATGAATAAATATATAATCATATTCAGCCGTTTTCTACCAACTCCTAGATAAAGGCCCCCTTCCCTCCAGATCTCGGTCTGCTGCATCCGCTCCACTGTCAAATTCATGACCTAAGGCAAATTTGTGTAAACGCATTAAAACAAATTCAAGTTCAAATTCTGGGAACTTCACTGCACCACATTGATCTTCACTTCTCATATCAGTGTTACTATAGTGTTGGTTGAAGCTTCAGTGCTCTATTAACTCTTTTAGGATTTTTGGTAACTTTTGTTACCATGGCGTACTATGGTCTTTGACCTCTCATTTAGATTCTAAACAGGTATTTGAGTCGTTTTTTATTAGTCAAGTCAAGGATAGACCAAAGAACACCCCAGATGCGTTTTGGAACCGGATGGTCAACTTGGCTGCGCCAAGTAGGGGCGGAAGGGCGTGCCGTTTTACTTTTTCTTAAGGCAAATTTCAAAAATTTTTCACGCCTGTAGTTTTCAAGATATCAGATTGGAATTGTACCTTTGGATATTTCTCAAATTTTCCTGTGATCTCTATACGTGAAGCCGAGTCCGGACACGAGGGGCGCAAATGTTCAGAGGGGCTGATTTTTTCAGTAAAATTTCAGTTTTCCCGATTTTTCCGGTTCAGGAATACGATACTTACTGTGGGTGGCACCGTTGGAAAGGGCTTGTTATACTAAAGAAAATAACGTTTAAACCATGACTCTAGGCTAAATAGTAATGACGCAGAATTTTTTTATAATAAGTATATACGTATGTGTGTATATAAAGAGAGAGCCTAAATTCAGACTTTCAATTTTTCTGCCCTTTGTTTTTAAGATACAAGATTGGAATTTTGCACACGTATTATGTACATAAAATGTATTTTTAGCAAAAATTCAGATCCCTACGTCAACCCAGGCCTATGCCAGAGGGGCAAAATGCTTTGGTTGGATTTGTAAAAATACTTCCGAATTTTTTCCCAATTATCTGGTTTAGGTGAATGATACGGACATGTGAGTGGTACCGTTGGAAAGGGCTTATCATACTGAAGAAAATGGCGTTTGAACCATGACTCTAGGCTAAATAGAAATGACCCAATACATTTTTAAAATATTTTATACCTATGTATATATAGAGGAAGTTCGGGTATTATGGAATTCCATTTTTGTTTCGCTTGTAACTCAGTTAATAATTGCACATTGAAACAAAAAGAAAAACAAGTATACGCCTTACATATTTGGCTTTATTTATGCATATCTTGATAAAGAAGTTTCGTTACAGGGGTGGGTAAAATTTATAATTTGTAAAGAAACCACTTTGGAGGGTAATATGAAATAGTCGAGCATGGAATACAAATGCTATACAGAAAAGAAATGAGTTTTCTGTTGAACATACAATGAATACAGTGACAATATATGAAAATTCTGAATGCCAAGCCATAACTGATTGTGATTACTTGCAAAAGTCATAAATATAATACTTTCCTTCAGGATCGGCACAGTCATTGTATGCTCACATTAAACATGATGAACGCTGGAACCAAGCTCACCCCTTGTATCATCAGAAAATCTGCTGTAATAAAAAATACACTTAGCATTGTTGTCATCATAAATGTATGTTTAATTACCCAATACCGATAGATATTTTTGTAATCAGAATACCATACGGAATACGGAATACGGAATACCATGCTTTTCTTGCGGGTATTCCATATTGCCCTCCACGCTACCTTGGAAACGAAAGAGCTGTTAAACGCATTCGAAGGCGTATAGGATAATTACGCTTATCAAACTACCTCTGCATATCCAACGTCATAGTAAATAAAAAATTGTTGTTCTATTACATTCCAATAGGAAAATACAGGTTGTAAAACACTCATGTGTAAAAATATTCCTGAATAAAAAATCAGATTTTCACGTCTACCAACACAACGAATGTCACAATCACATGGAGACTGACTGTAGAGCATCATGAAGACGTGAGGTAGTAGTGTTTTTCCTCTCCGCTTGGAAGCAACACATCACAGGCGAGATAATGAGGTATTTCATATTATCCGACTATTCCATAATACCCGAACTTCCTCTATTTATATACATATATGAAAAGGTGGGTCACCTTCAGACTTTCAAAAAATTCTCCCGACCTCAGTTTTCAAGATACAAGAACGAAATTTTGCGCACGTATTATGTATATAACAAGATTTTTTTAAAAGATTCAGTTCCCTACGTGAACCCAGGCCCGGGCCAGAGGGGCACAAAAATTTCGATTTTTTTTCGAAAAATCTCTTTTTTTTTCAATTTTCTTATTTCTGGTGTATAATACGGACAAGAGAGTGGTGCCGTTGGAAAGTATGAGCTATTCTGAGAAAAACGAGGTATGAACCACGATCCTACGATAAACAGTAAGGAAGCAGTAGCTGTTTGAGTGAAAGTCAAAATTTTACCTCAAAAAGTGGAAATCCTAAAATTGTTAAACGCCGATTTGAAAACGGTGCTTTTTATCGAATAAGAAGGCTGTTCCTAATATTGAATTAAAGGCATGACTAATTTACGACAGAAATTCTTGCTCCTCTTTGGCAATTCTTCCTCAACTGGATTATATTGGGGGGCGAGGACCCCACCTTTAAATATTGGGGGGGCCAAAAGTGCCCTGCCCCCCCAAAGTCGGCGCCTATGATTGTGATACTCTTCCACTATAAATTCTCACGACACAGAGCTCTTCCAACAGAAACGTTATTTTCAAAACACCCTGTCGAGCCGAGACACCCTCGATTCTTCTCTCAGCTAGACAACCCTATCCGCCACTGCTCACATCAGCCTACCTTAAAAAAAAAAAAAAAATCAAAGATCCTTTGCGATTCATAGGATTTTTTCCGAAAAGCAATGCTGCCAGACACAACAATATAATTATTGTTTATTCCTTGACACCACACACAGAGACTATTGAAAATCTTTATTGTGTGGAAAATTTTTAAAATCTTTTCCCAAATTAAAACCATTGTTTTTCCTCCGGTAAACAACCATAACTCATGAGAGAAGTGTTTCTTTTTTTTCCATTCGTGACATTTTAGGATTATATATACGTATACATACAAGATGATATTGTCTTTTTCAAATATAAAACTTCTTTTATTCTACAATAATGCAAACGCATAAAAATTTCAAGGTCGTACTTCTATAGTTTTAACATTATACGTATAGCATTCTATACATCTACGATCTTAGGAATGTAAACCAGGGTTAATACAATCTATATCTCTCACAGAGCCAAGTGTTAAGTCCCGAATAACATCATTACGTCACTATTCGACAGTTCAACATTAAGCTGTAATAATGTAATAAATTGTGGCAAAAGGACTACAAGTACTGTAAAATCGCAAAACATATTCATAGAAATATGGAAATAATTAAGTGGCGTGAAAGACTCGGGTTCGATTACGGGCAGGAGCTCATGTGATTGTAGGTACACGTCTCATATAGCCTTGCTGCTGAAACGGACGCTAAAATCAAATCAGATCAGAACCAGGATAAGGAATGATATCTGGGCTGAAGGACGTTACAAAATAGAGGACCTGCCCATGCAAGGATCTTATAAAATAGAGGATCTGCCCTTAAAACAAAATCTTGAAGCCATACGTCACAGTTTCGTCACCCCTACTCTGCCCACTTCGCCCAATAGGATCGCAATGTTTTGAGCCAACAATCATGGCGGAAACGAAAGTATCCAATCAGACAATGGCAGAAACGAGAGTAGCCAATCAGACGTGCCGATGCTCGGTTGTTTTTTGGCTTCATCGATTTAATAGGATGAAGATACATATGGGCAGATCCTCTATTTATAACACCCTTGTGCCCATGTGTATCTTCATTCTATTAATGCAATGAATAAGTCAAGAAACAACCGAGCATCGGCTGGCTCAAAACACTGCGATCTTATTGGTCGGAGCGAGCACAGTGGTGGTGGCGAAACTGTGACGTATGGCTTCATAATTTTGTTGTATAGGCAGATCCTCTATTTTATAACATCCTTGTCTGGGCTTTCGGCATCTATGGTCATGCCAGCCGTTACATATAAAGGAAAACGTCCGTCGGCGATCATACTGCCCGGGAAATTGAGGAGGAACAAACGAATGGGAAGGAAGGAAGCGGCCTGGGACCGCTATATTAGGTACTATTCCAGCATTTGCCTGGTGTAAATGAGGAACACCGGAAAATCTCTCTCAGGATTGCTAGCTTGAAAAAGTTGTTACACTTTTTCCACCGGATGTCCCCATCGAGAATTCAATCCGGGAACAAGGACAAGAGCGTTAGAAACTACGGTACGTGTAACCATAAGTATGGAAATGAGATATGTACGAAGTGTAGTACTTATAAATCAAACACAGTAGAACCACTATTAGCCGAGCTAATGTGGACGTGACTAGTTTCCTATAATCGAAACTAGGATAATACATATTTTCTCAGGATTCCTACTCAAACTAAGTAATCGAATTCACGGCTTTTTTCACAGTTTAAACGGTCTAAAATGTTTCAATTTCACGGTACAAAGTTTACAAAAAATAACCTTTACTGACAGTACAATAACAACAAAAATCGGTATGGTGTGGGACCCAAGACGCGCCCCCAATTTCTGTCTGCTTCCGTCCCTCTCCTTCAGCTTTTGAATTTTAAATAGTTTAAAAACACAGTTCTGCAACTCAAAACAATTTTTATTTTCTGACAAATTTCCGGAGTTTTACGGTTCGACAACGAACTGGAACAACATGGAAGAAAAACGATGGAAATTGATTTAGCGTTCTAAGAATAGGTACCATGTTCTCTCTGAACCTTCAATTCAAACCGGAAATGACAGAAATCAACCACTTCCGGTTGTAACGCCAATCGCTTGTAAAAACTGTAACCGCGAGAGAAGCAGTTTCCTGAAATTAATTTAAGCGCACCAACAATATATTTCATCTCTTTACTTAAATCGGAAGTGGTAGAACTCTATTACCACTTCCGGTTTCAATAGTAAATTGAGAAAATATCACGCCAAACAAACAAAATTGCTCCACTTGATATACACGTGACACCACCGCTGAACTAAAGTAATAAGCAAATCGTCTCAGGATGGTGGACCAACATTAAAACTGCTCTACTCCCACTGGCAAAGAAACCAACACTAAACTCTTGCAACCTCTAAACATTCGGCTGAGATCCATAAATACTAAAAGTAACAGTTATTTTAATGTAATGTGTGAACTACATATCAGTGACAGATCTACCCCGGGGCCACTGTTTTTTAGTGAGAAAAATAATTTATTATTTATATAATTTTAGAAGTTTAGAGTAATCTCATGATATACATACCATAATCTGGATTCTGGCTGCTCCCCCCCCCCCGTTTTCACCTCCTACATCCGCCTCTGCTACATACATACCAGTTTATGCTGCTTCTAAATCAGAGCAAAATATATCGGAATTTGAGTTGATTTTTATTAACATCCAGTGGCGTACCAAGAGAGTTTCCGGACTTTACCTCTGCTCCTTTGAAAAATATGATATTTTTAAGTTTAACGTCCCACGTTATGCCTTGTAGGCTAAAGAAGAGCGATAAGTAATGAAAGTGACTGATTCTGAAATTAAATTTTTGTGTTCTCCCACCGGGAATCGAACTTGGGACCATATATATATCAAAAATAACAATTTGCCATATTAATATATATATATATATATATATATATATATATATATATATATATACACCTGAAATGATATGAACTAGGGAGCTTGAATCCCCGACTTTGATGACATCCTGCGTACGCCACTGTTAACTTCACTTTCAGTAGCGATGTTATATGAGACGTGTACCCATAGCCAGTTCACAAGAGCTCCCCAGGAAATCGGACCGGAATCTCCTGTGGAGAAAGCAATATTTACAAGGGATTTCAGCGTAGTATCTATACAAATACAGGGTGTTCTGATCCAAAGGCGACAGACTTTGTATACAATGTTTCTTAATCAAAACAAGAATATAGTATATCTTTCACTTCATTGGAAGATGTAGATTATATAGTTGCGAAGGTATGAACGCACGGAAGTAGTATCGGCAAAATAAATTATCTCAAAAACTAACCATTAGAAAAATGGCAAACCTTGTTCGCACTCACATATTTCTTCATCGAAGCAAAAAAAAATAAATAAATAAAAATAAATAAATATATATATATATAATGTACTTTGCTGAAAAATGTTCAGTAACAGAGCTGTCGTTACGAATCCCTAGTAGCAAGGTTGGTTGGCCCACAGTTGGGGATTGAGTAAGATTTGGTCAAAACAATGGGTGATGGTCGGTGCGAGCCTATAGTGGAAAAACTTACGTTGGCCCAACGCTGGTTAAATGTATGGTTGGCCAACCAACTACTCTGCCGACCTTCACGCAACGACACTAGAATTGACTGTTTTTCCAACCAAGAAGTATGTTATTTTAGCATTGGCTAAATGTCGGGAACCGCTCTTTTGGTTGGGAAATGGTTGCCAAACTGGCCAAATCTGATGTTGGGCCAACGTTGGTATGTCACGTCGCTACCATTTTCACAAGGTTGAGCCAACAGATATTGCTATTAGGGAATAGGGTTGCCTTAGAGACGAGAGTTGCGTTTTTCTCGTCTCGGAAAGTGTCCCTGTTTGTATTGAAAGAGCTCTGTCACATCTCGTCTCGTGAGCCAATCAGATTCCGGAATAACGTTGTAATTATTGAACATAACTTGAGTGCAAACATCTCTTAACAAAGTACAAGCTAAACTTCCTGTTTTGATATAAGGAATAGATGTGCAGAATTTGACAGTTTCATCCCGGAACACCCTGTACATATATAGACATTCAATATGCAATAATACTAAACACTGTGTTTCTATATCATAGTAACCTTGAAATATTCAATAATGTTTCTACATAAGAGTATTGGGAACATGTTTCCTATATAGACCAATAAATTTTCAGTATAAATACTTGCCGCTGAGACTGGGCGACATTGGAGAGCATAAATCAATTTGGTGGGCCATGGACCGATTCAGTAAGAAGAACACACACAAAAAAAACTTGCTCACCCTGTCTGATCCACTTCTTCTTCCTTGGGCGTCCGAAAACCTTTGTAGCGTTACTATCTTTATGCATTGAGTTTTATTCACATACTACTTCCTGTACGTTACAGGAAATTGGAAAAATATTCGCACGAAACCCAGTTTCTATATTTATATCATTGGTTAGTTCCTTCACAAATCTCTCTAATAGTAATTATTGGTTTACGTTATTATTATTATTATTATTATTTTTAATTTATCTTTCCAATTCTCTAAAGCCAGCAATATTCTTGAGTTAATGTTTGCACTTCCTTTAAAAAAAAATCTTGAAAACGAGTTTTAACATATTTCAAACCTGTTGTCAATTTACCTTGACCTACGCATAAACTTTGACAAAGGGATATGTGTGCGCTCCACTTATATTAGCGGCGTCTATAAATAATAATCATTTCAAACTCTAATGATGTTTCATGAACGGTTGGATTAAATGAACAGTTTTCAGGCAAATGATTTTCATGAAATGATGCCTGCAGGACGAAAGAAAAAGCAATTTACCCAGATTTCAATTTTGGTAAGGGGCCACGTCAAGGGCGCCGATCCTGCCCTCCCTTCCCCAAAGCTCATGTGGCCCCCCTATTATATTTATGAATATACAATATTTGGCATAATTTGAATGCAATTTGTCTTAAAATTCTCATATATATACCTTCTGCATCTGAATGCCCTCAAATTTACACAGAAATAGGCGCCCTTGTCCACGGTAGGCTTAGTTTGATTTTATTTGATTGGGATCAATAGTTTCGAAAAAGATCATGAGTCAGAAACTGGTGATTTTGCTTTAGTCCATTTATTTATTTATTTATTTATTTATTTTGGAACACCAATTGCTCACAAATTGTTCATTTTGTACAATGAGAAGAAAACTTTTTTCAGAGGTCGATCAGAATTTTCAATATATATATATATATATATATATATATATATATATATATATATATATATATATTGTTGTTGTTTTTGACGCTCCCATCACTTTTCTGACTCATGACCTTTTCAAAATTATTCTACTGATTCATTTGATTTTCAATTTCAATCACATGAGCTCAATGACACAGTGCTCACCTCTGCCACTATAATCCAGAATTTTAATCCCACCACCTGCCAAGTGGCCTTTGCGGACCACAAATACCGTGTGCATGAGTTTTCTCGTAGTTCTCCTACTTCCTCCCAATTTCGTCATTTCACCATTATCATCCATATCATCATCACCGTCTTTTAGCCTCGTGGACGTAGCCTTCAACTTTTTTTTTTTTTAATTAGTAACATTTCCCACTTTCTTATTTCGTATTTCATCAAAATTTGACACCTAATCGTTGCATTGCGTACCCCGAACATATGCTACAAATAACGTTTCAATTAATCATGATCCACTAAATGTCGAAATTCTTTTCTTAAAATATATATAAAGGGTGTCTCACAATGAACGCAACTTTTGAGTGTATGCAAATTTATTGATGAAATGAAGTAATTTATATATTGTAAGGATCCCCACATCACGACAAAAGCACGTGCCAACTTAACCCCGTGCTATTGATTATAAACAACATAGCAGACAAGAAGCCGACACGAAAGACACCGAGGAACGCCGAAAGAAGACGGACCTCATGGAAGGACCCGAAGAAGACAGATAAAAGGCGGACCACAGAGGGACCCAGCATCAGTCGATCAACTGATCGTACCTACTTTAAACCTTGGAGGCTGCTATGAAGCTAAGGGGATCACCTTGAATACCATACCTCGTGAGGGATGCTATGAGCGGAGGTTCCTAAAACCAAATCATTGAGACTCCCAGAGGCTGCACTAAATCTAAGGAGTTGTCCGTACAGAACTCTATAATCTGTAACCTTGGTCATTGAAGAGATATTTTATTGTTAGAACTTTTGTAGACACACAAGACTTAATTTTATAATAAAATTCGTGAAGGGACACATCTTGGTCCATTATTGACTCTACCAAAGTCATTACAATATACAATTTTTTGCAGTGTGTGCCACCTGTGATTATGTATGAAATATGATTCAAAGTCAAAAGTCAAAAGTCCTCCACTCTTCTGCAGGCACATTCTCGTTCTGTCGACGAAATTTTCCATAACCTTTCGGCATACTTGAACCTCTAGTTCTGAAATTACACGCTAAATCTCGGTCTTGAGCTCTGGAAGTGATTTTTTTAAAGCGTACACACGAGATTTCAAATATCCCTCACAGAAAGAAATCACATGGTGGCAAATCAGAACATCTGGATGGCCAATCCATGTCACCATTGCGGGAAACCACTCGGCCAACTACAACCCTATTCGTACAGAAAACAAATGACAATCATGCGCTATCCGACGCTCCGTGACTGCTAAAAGAAAACAAATAAAAATCGTGCAACGTTCAGTGCAGCCAACTTACTAGAACGAAAATGGCGGACATTTCAAAAGTTACGTTAATTATGGGACATCCTTTATATATATTTTTGAGGTACACATGTTGTAATAAACACGCAGTATAATAATGCAAGTACACCTGTATACACTTACAAGAATCTAAT
Organism: Thermobia domestica; assembly: GCF_964235325.1. NCBI lineage: Eukaryota > Metazoa > Arthropoda > Insecta > Zygentoma > Lepismatidae > Thermobia > Thermobia domestica. The sequence continues at coordinate 19,187,091 of NC_137467.1, forward strand.
ACGTATAGGCTATACTGAAAGCTATTTACAATTTTATAAGTAGCTAATATTATTTATAAGTGCGGTGTTCTGAATTATACACTATACGTATATCAGTTAGGCGTGTTTAATAAGTTTAGTGAAGATGTTATAAACTCAGATAAAAGGAAAATATTGAATTTTGTGTGGCATTACTTTACTTAACGTGGCCACGTTAAAATGAATCACGTAGTAGCATACGAAGAGTAGACGAGATTATAGTACTGCAGGTGTTAAAACTGGCTCAGGATACTAAATGGCACTGTTTCATATCAGGGTACAGGGGGCGAATCCAGGACGGGCTTCTGAGGGGGGAGGGGGGTTGTAATACTGCTACTAAGAGCTACTTTTAAGAGCTCCAAACTCTGGGATTGGTCTTATTTATATAAAAAATAAGAAAGTTTTCTCTTCTTGGGGGGGGGGAAGCAATTGCCCTGATCGCTCCCCCTGGATCCGCCATTGTCAGGCACGAAATCGACACGAAATGCAACTTTGTTACTACAAAATAAGTGCCATTGATTACAAGTAAACGTGAAAGAAACTTAGATGTTCACATGGTAGATGATCCTGGAGCTCCGAGCGGTACTAGGCTTTGTTTTGCCAGACACCTCCCAAAAGTTTACTTGGGGTCCCAGAATCTGGATATATTTGCTTGGATAACAATGAAACACACGCATCTGAAATCTTCCCTTCTCAAGTGAGCTTTGTAGTGACAAACATCGTGTGCGTGGGGTTCTCCGGGTTCTCCCGTTTCCTCCCACCTTCTTCATTCAATCATTTCATACATTTCTCATCATCACAGTTTCCTTTAGCCTCGATGGCAAAACGTGGGATGCAAAACTTCAAGATTTCATTTCATTTTTCTTCCTCTCCCAAAAGTTATACAGAAACTGAAATCGCTATCCACCATAGGTATGTTGACAGGTATTGATACGATATACTGTAGGTTTGTTTATACCATTGGGAGAGTAATCTTATGGCCCCTCAGATGTTATCTTTTAAGACTGAAATGTTTTTAGTTTGTTCACCTATACTTTACTCCCCGTCTCCTCCCCCCCCCAAAAAAAAAAGAGAAAGAAAATATAACGGTCTCAAATAGCAAGATATTTGCGGTGCAATATAACCATTTCGTGAAATCAGATGTTAAGGGAACCTCGTAGATAATGACAATTGATTTCTCTTTATTGGGTGTCCATTATCATAACAAGCTTTAATGATTTCTATATGTTTTTATTTGTGAAAGTGGTAGGGCCGCGGTGGCTCAGTGGTAGAGCGTTCATCTCTGGTGCTTGGGGCCTCGGGTTCGATCCCAGCCTCCGCCAAGTGAACTTTGGGGTGGACAAACACCGTGTGCGTGGGTTTTCTCGGGGTTATGCCGTTTCCTCTCACTTTCTACATTCCACCATTTTCATTCATTACTCATCATCACCGTCTCCCTGAAACATTAGCCTAACCGGCATAACCGTGGGACGTAGAACTCAAAGATTTCATTTAATTTCATTGTGAAAGTGGTGCAACTATTTAGACTAATAGAAATGAAATTAAATGTTGAATAGAAAAATATTCTCTGTTAATACCAGTATTCATAAAACCAACCGATCTGGGAAGGAAAAAATTCTCTCAAAAATCACTAACTCAAAACACTTCTGTGCGTGTAGCAAATTTTAAAATCACGCTCGACCGTAGCCATAGAAGCTAAATACGCATTTCTGATTGGTTAAAATTATCCGTTTCTCGCCACGTAGCGTACATATAGCAGAAATCAAACGCTATTGCTGTCGGTCCTCATGGTCGAGCGTGCTAGCCATGGTAATCGTTTTTGACGTGGGTTCAAACCCGGCCCAAGGGTCATTCTTTATTTTCATAACACTTTTTATCATTAAGATAAGATAAAAATAATTCTCGTTTACTCTTGTACGTAATATATAATGCATAAAAAGTTATTTTATTTACGTTAGAAACATAGCTGATCGAGCGAAGGGAATTAGAAGCCCCGCAAGGCTTGCTTTGTTCCACCTTTACCCCCATGATAATAGAAAGTGACATTATGTCACACTCGGGTGGACCAACTTCGAACCTCACCCGTTACCTTGTGATCAAAATGCATATTTTTTAAAGGGTAGCGCTTGAAAAAAAAAATATGCCTCATGTTCTCACGAAATGTAACTCAAACATAATTATATTTTTTTTATTTTTATCAACACACAAAGTGACAATTTTCTCATATTACTATAATACACAATACGTGCACCAAAAGATTTGGACAATCAGAAACTGCAACCAATCAGAAACGTGTACTTAGTTCCTACGGCTAGGGTCGAACGTGAAAGATATATGCGTTCGGCAAGAACCATATTTTAAAATGGCCAACAGTTTTCTTTTTGTTCGAAAATAGTTTGTAACGAAAGCAACTGACTGAATTTAAGATCCATGGATTACAAAGTTAAAAACTCTTCTTAATTAGAATCTAAATAAATAACCATTGCAATTATAATTATTTAGTAAATAAGTATATGGCTTGACAAAATGGTATTTTTCTGCACTGGCACGATAGAACAATAAAACTTTTTTTTAAAAGTTAAGACCTCTTTGTTATGAATTATCGTGCTCTGTTTACCATATCAAATTACGTTCCAATTACGTCACTTACTCATGCTGGCAAACATTTTTTTCTGTGAAGTAAGATTTTCTTCAAAAGCATGACTCTTACAAGAATACTTCTCGTAATAATTATGCGACTTCATGTCTTATGTTTTTTTTCTCTCAATGATTGTGTCGTAATTTGAGTAATGACTATATTACGATTCACATTTTTAATTTAAAAAGTTTACAAAAAATGAAAATCCTACAGAAAGCTTAAAATAAATTTGTTAACTTCTCACTGAATGTTAGACTTGAAACTTGAAGTCACGAGAAACTGGGATAGCACCATAAAGTACAGGGTGGCCACAAAATTCCGTTACCCCTTTATAAATGCACATGAAACAAGACTTAGACCTGCACCCATATAGAACTACCCCCGTGCAATAATTATCGGCTCAGGATACTAAAGCATCGGAGAAAATGAAATCTTTGAGTTTTACGTCCCTCGGTGATGCCGATTAGGCTAAAGGAGATGGTGATGATGAGAAATGAATGAAATGGTGGAATGAAGAAAGTGGGAGGAAACGGGAGAACCCCGAGAAAACCCACGAGCATGGTGTTTGTCCACCACTAAAGCATCGGAGAGTGGAGGCACGTGTGGCACTCCTGATTTGGAACAGAATCTCCTGCATGTGATGATAGTGGACAGGCGTGGACAGCAGGCGCGAGTTTGGGCCATTCATTTTCGACAGCGTTGCGAATCACCAACCATACCTGGACATGTTGCAGAACTGTTTTTATCCTCTCTTGGAGGAGCACAGCATTAAAAAGACATGTTGGTTTCCGCATAATAGGGTACCTGCCCATTATGCCTTAGCCGTACGCGAATATCTTACAGAAGTCTTTCAGGGGCGTTGGATTAGGCCGGATCTGCCCCCAACACTTTCCTGGCCAGCACGAAGCCCAGACTTAACCACCAGATGTGGAGGTTCATAAAGGGAATCGTTGCACAAAACCGATGTGACACCACTGCCGAACTGACAGAAACTGTGAAACTAGCTTTCACTCTGCAATGCTCCACAAAATGTCGCACGGAATCTGGCGACTTACCATCCTTTCTCACGAGAATGACAGTCGAGAGACTGATTCTTTGGACTCTTAATGGTTCCTATCTCAATAAAACTTCTCGAAAGCATTGTTGTTCATGTCATTCAATTATTTCCGTGTAGTTATTTACATACGTTTAGTGGTTTATGTTACTTATTTTCAGGGGTAACAGCACTCTGGCAGCGTATTATCCTTTGTCATGAGAATGACGGTCGACAGACTGATCCTTTGGACTTTTATGTTTCCTATCTCAATAAAACTTCTCGAAAGCATTGTTGTTCATGTCATTCAGTTCTTTCCATGTACTTATTTACATACATTTAGTGGTTTATGTTACTTATTTTCAGGGGTAACAGCACTCTGGCAGCGTATTATCCTTTGTCATGAGAATGACGGTCGACAGACTGATCCTTTGGACTTTTATGTTTCCTATCTCAATAAAACTTCTCGAAAGCATTGCTGTTCATGTCATTCAGTTCTTTCCATGTACTTATTTACATACATTTAGTGGTTTATGTTACTTATTTTCAGGGGTAACAGCACTCTGGCAGCGTATTATCCTTTGTCATGAGAATGACGGTCGACAGACTGATCCTTTGGACTTTTATGTTTCCTATCTCAATAAAACTTCTCGAAAGCATTGTTGTTCATGTCATTCAATTATTTCCGTGTAGTTATTTACATACGTTTAGTGGTTTATGTTACTTATTTTCAGGGGTAACAGCACTCTGGCAGCGTATTATCCTTTGTCATGAGAATGACGGTCGACAGACTGATCCTTTGGACTTTTATGTTTCCTATCTCAATAAAACTTCTCGAAAGCATTGTTGTTCATGTCATTCAGTTCTTTCCATGTACTTATTTACATACATTTAGTGGTTTATGTTACTTATTTTCAGGGGTAACAGCACTCTGGCAGCGTATTATCCTTTGTCATGAGAATGACGGTCGACAGACTGATCCTTTGGACTTTTATGTTTCCTATCTCAATAAAACTTCTCGAAAGCATTGCTGTTCATGTCATTCAGTTCTTTCCATGTACTTATTTACATACATTTAGTGGTTTATGTTACTTATTTTCAGGGGTAACAGCACTCTGGCAGCGTATTATCCTTTGTCATGAGAATGACGGTCGACAGACTGATCCTTTGGACTTTTATGTTTCCTATCTCAATAAAACTTCTCGAAAGCATTGTTGTTCATGTCATTCAATTATTTCCGTGTAGTTATTTACATACGTTTAGTGGTTTATGTTACTTATTTTCAGGGGTAACAGCACTCTGGCAGCGTATTATCCTTTGTCATGAGAATGACGGTCGACAGACTGATCCTTTGGACTTTTATGTTTCCTATCTCAATAAAACTTCTCGAAAGCATTGTTGTTCATGTCATTCAGTTCTTTCCATGTACTTATTTACATACATTTAGTGGTTTATGTTACTTATTTTCAGGGGTAACAGCACTCTGGCAGCGTATTATCCTTTGTCATGAGAATGACGGTCGACAGACTGATCCTTTGGACTTTTATGTTTCCTATCTCAATAAAACTTCTCGAAAGCATTGTTGTTCATGTCATTCAATTATTTCCGTGTAGTTATTTACATACGTTTAGTGGTTTATGTTACTTATTTTCAGGGGTAACAGCACTCTGGCAGCGTATTATCCTTTGTCATGAGAATGACGGTCGACAGACTGATCCTTTGGACTTTTATGTTTCCTATCTCAATAAAACTTCTCGAAAGCATTGTTGTTCATGTCATTCAGTTCTTTCCATGTACTTATTTACATACATTTAGTGGTTTATGTTACTTATTTTCAGGGGTAACAGCACTCTGGCAGCGTATTATCCTTTGTCATGAGAATGACGGTCGACAGACTGATCCTTTGGACTTTTATGTTTCCTATCTCAATAAAACTTCTCGAAAGCATTGTTGTTCATGTCATTCAATTATTTCCGTGTAGTTATTTACATACGTTTAGTGGTTTATGTTACTTATTTTCAGGGATAAGGGACTTTGTGGCCACCCTGTAGCTACTTTTCATTTTACCCATTTTTTAAAAGGATTTTTTTTATTACAATGGTGGCATAATGATAAATGCTTCTTGCAGTTTTACGAGATGCCATTAAGTTTTTAAAAAATACATAATTTTTCTTTCTCTAAATGATGTTTATTCTAACATCCTACAGTATTATTTTCTCGCACATACCCAAATAATTTCGTAGAGCTGAGGCGGATGAATCTCGAACCCATCCACAAATCCTTTGTACTGTCCAAATTTCCAGTTTCTAGCTTCAGAGGTTAGACCTAGGAGGCGTTGATCAGTTAGACATTCATTCAGTCAGGATTTCTCCTTTTATACGTAGAGATTAATGCTACTTCATCCTAACCTTTTTACTCAATCAAGCATTAGCATTCTTCATTTTTGTTTTTATTGTGGTGAAAATACCTTTCCATACAAAATAAGGTGCTGGTGTAGTTTTGGCACACCACATATTGCAAGATTTATAGGTAAAATTCAATACTTTGTGTGCAAAGACATATTTATAAGGAACAAATTTCTGCAGGCAACAGAATTAAATAGAAAGTAGTACAACTGTATTTTAGGTGTACAAGTGTAAAGTTACTAGTATAAAATTATTACAAATGCATTGGATGCTATTTTCCACTAGCCACGTATTTCTGCACAGTGTACAGAAGGTCTATTTTATGTTTACAAGTGGGGCGTTACTAGTATGAAACCATGACAAGTGCTATTGAAACTTGTATCATTACCAATATCCACTTCTTTTCAATATCCTCTTCACGCGTATACTCACAATTACTGACGCGCCTGGTAGTACACACCTGCCCCGCCCTGACTCGATTAAATGCATTCATTTTTTTTAAGTGCCCACCTAGCACAGATTGATTTGTCTTTCCATTGTAGTTTTTATGTCATACATCCGAAAGCCGTATTTATACAAAAATCGTAAAATAACTAATTTTTCAACAATTATTTCTGGTGATCCCCCCTTCCTGAATTTTATCTATGGCAAGTCAGATAGTTTCAAGTCGCCCAACGCAAATGTTTTACGGGACAATAAGAAGGAAATTAATTTAAGATTTACATTTTTTTGGCAATTATTCCGAATTTGGTCATCCGCTTGATTTTCGAAATAAAATAAGTGTAATAACAGCTACGAAAATTTAAAAATCATCAATTTTATGGACCACTTTAAAGCATATAATAGAGTATGGTAGGGTATAGTAGAGTAAGGTAGAGATAAGTAGGGTAGGGTAGGATAGAGTCAGTTTAGCTTAGAGTTAGGGAAGTTAGGACCTATTTTATTAAAATTAATAAGGTAAGCTCTCGTCTCTGCGTAAGGATACCAAGTGGAGTGTCTCTGTACACCTGCAGCCATGTTCAGAATACACATGCTCGTAACTTTCCCACAATCCAGCCATACGGTAAACCTGCCATATCTTTTTCATGTGAATACGGGACATTTCGATCTCCCCCCCCCTTCAAACCTTCCAATACAATCCAATGAACTATAGCTCTCGTTATGAACAACACTATGATAAGTGAAAGTTCCCTAAGCTGCAGCTACTTTTCTCTCTTCATTCTCTGCAATTAATTGTAAGTAGTGAAGATATTTACAATCCAACTACAAAACAATCGCCTTCTAAACTCAAGATAACGTCATATAAAAATGCTTTACGGGAAAACCATATGCAAATAATCTCGTTTCATATAAATCAGTGATACAATCTACCTTCGACATTTTTCTCGTGCTTAGCAATATTTATTTACATGGCTTTATTTGCCAAAATTTCGTTTGTCAGTTTAATTTGATGAAAACTTAGCTGATTTTTCTTTTTGTGTCGTGTGTAACTGTCAGGGTCAGATTTACATACTTGTAAGCCTTAGACCAAATCACAATTCTGTGTTCCTAGCCTATCAAAAGATTATTTATAATTCTTGTTAACTTATCTTAGGTCTATGTCTTGTTGGAAGAAAACTCACTCATCTTCTCTGTACTTGTAGATGTAGAAGTACTCGAAACTATCTTATGTTTGCTTGTTTTTTGGAGTTGGAGGGTGTTCGAGTTTCCACCAGGTGCAATGGAAAAAGTAGCATTGCAAATTTTGCTTTCAACTTCATAGTTCAACTCCGTTGTTTTTGGAAACCGATACTTCTCCCTCAAATTGGAAGAAAACGTGCGCTTCAGTTTAGGCATTCTTCTTGATACAAAATTTGAACACTTCACGTGTAATGTATTATCAACAACAGCTCAAAGATTGCAGATTCCCCATGACTGCTAACGGAGCAATTGCAACTTTGCGCTGTGAGTCTATTGGCTTGCTTACTATCAAATCGGAGAGGGTGGTATGATAACTTACTGGAACCTGTTACATGTTACAGCTTATTGTTCATTCACTAATACAGGATTATCAACCAATGACAGAATTTTTAAAATTTTTACTTTCCGAATAAGCTGATATCGATAGCAGAAATGGGACGGGATTAAAATACGGGACATTTGCCTGTCCCGACTAAATTCACGGGGACGCGGGACACTCGGGGCCAAAATCGGGACTGTCCCGTTTCTTTACGGGACGTATGGCAGGCTTACGTACGGTAACCTTGCACAAAGTATTTCTCTCCGCTTACCTAATAGTTCCATGATTATATCCGCTTATAAAGAAAAAATAAATACAATTTCCGCTCTCTTTGCATATTATCATGCACACAAACGAGCAAATTATCCATTGCTTCCCGGTAAATTTTCAAAATTTTGTTAGAAAGGGACGACCAACTTTGGAAGTTAACCCATTTTTTTCAACAAATATATCGAGTGGTGTGCCAAAAGTAAATTTGTACGCATAATAATGTTAGAGCAAAAGTATTTTTGACAATTTCAGCAGCGATTTTTAACAACTCTTCGTCTGATTTCTGATCACGTTCAACGTAGTGTATCCTATATGCCGTTTGTACTAAACAACAGGTTACACTTTTTTTTTACCACTGGAATCTCATATACACTTCGCTCATTAATTAAATTTAAAAATAAATAAATAACGACTGGAAGCTGATGCCGCATTACTCAAAAATCCAAGGATGTTATAAATAGATCCTTGCAAAAATCGTCTCGCTCATACAACTCTTTTTATTCTTAATTACAATTGAAGTTTTATATCTCCAGGTACAGATAGGTTTCTATCAACTACACAGTAAGAATGATAGTGTTAATTCAGCACAACGGTTTTGTCACCCGAGTTGTGTTAAATTTTGACACACACTCGGTGTTATTTCAACTCCATCACACTTTGGAATAAGTGTTAAAATGTCAGTCGTTAAATCAACTAAATAACATGAGTCTCTTGAGTAACACACCATTTGTTTTATACAGTTACCAAATAACTACTTCTACAAAAAATATTTTATTTCTTATTAAATGAAATTGACTTATGGGAGAAAATAAAGTGTGAAATAAGTAGTTATGAGAAATGAAATATAGTCAGCGATGAAAAGAAACATAGAGAACACAGGAACAACAGATGGCAGCACTTCTACTCGATCATAAGCTTACAAAACTATTTTCGAGAAGCATTACATATAATATAATAAGTTGTTCGTTGTTTGGTATAAATATCAAATATAACGCGCAAAGTTTTGCTCATAGCAAAAAAAAAAAAAAAAAAAAAAAACTAGATACTGGGATTTATGATATCTTTGGACGTCAATGAGCAAACTTAAAATTATAGTCACTATAGGTATATCTATGGGATATACAGGATATTAAAGCGTTATGATACCCGTTCACTATTGTTAGCAAACAAAAGGTATCGCTGACCACTGACGAAGAATATAGTTATTAATATTAATATCTCAATGGCTGCTAGCCGAGGTGTTATTAACATCAACTGCTACATACAGAACGATCACCGTAACGTTCCTATTTCCGCATTCCTTCATTCATTAACCTAGTTCTGTAGCACCGCTCAACACGTCTGTACCAGATCAGTAACACCAGACCTGTGTTAACCGCGACACCAGATTCTTTGTGTTCAATAACACTTGAAATGGTAGTCATGCTGAAACCACGGGTCTGTGTTAAAATTAAATTGTTTTAGCACCATCATTTTTTGGTGCTGAAGTAACACGCTAGAGTGGTATTCATGCTGGGACTACTGTACTGTTAAAATTGAGTTGTATTAACACCATGATTTTTTGGTGTTGAAGTATAGTTACCGGCACGTAGCACGGAAGCTCAAGGTCACAATGTGCTGGTCCAGGCGAGCTTCCACTTTATTCTGTTGCAGGGTTGGCAGGGTAGTTAATTACTTTGCACTGCAGAATGTACGTTGCAGTGTCCCAGAGTTATGAGGTATGCGTATGTGTATAAAACACAACCACAATATTCTAGCAAATACGCGAAAATATTGTCGCCCACATACTGGAACTATGTTTATATTACACAGTATTGATTAATGTACGGACGCCAAATTTTCGTCCCTACGTTAATCAATAACATCTATTTTGTTTTCTGCCCAAAATAGACGTTCTTTACGACAAATTGGTGCTATTGTTCGTGTTAAACTAAAGATATACAGTGTTATTTATTTCATATCGCGTTACTTTTTCGGATAGTTAAAATAAAATTTAAATATATTAGCATTTTCTCGGATGCACTTCGATCTCAAATTTTAAGACACAAATACTCGCATACATGTCATTATTAATTTATTTTTATTATCTATATATATAAAAGAGAACGTACAAAATCCTTTGTCCGCTCATCACGCTAATACGGCTGAACCAATTTCTTTCATTTTGGGGGGGTTATTAGGATTTGGACCCTAGATGGTTTTTATCATATCACTTTAATTTTTAATTACCAGTGTCTTGAGATAATTGACCATTCAGGTGTCCACAAATCCTTTGTTAGTTCATCATAGGTAAAAATAAACGTATGTATATGCAACCCGCATGACCGTGTCACTCGGCGGGTTAACATAAATGACAGGCGATATACAGCGGAAAATAGCTTGAATCTTCTGTTTAAAATTTTTTTTAATTGATTTGCTTATTTTTACAGACACTTTTACAATATGCCAGCACCGGGATGACCGCAGCGAAGCGGGGCGGGTTAACATAAATGACAGGCGATATAATGTTAAGATTTACTGCAATCTTCTATGGTTTTTATCATCACTTGAAAGCGAAAAAGTAAAAATTATCTAAGTAACAAAGTTTATTGCGTTCCGGGGTGACCGCAGCGAAGCGGGGTGAACGCTGCTAGTTTCTACTAAAAGAATTATTTATTTATTTTTATTTATTTATTTATTTATTTATTTTTATTTATTTATTTATTTTGTTATTAATCCCTCTGTGACTGACTGCACTTGTTGTTATTGGATGCTGGAATAATTGTGTAGGGCTGGCAGCACTGCCGGTTATTGGAAAGCTGATTGGCGGTAGGATCGCTGTTTGGAATTCGTCTGCTTTTGCAGTGACCTTGAGCTGCCATGCTACGTGCCGGTCCACTATAACGCGCTAGAGTGGTAGTCATGCTGGTACTACTGGACTGTTAAAATTGAATTATTTTAACACCATCATTGTTTGGTGTTGAAGTAATAGGCGAAAGCGGTAGTCATGCTAGGACCTCTCTGGGCTGTGTTAAAATTGAGTTGTATTAATACCATATTTTTTTTTTTTTTTTTGTTTGTTTGAAGTGAAACACCAGAGTGGTAGTCACCCTGGGACTAGTGGACTGTGTTAAAATTGAGTTGTATTAACACCATTATTTTTGGTGTTGAAATAGTACTCGAAAGTGGTAGCATACCGGAACTACTGAACTTTTTTTTTAAATTGAGATGTATTAACACCCTCATTTTTTGGTGTTGAAGTAACACGCTAGAATGGTAGTCATGCTGGGACTACTGGCCTGTGTTAAAATCGAGTTGTTTTAACACCATCATTTTCTGATAAGGACATAACCGATAATTGTCTAAGTAATTGTTTTGTAATATAGAAATTCAGACGTAAGAACTGATGACAAACAATAGATCATTATAAAAGCAGGCGGATAAATCCGGATTTCTTTTCACACAGTCTATCGTAGGGTGGGCTATACGTAAGGAAATTCCGTTTCGGTTTAGCATAAACAAACAAAGACATTATATGTCTTATTTATTTGCAATAATAGCGAAAGTTTAACACAACAGGATGTTTTGAACAAATGAAGATGACCGGAAGAATACACGTGTAAGATACATCTTCCATAACGCAAAATGAACCTTGCTCTACATAATAAATTGTATATCATATCATAATTATGATCAAATATATTATTATTGATAACCCTATGTATCATTATGAAAAAAAAATAATGAAAAAATCTCGTCGTACTTGCTTGTTGTTCTAATGATTATATTTAAATAAATATTTCGCAATCGGAAGGAAACATATTAGTTCTGCAAACCTATTCATTATCTTTGGTATAGAAATTTGCAAATGTCTAACAACCGCAAGGACATTATCTAATTATGCTACTTGTGTGATTATACATCTATGTGTATTATACTTGTAATTGAGCAGAGTTAGTATTTCATTAAGTTTGTTACTTCATTTTTAATTGCGAGCTTGTGCCTTAGTATTATAAGTATCTGAAGGTTGAAAATACTACATTTCGTATTAGTGGCGCACGCAAGGGGTATTATTCGGTATTAAACCCCCCTTCAATAAGATATTATGAGAAAAAAAAACATGTACTATATGACTGGATAATGGACATTAGGCAAAAATAATAATAAAAAAACGACTGGATGTCTTCGAAATGTGGGTGTGGAAAAGACAGGAGAGAATTAGCTGGGTCGAGCGGAAAATGAATGAGAGGGTGTTAGAAATATTAGGGGAGAAAAGAACAAGTTCAGATATTATTAAGATGAGGAAGAGAAACTTGTTGGGGCATTGTCTAAGAAGGAACTCTATTATGAGGGACGTGTTAGAGGGGTATGGTGACAGAAAAGAGAGGGAAGGGGCGAAGAAGACTACAATTAATGGACGATATCAAAAAAGAAAAATCGTTTGTGAAGACAAAGAGGTTAGCGGAAGACCGTGGTGCATTTAAGCTTTTCAGTTGCAGCAAGTGACCTACCAATAATGACAGAATACCTATGATTATATATATATATATATATATATATATATATATATATATATATATATATATATATATATATATATATATATAGATAGATAGATAGATAGATAGATAGATAGATAGATAGATAGATAGATAGATATAGATATAGATATAGATATAGATATATATATATATATAATTTTTAGGTTTGGGCTTGGAAAGGTTTCTTTGCTTTCTGGATCTTCAGCTTCCTCAACTCCAAATATTTTCTTCTAATTTTTAAATTATGGATCAGTTGTGTTCTTCTTTTTCGTACTCCCATATATATACAAAAATCACGCCTGTCCTAAAAGGAAATGAAACAGGGTGCTTCAACCTCCTACCCTTAACGAAAATATGGGTACGCCACTGTTTCGCATGAATCAAAGGCACATTTAGGTGACAAAGACATACTTATGTAGACAGGATTCTTAATTTGTTTTTATGGGATCAGGGATTCAGGCTGTAATTTGCGCCTTCTTTCAATAATAAATCAAATATACACATATTCTCCTCTTTTTTTTACAATAGATTGATTGATTGAAGTTGGTATCATTTTAGCACCACCAAAGCTATATAATATGGTATTTAGGGCTTTATTCTGTAACAGTTTTAACAAAATTTGAGAAGCACGACGCTACTTAAAATATGTGATAGTAACTTTTGCTAATGAGACTCTAAGAAAAAAAAAGCGCAAATAAATTATTCTGAAATGCAAACTTTGTGTCACTGACTTTTATTGCAACATAAGTATCTGATATTGAATATCTATCGCAATCGAAAGCTCTTTTTTTTTTATTATTATTATTTATTTATTTTGCGATGTGTTGACGCAATCCGTTATAGAATGAGATTCCTATTGTTTAAAGTTAGATTCGAATTACAACTTACTTGGGTTTGTATATGAGTATGCTTTGGAAACGCTAGGTTTTGTTCATACCTTTTTCCACTCCAAACAGATACTCTAAGCTTGTTCGGGGGGGGGGATCAGCAGTAGAATGTTCACCTCTAACACGAGGGGTTCCTTGTTCGATTTCAGGCCATGGGAGATTGTGACAGACAATGTGGTATTTGTGGGTTTTCTCGGAGTTCTCCTCCTATTTTCTTTCACATTCTCATTCCACCAGTATTTTCATAAACATTCACTTTCATAAATTATCCGTCTCCTTTAACCTTCAGGTATAAGTGTGGAACGTAAAACTAAGTTTTTTTTTTTAATTTGTCAAACAAATCAACAAAATTAGGACAATAAACTAGAAAAAAGTTAATCAAGACTCCTGCGCATACGTTAGAGCTGGAACTGTTGATTGTAACTGCATAAAAGCAAATAATGAAAATACTGTTCTTGGCAAAGAGATACGAGCAACTTCGAACTTGGTGACTGGGTGAAAGTACATACTAGCTTTTCGGGTAACGGTCAAGAAGATATGAGAGCAATAACAACTGAACAGAAACAATACGAGATAACACTCTTAACGTTAGTTTATCTAAATTCTTCCGAGTATAGGAAGAAACTGTTTTACAGTAGACAGTACTCAAAGATTCCGTTAAGTGCTGCTCTAGCAACAACCACAGCAGTACATTTTTAACGCATCTTAATATTTTAAGAAATATCATTTCCATCATTCGGTTAAAAATAAATCTATGTTGCAACTGAAGAAATTAACAATAGCTTCAAATACGGATCAAACATTTTATTTTCTATAATATCCTGTAATCTATGTGTACTCTATTTATAAAATCAGATCAGAAATTGCGTCCTCAGATAGCGCAGAAATTTTACAATATTCTAATCTGTCATTCCTTACAAAGAAATCTAGATTCGTTTCTACAACACTCAATGTTATCAGTTTTTTTTTTAATTGAAATGTCCCATGATCACTGGCGGATCTAGCCCACGGCCTGGGGCCTAAGCCTCCCAGTTTTTTGAGCGACAATAATAATAAGCTATTATTTATATATATTTGAAAGTTTATAGTAACTTTATGATATACATATCATAATCTGGCTTCTGACTGCCACCTCTCCCCAATATTTTACCTTCTAGATCCGCCCATAATTACACTCCGACGCTAAGGGACATGGTGATTATAATAATGAATGAAATGGGGAAATGAAGAAAGAGAGAGAGAACAGAAGAATCCCGAGAAAACCCACGCACACGGTGTCTGCCCACCGCAAAGCCCAATTAGCACGAACTGAGATCGAATCAGAGACTTGATGCACCCTAGGGCATAGATACCTAGTTGTCAGTCTCATTACAGCAAATTTCTCGTCCGAAGCCATGTAATGTCTTGATTAGACGCAAACTTTCTTGCTATCTAGAACAGGTATTTTATCTGGCAATTGAATATAGCAGCGACGCTTGTGTGCGTGCCTAATCTAAAATCACCAGATGACAATTTCCCTATTTGTTTCAGAAGCTACAATCCAATCTCGCACATACGGAGATAAAGAGACAGCAAAGCAAATGGATTCAGTCTATTTAGTCTACCATTTTCAGCATAAGTAAAAATCTCCGCCCGTGTTTAGAAATTAAATTTCTAGTTTTATTCTTTATGCTGAAGGACAGAGACGATTAATGCAAGTGAATGACTATGAACTAATTGGTGGAATGGTAATGTGGGAGGAAACGGAAGGTCCCCTACAAAATCCACAAAATGTTGTGCATAACAAACATACTTTCCCTGGAATCCAACCAAGGCTAGATGTGAGAGATCTATAGCTGACACGAACTGGGTTGAATAAAATGCATTCAATAGAAAGCATTTGTATTGAAAAGCTAGCTTGTAGCGACAACCTAGCACAAATTGTTTTGTAATTCTTGTACTAATCTTCCTTTACGCGTATACCCACCGCCACTAACGCTCCTGCTCTTACTGATGCATTAGCACGTGGGTTCTCTAACTTTATACTGCCCCGAACTGCAACAAACGCAAAACTAGCTTGTAATTGTCACGGGCTATTGCATGTGATTCTCACTTGTTTTTATTTCATTAAAAATGCAGGCACATTATTTAAGACATACAAATTTGCACAAATAATATAAATGTGTACATACGATGGGTAGGCGCCAAGAAAATAAGAGTTTAGAAGGTATCTGAAGATAATATATAAGTGAGATAACTTTATTATTCTGTTGGTGTCCTTCTCCTTTGCCTGTGCCGAATAGAGTATGCGTACATGTAGCAAAGAAACATCAGGTTAAATTTCCATCAAGGAATATGAGTTTCTGTTGTATAAATTTGACCTCATATTCTCACCCTGTACCGATTTAAAGAAAAAAAAATATCAATATCAAAATTGTTCCTGTCTAAACTTTACGACTTATTTCTGCTACATTTCTCTCCGAAGAATATTAGGCGTTCACATCAAGGTGATAAGTGCCAAGTCAAGATTAACTCCCAAACAAAACAGAAGAAGAAGAAACAAATATTTAATCTCAAACCTCGGTAAATTTCAAACATGGACGTTATTAAATATGTAACGTCGCGAGTGCTTTATGTGTAGTAAATATAGTTTTCAGAAATTTTAGTGGATTTGAGTGTGAAGAAGTGGCTTCCTGAAGAACATTACAATGTCACCATCTAGGAAAGATTCTGCTAAAGAGATGAAAGAACCACCTAAAACAGCGAGTGAAGAGTTCTTTAAAACTATTAATGATGCTTCAGAACTCCCTAAATATTTTAAGAAAGCTAAGGAAGACTTTGAGGAAAAGTATAAGCTAAAATCTCAGCCAGACATGAAAATTTCTGATTTTACATGCATCAGAACATTGGGGACAGGATCATTTGGACGTGTGATGCTCGCAACGCATAAACCAACAGGACATTTCTATGCTGTGAAACTGTTAGATAAACAGAAAATAATAAAACTAAAACAGGCAGAGCACACGATAACGGAGAAAAAGATATTACAAGCTGTTAGATTCCCATTTGTAATACATCTTAAGTTTTCTTTCAAAGATAATGATTATCTTTACCTTGGACTGCCTTTTATTAATGGTGGAGAAATGTTTACACATTTGAGAAAATTTGGTAAATTTAACGAAAACCATGCAAAATTTTACGCAGCACAGGTGGTGCTTTGCTTCGAATATTTGCATTACTTGGATATCATCTACAGAGATCTGAAACCTGAAAATATTTTAATTTGTAACAATGGTTATTTGAAAGTGACCGATCTTGGATTTTGTAAAGTCGTGAAAGGTCGAACATGGACTTTATGTGGAACACCAGAATATCTAGCACCAGAAATAATACTGAGTAAAGGATACGGCAAATCAGTAGATTGGTGGACTTTTGGTGTTTTAATCTACGAAATGGCTGCTGGCTTTCCGCCCTTTCGCGCATCGGAACCGATGAAAATCTATGAAAAAATTGTAGCTTGCCACGTGCAGTATCCTCAACATTTTAGTTCAGAACTCAAGGATCTCCTGAAGAATATTTTAACTGCAGATTTGTCCAAGCGATTTGGAATTCTAAAAGGTGGGATTGACGACATCAAACGCCACAGATGGTTTGCCGATCAAAATTGGATTGGTCTTCTCAAAGAAGAAGTTCCAGCGCCGTTTGTACCGAAAGTTAAAGGTGCTGGTGATCATAGTAATTTCGAAAAATATGAGGAAACAGCTCTTAAGAAAACTTCTAAAGATAAATATGCCAAAGAATTTGAAGATTTTTAAACAAAACAAATAAATCTGTGTATATTGGACAGTAATAAGTTTTTTAATTACCAAGTAATTATACAAGATTTACTTGGGATCAACAATTCTCACATTGTTCTTAACTTGATTTAAGAAATTGTGAAGTTACGTTATTGTTATTCGTATCTGAAATATAAACTGAACATAAAAAATAAAGTTCTTATGCAACTGAAACGCCAATTACCATGATTATCTTGTGTTTTATATTTACAAGTGTTCTTATACTAAGATACACGGGTTTAAGTTTAGAAGTGCCCCTCCAGTTTCAAGCCTACAAAAAAGCATTTAAAACATTAAAAATTGTTAGGTTAGGCTAAGTTAGGTTAGGTTAGTTTATGTCAGGTTAGGTTATCCAGTAAGACTATAGTTAGATTAGAACAGTGACTTGAACCGGTTCTCATAGAAGCTTCAATTCTCACTTTAATTCAGAAATCCGTGGTCCTCGTAAAAATTTAATAGGATCTACATTCTCTTCATTATTCTGATAGAATTCTGTAAAGCTCCATGCGGAAATATCACACTCAATGCATCGACTCGCCATTCTATACGACTACCATGCAACTGAAGCATGGAAACCTTCCACGTTTTCCAAATAGTACCCACTTCTACATATCTTTTCTCGTATTAAGAGTCTCTATCACTGCAAAATTAAAATACCGCTAATTTTACAGTAATTATGTGATATCTTCAAATAGATAAAAGATAATCGAAAAGTGGATCAAGACCTCCCTACACGATGTTATTTTGCATGAATTACCGTTATCACGAGTCACCTAGTAGCTTTCCGTTTGCAGTTATTTAGAAACGCGAAAATAAATGCCGATTTTCTAAATGGCTGGAAATCGAAAGCAGATAAATGAGTCGTGATAACGGGATCTCACGCAAAATAATACTGTCTAGGGAGGTCTTGTTGGGCAGATCCTCTATTTTATAACATCCTTGGAATCAAAGCATTACATAAGAACTGGTAATGTGTCAAATGACGCATTTTACTCCTATATATTATTTCGTACAGTAGGCAAGAGTACCAAACTTTGAAGACCAATCTAAACCAGAATGTAACTAATATTTACACAGAGAAGAACACATGGGTAGCTCGTACTCCACTTTCTTGTTCTTTGGAAGATGGCTATGGCAGTAAAAGTATTATATCTAATTTAAATTATGCACTCGCATTTAAATGTGTTAACTATTGTTTTGATTCTGCACAAGTGTGTCATTTATGTTAAAGCTACAGAAGTTTTTATTGTGAAAAAAGCATCTTATAATTTGCCCAACCTTCGTTTTAGATTTTTTTATTTATTTATTTTATTTATTTATTTTTCGTATAATATTAATCTTCCACTTCAACCTTGGGGCCGCGGTGGCTCAGTGGTAGAGCGTTCACCTCTAGTGCTTGGGGTCCCGGATTCGATCCCAGCTCACCAAGTGAACTTTGTGGTGGACAAACACCGTGTGCGTGGGTTTTCTCGGGGTTCTCCCGTTTCCTCCCACTTTCTTCATTCCATCATTTCATTCCTCACTCATCATCACCCTCTCCTTTAGCCTAACCGGCATAAGCGTGGGACGTAAAACTCAAAGATTTCATTTCATTTCATTTTTTCCACTTCAACCTTGTAAAGTGGCTCTGCGTAGCGTAGTTGCTAACCCTCTTGTCTTTGGTGCGAGCGGTTTCGGGTTCGATTCCCCGCTGGGAATATTCGGTCGAAAAAGTGTAAACACATTTTTCAGGTCAGCCATCCTGAATGTGGTTTTCGTCATTCACACCAGACAAATGCCGGGATGGTATCTAACATACAAGCCCCAGGCCGCTTTCTTCCTTCCCTTTGCGGGCCGTGGTGCTTCAGTGGTAGAGCCTTCAACTCTGGTGCATGGGGTTCCTGGTTCGATCCCAGATCGCGCCAAGTGAGCTTTGTGGTGGGCAAACACCGTGTGCGTGGGTTTCCTCGGCGTTCTCCCGTTTCCTCCCACTTTCTTCATTCCATCATTTCCTTCACTTCTCATCACCGTCTCCTTTAGGCTAGCCGTCATAATCGTAGGACCTAAAACTTCCGTCCCTTTTGCTTGCATAGTGTGATCGCTGAAAGACATTATCCTTCATGTACGTGACGGGCTAACATGGCCATAGATGCCGAAAGCCCAGAAATCTAATTCCTAATCCTAGTGACGGCTAACATGACCATAGATGCCGAAAGCCCAGGAATCTAATTCCTAATCCCAATCCTAGTGACGGGCTAACATGGCCATAGATGCTGAAAGGCCAGAAATCTAATTCCTAATCCCAATCATAGTGACGGGCTAACATGGCCATAGATGCCGAAAGCCCAGAAATCTAATTCCTAATCCCAATCCTAGTGACGGGCTAACATGGCCATAGATGCCGAAAGCCCAGGAATCTAATTCCTAATCGCTGAGATCAATAGTGATACTTCCATTAGCAATGACTTGCAAATTCAGCTACCATTGTATGCGGGCCGAGGGTCAGCGCGGGGAAAGGGATACCGAGACATGAAAAAATAGCCCAAAATGACGGATATTAGTGTCAAATCCGTAGTTTTCGCAGTCGCTGAAATGAATAGTGATACTCCCACAGGTGTTGATTTCCAAATACAGTCCCCATGCGAAGAATGGATATATTCAGCTAGTCTGACAATAAACATAAAAGAAATATTTAGGAATTCAGCATTAGGATTTAGGAATTAGATTTCTGGGCTTTCGGCATCTATAGCCATATCAGACCGTCACTAGGATTAGAATTAGGAGTTAGATTTCTGGGCTTTCGGCATCTATGTCCACGATAGCCCGTCACTTGGATTAGAATTAGGAATTAGATTTCTGTGCTTTCGGCATCTATGGTCATATTAGCCCGTCACTTGGATTAGGATTAGAAATTAGATTTCTGAGCTTTCGGCATCTATGGCTATATTAGCCCGTCACTAGGATTAGAATTAGGAATTAGATTTCTGGGCTTTCAGCATCTATGGCCATGTTAGACCGTCACTTGGATTAGAATTAGGAATTAGATTTCTGGGCTTTCAGCATCTATGGCCATGTTAGACCGTCACTTGGATTAGAATTAGGAATTAGATTTCTGGGCTTTCAGCATCTATGGTCATATTAGCACGTCACTTGGATTAGGATTAGGAATTATATTTCTGGGCTTTCGGCATCTATGGCCATATTAGCCCGTCACTAGGATTAGAATTAGGAATTAGATTTCTGTGCTTTCGGCATCTATGGTCATGTTAGACCGTCACTTGGATTAGAATTAGGAATTAGATTTCTGGGCTTTCGGCATATATGGTCATATTAGCCCATCACTTGGATTAGGGTTAGGAATTAGATTTCTGGGCTTTCGGCATCTATGGCCATATTAGCCCGTCACTAGGATTAGAATTAGGAATTAGATTTCTGGGCTTTCGGCATCTATGGCCATATTAGCCCGTCACTAGGATTAGAATTAGGAATTAGATTTCTGTGCTTTCGGCATCTATGGTCATGTTAGACCGTCACTTGGATTAGAATTAGGAATTAGATTTCTGGACTTTCGGCATCTATGGCCTTATTAGTCCGTCACTAGGATTAGAATTAGATTTCTGGGCTTTCGGCATCTATGGCCATATTAGCCCGTCACTAGGATTAGAATTAGGAATTAGATTTCTGGGCTTTCGGCATCTATGACCATGTTAGATCGTCACTTGGATTAGAAATGAAATGAAATGAAATCTTTGAGTTTTACGTCCCGCGGTTATGCCGGCTAGGCTAAAGGAGACGGTGATGATGAGTAATGAATGAAATGGTGGAATGAAAAAAGTGGGAGGAAACGGGAGAACCCCGAGAAAACCCACGCATACGGTGTTTGTCCACCACAAAGTTCACTTGGATTATAGTTAGGAATTAGATTTCTGGGCTTTCGGCATCTATGGCCTTATTAGTCCGTCACTAGGATTAGAATTAGATTTCTGGGCTTTCGGCATCTATGGCCATATTAGCCCGTCACTAGGATTAGAATTAGGAATTAGATTTCTGGGCTTTCGGCATCTATGGCCATGTTAGCCCGTCACTAGGATTAGAATTAGGAATTAGATTTCTGGGCTTTCGGCATATATGGCCATATTAGCCCATCACTTGGATTAGGGTTAGGAATTAGATTTCTGGGCTTTCGGCATCTATGGCCATATTAGATCGTCACTAGGATTAGAATTAGGAATTAGATTTCTGGGCTTTCGGCATCTATGGCCATATTAGCCCGTCACTAGGATTAGAATTAGGAATTAGATTTCTGGGCTTTCGGCATCTATGGCCATATTAGCCCGTCACTAGGATTAGAATTAGGAATTAGATTTCTGGGCTTTCGGCATCTATGGCCATATTAGCCCGTCACTAGGATTAGAATTAGGAATTAGATTTCTGGGCTTTCGGCATCTATGGCCATGTTAGCCCGTCACTAGGATTAGAATTAGGAATTAGATTTCTGGGCTTTCGGCATATATGGCCGTATTACCCCATCACTTGGATTAGGGTTAGGAATTAGATTTCTGGGCTTTCGGCATCTATGGCCATATTAGCCCGTCACTAGGATTAGAATTAGGAATTAGATTTCTGGGCTTTCGGCATCTATGGCCATATTAGCCCGTCACTAGGATTAGAATTAGGAATTAGATTTCTGGGCTTTCGGCATCTATGACCATGTTAGATCGTCACTTGGATTAGACTTAGGAATTAGATTTCTGGACTTTCGGCATCTATGGCCTTATTAGTCCGTCACTAGGATTAGAATTAGGAATTAGATTTCTGGGCTTTCGGCATCTATGGCCATGTTAGCCCGTCACTAGGATTAGAATTAGGAATTAGATTTCTGGGCTTTCGGCATATATGGCCATATTAGCCCATCACTTGGATTAGGGTTAGGAATTAGATTTCTGGGCTTTCGGCATCTGGGGCCATATTAGCCCGTCACTAGGATTAGAATTAGGAATTAGATTTCTGGGCTTTCGGCATCTATGGCCATATTAGCCCGTCACTAGGATTAGAATTAGATTTCTGGGCTTTCGGCATCTATGGCCATATTAGCCCGTCACTAGGATTAGAATTAGGAATTAGATTTCTGGGCTTTCGGCATCTATGGCCATGTTAGCCCGTCACTAGGATTAGAATTAGGAATTAGATTTCTGAGCTTTCGGCATATATGGCCATATTAGCCCATCACTTGGATTAGGGTTAGGAATTAGATTTCTTGGCTTTCGGCATCTATGGCCATATTAGCCCGTCACTAGGATTAGAATTAGGAATTAGATTTCTGGGCTTTCGGCATCTATGGCCATATTAGCCCGTCACTAGGATTAGAATTAGGAATTAGATTTCTGGGCTTTCGGCATCTATGGCCATATTAGCCCGTCACTAGGATTAGAATTAGGAATTAGATTTCTGGGCTTTCGGCATCTATGGCCATGTTAGCCCGTCACTAGGATTAGAATTAGGAATTAGATTTCTGGGCTTTCGGCATATATGGCCGTATTAGCCCATCACTTGGATTAGGGTTAGGAATTAGATTTCTGGGCTTTCGGCATCTATGGCCATATTAGCCCGTCACTAGGATTAGAATTAGGAATTAGATTTCTGGGCTTTCGGCATCTATGGCCATATTAGCCCGTCACTAGGATTAGAATTAGGAATTAGATTTCTGGGCTTTCGGCATCTATGACCATGTTAGATCGTCACTTGGATTAGACTTAGGAATTAGATTTCTGGACTTTCGGCATCTATGGCCTTATTAGTCCGTCACTAGGATTAGAATTAGGAATTAGATTTCTGGGCTTTCGGCATCTATGGCCATGTTAGCCCGTCACTAGGATTAGAATTAGGAATTAGATTTCTGGGCTTTCGGCATATATGGCCATATTAGCCCATCACTTGGATTAGGGTTAGGAATTAGATTTCTGGGCTTTCGGCATCTGGGGCCATATTAGCCCGTCACTAGGATTAGAATTAGGAATTAGATTTCTGGGCTTTCGGCATCTATGGCCATATTAGCCCGTCACTAGGATTAGAATTAGGAATTAGATTTCTGGGCTTTCGGCATCTATGGCCATATTAGCCCGTCACTAGGATTAGAATTAGGAATTAGATTTCTGGGCTTTCGGCATCTATGGCCATGTTAGCCCGTCACTAGGATTAGAATTAGGAATTAGATTTCTGGGCTTTCGGCATCTATGGCCATATTAGCCCGTCACTAGGATTAGAATTAGGAATTAGATTTCTGGGCTTTCGGCATCTATGGCCATATTAGCCCGTCACTAGGATTAGAATTAGGAATTAGATTTCTGGGCTTTCGGCATCTATGGCCATGTTAGCCCGTCACTAGGATTAGAATTAGGAATTAGATTTCTGGGCTTTCGGCATATATGGCCGTATTACCCCATCACTTGGATTAGGGTTAGGAATTAGATTTCTGGGCTTTCGGCATCTATGGCCATATTAGCCCGTCACTAGGATTAGAATTAGGAATTAGATTTCTGGGCTTTCGGCATCTATGGCCATATTAGCCCGTCACTAGGATTAGAATTAGGAATTAGATTTCTGGGCTTTCGGCATCTATGACCATGTTAGATCGTCACTTGGATTAGACTTAGGAATTAGATTTCTGGACTTTCGGCATCTATGGCCTTATTAGTCCGTCACTAGGATTAGAATTAGGAATTAGATTTCTGGGCTTTCGGCATCTATGGCCATGTTAGCCCGTCACTAGGATTAGAATTAGGAATTAGATTTCTGGGCTTTCGGCATATATGGCCATATTAGCCCATCACTTGGATTAGGGTTAGGAATTAGATTTCTGGGCTTTCGGCATCTGGGGCCATATTAGCCCGTCACTAGGATTAGAATTAGGAATTAGATTTCTGGGCTTTCGGCATCTATGGCCATATTAGCCCGTCACTAGGATTAGAATTAGATTTCTGGGCTTTCGGCATCTATGGCCATATTAGCCCGTCACTAGGATTAGAATTAGGAATTAGATTTCTGGGCTTTCGGCATCTATGGCCATGTTAGCCCGTCACTAGGATTAGAATTAGGAATTAGATTTCTGAGCTTTCGGCATATATGGCCATATTAGCCCATCACTTGGATTAGGGTTAGGAATTAGATTTCTTGGCTTTCGGCATCTATGGCCATATTAGCCCGTCACTAGGATTAGAATTAGGAATTAGATTTCTGGGCTTTCGGCATCTATGGCCATATTAGCCCGTCACTAGGATTAGAATTAGGAATTAGATTTCTGGGCTTTCGGCATCTATGGCCATATTAGCCCGTCACTAGGATTAGAATTAGGAATTAGATTTCTGGGCTTTCGGCATATATGGCCGTATTAGCCCATCACTTGGATTAGGGTTAGGAATTAGATTTCTGGGCTTTCGGCATCTATGGCCATATTAGCCCGTCACTAGGATTAGAATTAGGAATTAGATTTCTGGGCTTTCGGCATCTATGGCCATATTAGCCCGTCACTAGGATTAGAATTAGGAATTAGATTTCTGGGCTTTCGGCATCTATGACCATGTTAGATCGTCACTTGGATTAGACTTAGGAATTAGATTTCTGGACTTTCGGCATCTATGGCCTTATTAGTCCGTCACTAGGATTAGAATTAGGAATTAGATTTCTGGGCTTTCGGCATCTATGGCCATGTTAGCCCGTCACTAGGATTAGAATTAGGAATTAGATTTCTGGGCTTTCGGCATATATGGCCATATTAGCCCATCACTTGGATTAGGGTTAGGAATTAGATTTCTGGGCTTTCGGCATCTGGGGCCATATTAGCCCGTCACTAGGATTAGAATTAGGAATTAGATTTCTGGGCTTTCGGCATCTATGGCCATATTAGCCCGTCACTAGGATTAGAATTAGGAATTAGATTTCTGGGCTTTCGGCATCTATGGCCATATTAGCCCGTCACTAGGATTAGAATTAGGAATTAGATTTCTGGGCTTTCGGCATCTATGGCCATGTTAGCCCGTCACTAGGATTAGAATTAGGAATTAGATTTCTGAGCTTTCGGCATATATGGCCATATTAGCCCATCACTTGGATTAGGGTTAGGAATTAGATTTCTTGGCTTTCGGCATCTATGGCCATATTAGCCCGTCACTAGGATTAGAATTAGGAATTAGATTTCTGGGCTTTCGGCATCTATGGCCATATTAGCCCGTCACTAGGATTAGAATTAGGAATTAGATTTCTGGGCTTTCGGCATCTATGACCATGTTAGATCGTCACTTGGATTAGAATTAGGAATTGATTTCTGGACTTTCGGCATCTATGGCCTTATTAGTCCGTCACTAGGATTAGAATTAGATTTCTGGGCTTTCGGCATCTATGGCCATATTAGCCCGTTACTAGGATTAGAATTAGGAATTAGATTTCTGGGCTTTCGGCATCTATGGCCATGTTAGCCCTTCGCTTATGAGGGATGAGCTCCTCGGCGATCATACTATCCGAGGAAAGGGAAGGAAGGAAGCGGCCTGAGACCTAAATGTGAGGTACCATCCTGGCATTTGCCTGGTGTGAATGAGGAAAACCCAGGAAAACCTCATTCAGGATGGCTGGCCTAAAAGAAGAGTTGACACTTTTTAGACCGAGTGTCCGCACCGTGAATCGAACCCGTGACTGATCGCACTTTTAGGAATTCAATATACAATCCCAACTGCATGCATATTTATCAGTCCCGGCAAGACGTCATGTGGTTTGGATACCACATTAATATGTAAGTCCACGTCTTATATAACACTGATGCTGAAAGGGACGCTATACTAAAATACAACCCAATGTAAGCATATTCATCGGTAGTATTGTGAAGGAGATGAAATTTTAGCCCGTCTCGTCTGAAGAAAGTTCTGCGAAGGTGCTGTCTCGTCTCGAAAAGTATATCTGTTTCTAGTAGCGCACGCAGAATTTCATTAAGCGGGGGAGTATGAATCTCCCAAATTCATATCTTCCTGGAAGTCTTGTATACATATTTTAGTATAATAAAGGTTTATTTTCTCATTTTTATCAAGGGGTTTTAAACCCGGCAATCCCCCTTTTCAGTACGACAGTGGTTCTCAACGTTTTTTGACTGACGACACATTTCACTGAACGTCGAGGACATCGCAAGACACTTGTTTGATAGTTTCACTATAAATAATAATAATAATAATAATAATAATAATAATAATAATAATAATAATAATAATAATAATAATAATAATAATAATAATAATATCTATTATAATAGTAGAACCAATTAATTTTTATAATTGCTCTATATAGCACAACACTGTTGCTACCGCTGGAGGTGTTGACTGGTATAGTCTGTCTCGATTTTAATTATTATTATTAAATTCTTTAAGATTTTTAAATTCTAGAATTTCGCAACACACCTTAGTGTGTCGCGACACGTCAGTTGAGAACTACTGGTCTGCGAGATTAGACGAGATAGGAAAGGCTCTCTCGTCTCGTCCGGATTTTGTTTTTACAAATGTCAAACGTACAAAATGTATACCTTGATTTTGTTCTTAATTTCATCTAGAAGTTATAGGCAGTGTTTCTTCCAGACATTTTTTTTGGGGGGCACTGATCCCCCGGGGTTCTGAGAGTGCCTCCCGGATGAGACCAAAATAATATGTCTACAATATAATAATAAATAGAACAACACCAGCAGTGCCCTCCGGAATACTAAGTATTTCCCCTCGGAACATTTTTTTTTAAACTGGTTATAGGAATACTTCCGCGTAACGAGAGGTTTACGAACGCTGTGATATCACAACAGTTAAACCGTATTTATTATTGGAGTACAGGGCCGTGCCGTGGGCGGGGGGCGACGGCTCCGGGCGCCGAGGTAAGGGGGGCGAAAAATTCGGGACAAAAAGGAAAAAAATAGGAAAATTGTTTGGAATATATGTACGGGGACGCCGTCGTATACTCGCGCCCCGGGCGCTGATTTTCCACGGCACGACCCTGTTCTAGTATATTGTGTAATGGGTTGCGTATATTTAAACGTTGATAAATGCTCTTTATTGTGTTCGGACAATCATTTTATCTATTTACAGTTTTTTATACTGTGAATCATGTAACACTAACAGAGTGTTTGAGGTTTACAATTTGGATAAAATAGTGTCGCCCATGTTTCTCGTCTCGTCTCGTCTCGAATTTGATTGATTTATTAGGGAAGAATTGAGACGTCAGCAGCAGGACTATTTGTCCCCGTCATTCGTTTCGAATTTAGAAATGTATTTCTCGCCTTGGCTGTCATCTTGTCTCAAGAAAGGACCAATTTCGTGTCTCGTAGACAATACTACCTTCGCATACGCCACTGGTTGCTTCTATTGGGGAAAAACATTACAGTATATCGTTGCTGCGCCTCGAAAAAACGATATGTGTTAAAACCAAGGATCTTATAAAATAGAGGATCTGCCCTTACAACAAAATCTTGAAGCCATACGTCACAGTTTCGCCACCCCTACTCTGCCCATTCCGCCCAATAGGATCGCAATGTTTTGAGCCAACAATCATGGTGGAAACGAGAGTAGCCAATCAGACGTGCCGATGCTCGGTTGTTTTTTTGGCTTCATCGACTTAATAGGATGACGATACATATGGGCAGATCCTCTATTTATAACATCCTTGGTTAAAACCACAACTTTTCAGGAGAAACAGAAAACATTCCAAACTTAAATTTTTGCCAAATATACACGGAAACACTTGAAAAATACAATAAAATTGGTTCTGCGTATATTATGCACTGGACATTGTTGTAGCTTGCTTCAACAATATTACATTACTATTTCTGTGTATACGTAGCACATGTCCGTTTATCTTTTGCGCCTTTATAACCACATAGAGGATCAATACGTACGTGACGAGAACTTGAGGCCTGCTTTAATTTCAATCTATTATTTTTTCATTGTTGTGACGAAACAAATTGAATATTCACTTATCACATTATAAGGGGCGCTACCTGACAATTTTAAGGTTTAATTGCACGTCATAACTCATTTTCGGCAAAAAAAAAAAAGAAAAAACGTTACAAAGCGGTTCTTCGAGGCGCAGCGACAATATCTGGTTTCATATCTCTTCACGAAAACCCTATCTCGTCGTCAGCATTACTCAAACAAGGAAGGATCCTAACTATTATATTTGTAATATCCAGCCTTTTTACACAGTGTCCTTAAATAAATAAATAAATAATAAAACTTTAAATCCAATATCTTGTTGCTGTTTTAGTAATATACAATACTATGCAGTGATGGATTGTTTCGGCTTCGATTTTTGGAGAGATGTCAAGTTGAATAATTCTCCAGCTCATTTTTCTTTGGGCTTCCTTGGTGTTGTATCACAGGCGTGAGGTTGAGAAGCACTATACTAAACCATGAGAGGGGGGCACGGTGTCTGTGGTAGAGCGCTTACCTCTGGTGTATGGGGTCCGTGGTTCGATCCCCATACTCCCATTTTCTACCTTCAACCAATTCTTCCGTCATCATTCACTTGCCTTAATCATCCATCTCCCTTAAAATAAAGGACATAAACGTGGGACGTTAAACTGAAAGATTTCATTTACTAAACCATGAGATGGAATGATTCATTATGAAGTTAAGTTAGCTGTCAATATGCAGAAAGCATTTTCCATGCACATAAATTAAAAATAGCGTGAAATCATGGCTGTTTCCCGTACCCTGCTCAATTTCTGCAAGGGTGCTCAGCAGGCCCGTATCCAGGGGGTCTAGGGGACCTCCCCCTAAAATTTTCACGGTAGGCTGGCAAATGAACTATAATATGGTTGGATCGGGCCCCCCTAACTTCAGCCTCCCCCCCATATTTTTGGGCTGGCTACAGGCCTGGTGCTCAGTTCTTGGAATTACATGTCAAAACATACTAATTTGTTCTCACGTACTACAGTACTTAATTTATTTACATTCAATACTATAGTACTATCAGTGGCAATCTGGAAAGTAAAAACTGAGGGGAGCGGGCAGCCAGAACCCAGACTATTATAAGTTTATCATCATTTCATTATAAACTTCCAAAAATATATAAATAATAGCTTAAATTATTTTTGTCACTCAAAAAAACGGGCGCTTACTCTAGGCCTCCCGCCCCCGGGTTAGATCCGCCACTGTATACTATAGTTAATAAGGATACTATGTGCATAAATACAATGGGTATTGTTTTATATTATATCAGGGTGTCTACTGGAATACCAGA
This sequence comes from Thermobia domestica, assembly GCF_964235325.1. Classification (NCBI taxonomy): domain Eukaryota; kingdom Metazoa; phylum Arthropoda; class Insecta; order Zygentoma; family Lepismatidae; genus Thermobia; species Thermobia domestica. The sequence continues at coordinate 19,216,913 of NC_137467.1, forward strand.
AAGTAAATTCATGACTTTTTTATGACTTTTCATGACCTTTTTGTTCAAATTTTCATGACCATGGCGATAAAAATTTACCATTAGTAATAATAAACCCCTACCATCGGTGATGCATCGGAACTATGCGGGTTGCTAGTCTTAAATATCACTTATTGTGAATCTTAAAGAAAGAATCTAAAATTCTGCCGCCTTGTGCTCGAGCACAGAATAGCACTTACCTAAATACGGGCCTGCTTTTACCAGCGAATCACTCTGTACTGTATTTGAAGTTTTAATTCTGAGTATAATTATCCATCTAGCAGAAATTTGTCTGAAATTAAGCACTCAGAGAACGGCCCAAAGACAAAACAAATTATAAAAGAAATTCGTTTTAAAAAAATAGATCATCAAATTTAAAATCTGCAAACTCAAACGAATAATATTATTTGCATAAGTCTAAAGGCCCAAAAATACACAATTTACATTTCTTAGAAGTAAAGAAATAGCAGATCAGACAGTTGGATAGTAAAAAGTTGTTACTATATTACAGAGACTAGAAGATGAAATGGGGAGCAGCTATTTTTTTTTTTTTTTTTTTTTTTGTAGGAAGACAGTAAAGTACCAGTTAGCCAGCACTAACTGGTGGGGGAAATTCTCACAATCACTGACCTGATACAACTGTTTCAGTGCATGCAGTATGAGGTATAAAAGTATGAAGTATAAAAATATACTCTGGGATTTCAGATTTTCATGACCAGTTGGGTAAATAAAGGACTTTTTAATGGCTTTCATGACCACTAAGCAAAATATATGACTTTTTCATGACTTTCATGACTTTCATGACCAGTAGACACCCTGTATATGCAGTGGCGTATTTAAGGGGTCTCCGGGCTTAGCTCTCCCCCGAAACAAAATCGTAAATACGCCATTGATTATGTGTTTATATACACGCGCCACATGCATCAACGTGTGTACGTATTCGTGACAGGTTTTATGTCAGTTTTTGCATCCACTCGCAATTGGTCTTTCCCCCTTGGAGTTGGTCTCCTGACCCCCCCCTTAAAATTCGTCTCTTGACTCCTCTTGGAATCGTTTTTTTTAACCCCTCCCCTTTGAAAAACCATAATGAGGGCGTCTCTGCATGTCATACGTACATTAAAATAATAATAAATGTTATAGTATGTTAACTTACAGGTGTAAAATGTAAAATATCATTGGAATAATAATAATAATAATCCTTACCTGCACAGAGATTTCCAGACTCCTTCTGCCTGGGCTGTGATAAGTACCTTTCAAACTTCCCCACAGCTCTACTTAATTATTAGAAAACACGTCGATCACAGAATTTAGCATTCTCCATACACACACACACACACTTATATATTTCACGAGAGCATTCAATAGATACACTCCCACATACGATACACACGATCACAAGGAGTTTGCACGATTCTCCTTGTTAAACATATGAAATAAATATTCCTTTCTATTAAAAATAAAGGTTTCGAAAAAAATATATATATTTTTAAGAAAATAACGTGAATCCTAATTCAGCAGTTTGGTAGACAAACAAAGGTCACATGTAATACAGTCGCTTACTACGAAATGATTTTATAATAAATAATAAACCTACTGACCTTTTTATACAGAAGGAAGTTCACATGTGCTGTAGGCTTTTTTAAAACAAATATTCCCTTACACACACATTACCACGTTTCCATCCTAGTGAGAGCCTATCACTGAGTACGTTATGTATTTTTTTTTTATTTCTTCCGATAACGAAAGAAAGAAAAAAAAAAACTAAATTCGCGTTTGGTATTGACAACGCCACCTGTCCACACTTTTGCACTTATAAACAGCCAGCACTTAAAGCACGACTTCCACTCCTTGTTTCCCGAACAATAGCGCCGTGTCGACTGCCCTCGATTCTCCTGAAACACAACCGGCTGGCTACCTTTGCTATGCTACTCGCTCAAGCCGCATGCCTCATTCTTTTAGTTGATGTTCATACAGAGATGCAAGTGTGTGAGTGTGTGTATCCGTCCATGCAAGCTCCTCTCAGCTGGGTCGCGCGCTTTCGCGTCGTCTGCTACTGACGTCATAAAACATCATTCAATATGGCTGCCACGCGTTACTACTTGTGTTTCTTGCAGTATTGCCAGCAGAGATATAAGAATTTTTTTTCGTACTGTGTTGGTAAACTATCACTGCAGAGACCATAACGGCATACGCTGGTATGGTTATACCAGTAGTAAAATAAGATTCCTAAAAATCATACAAGCTGTTAAAATTAAAAACTACTATATTAAAGAATACTTATGGTAGGTCTGCGCATACCAACACACCTGTGATAGTAATTTGTTTATAATTCGACCACAGCATTCAAAAAACATCCATTTTTGTTGTATAAAATAGTATGCAGAAATAAAAAAAACGGCGTCAATTGACGCACTCTTAATTGTAATGAATTTGAAGTCAAAGTAAAGCATCTTAGGATAGACTTTGAGCGTTTAAATATGCGCCTTTGGCGTGGGAGACCTGGGTTCGATTCCCGGCGGGGTTCGGATTTCACGTTAATCAGTAGGTCCACGTCTCATATAGCCTCGCTAGTGAAAGGGACGCTAAACTAAAATCAACTCAAAATCTATTAATTTATTATTATTATTATTATTATTATTATTATTATTATTATTATTATTATTATTATTATTATTATTATTATTATTATTATTATTATTATTATTTTAAAGCTGTTACTACAGAGTAGTGTTTTTCACACTTTGTGACATCGCGGAGATTTTTAAAATGTTCTTTGGATAATAACGATCATCCTTTTAAAAAAAAAAGACAGAATTACGATAAAACGTGTAGTGAGTGTCAAATAAAATGTTCAGTGACTATAAAGCACAAAACGCTGCAGATAAAAAGATGATGAAATAGAAACGACATAGAAAAATGTCAGAGGGCGCGTCGAGTAAAGCATTTAAATAGTAGTCATTTCGTAAAAGACGGGCCGCGGTAGCTCAGTGATAGAGTGTTCACCTCTGGTGTTTGGGGTCCCGGGTTCAAATCCTGCTCCCGCCAAGTGAACTTTATAGTGGACAAACCGTGTGCGTGGGTTTTCTCGGGGTTCTCCCGTTTCCTCCCACTTTCTTCATTCTGCCATTTCATTCATCTTTCATCATCACCGTCTCCTTTTGCTTAACCGGCATGGGTGCCCGAAGGGGAGAGCTGAGTGGGGCCCGAGCCCCCTTTCACTCACGAAAATGTATTAAATTTCTTAAGATTTTCTTGATATAAATAAAATACCAAACCAGGGATTTGGTATTTTAGCAACCAGTGATTTGAGTCCCACCTTAGAAAACTTTCTTCAGGCACCTATGCTGGATGGCCATCATAAATCTTACTGTTTCAGAAAGGAGTCCAGTTATCTTAAGCCAGGTAGTTCATTGTCGTTTATCTGTGTTACTGCCCTCTAAACTAAATGATTCTTAAACGTTCCGTGGAATTATTTTGCTTTGCTTTTGTTAATTCGACTCATAATGTGTGGTGAAATCTGTCATGATCAGTGCTTCTTCCAGACATGTTTTTTTTTGGGGGGGGGCACTGTCTCCCCTCTCCGGAGCTCTGAGAAATCCCCCCGGAGGAGACCAAAATAATACATCTATAACAATAAATAGAATAGTACCAGCACTGTTACCCCCCGGGACATTTTTTTTTTTCTGAAAGAAGGACTGGTCATGGCCAGATGGAGTAGTTTAGCGTTTTGGCCAGCATTACATATTACATGAAATAGATTTCTTTTGTCTATTCAAGAAATATTGGCGAAAGTCTTCAATCTGTTCTTGTTGAAGATTTGGTATATCTGTGATACCAACGCCATCTTCTGTGAGAAGTGTCACTCGCTCTATTGCAGCTTTTGAGCAAAGTATATAAAATAACAGGTAGCCCCAGTTCGTGTTTAGCGTTCTCATTGGCTCCCTGTCCCTGACATCTTGTGGAGGAACTTTTGCGTATGCAATACCGGTATTTCACTTGTTCTCTTGAACGATATCTCGCAATACCCAAAGACGTTATAAAATAGAGGATCTGCCTATATGTATTTCCATCCTATTAGATAACTGAATGACCATCATATATGTTGGCTCAAAACATTGTGGTCTTCATATGTAGACATGTAGTGTGTCTGTCGTTTATTTTTACTTAAGTCGTTGCTTCAAATTAATATTATACAATGGTTACAAGCTGCACGTATGTGTGTACAAATAAGAGTGAAAAGAAATTATCCGAAATAACCTTTCACAAGTAAGAAAATCACCAATCATATGATACGTATGGCTGTGAAGTATGGCTTCACGATTTTGTGATAAGGGCATATTCTCTACTTTATAACATCCTTGGCGATACATCCACGTGACGTCACCTACCACAAAGCATCCTCGGAAAAATGATAGCAGAAAAGCTGAATTGAGAGTCCCCTGGATTTTGGGGTTTTGTTCTGAAGTATCTATTAGAGTCCGGATTATTCGTGTTAATTTCACTAAATTAGTCTCACCTGTCAGTGTATATGGTTAGGCAAATGATTTCGATTCGATTCGATTTTAGTGTAGCATCCCTTTCAGCAGCGAGGCTATATGAGACGTGTACCTACAGTTTAAAGTGGAATTCGAAACACATGAGCTTCCGCCGGGAATCGAATCCGGGACTCCCATGCCAAAGGCGCGTACGCTAACCGCTTAGCCACGAGGGAGCTGGGTTAGGCAAATGAATAAGTAGTTATTATTATTATTATTATTATTATTATTATTATTATTATTATTATTATTATTATTATTATTATTATTATTATTTTGCAGTATATGAGGCACACACTTCAAACACCACTTTACCTTTCTTCAATATGTTAAAAACTTATTTCATTTATTGTTAAAATTTCGAATAAGTTTGATTGCTATATACCTTGCTAGCCAGATGCAATTTTTACACATTATTGTATAATTCGATAACATTGTAGACACTGGCAACCCTATCATCCATGTGCCACTGCACCTTATCGATGACAGTACAACATCTAAAAGACACTCGACGTGGATTTGTGTCACTTTTTCAAACTACTACTATTACATTGCAACATTACAAATGAAGGTTAAGTTACGTGTTGTACAAGGGACGGGAGGAGAGGGGGAAGTAGTATCATCGTACTTACGTTTGATACAACATACAAGATTTCCTACGTAAAAGTTATTAAACCTGCACAAACGTCTAAATTTATGTATGCAAATTATATTAGGTTAGGTTAGTTACAGCGACGTCAGATCAACTTTAATTATGAATAATCTACTTTACTTTTGCTGATAAGATTGTTGCTTTATTGGAGTTTCAACGCACTTTTTCAGCACCGAAGCTATACCGCTGAATCACAGACAGTTGGCCCAACAATGGGAAACGTTTGACTAGCCGTTTGCCAACGTTGGAAAGTGTCACTTTGTCAAGCATTTACCAATATATTCAATTGACAGCGTAACCCTTATGAAAGAAGTAAAATTTGCAGTTGGGAGTGCGAGGTCGAAACTGTTGGATAAATGACGGCATGTTGTTACTTGGTCAACATAAACTGATGGATAAATGACGGCATGTTGTTAGTTGGTCAACATAAACTGTTGGATAAATGACGGCATATTGTTAGTTGGCCAACATAAACTGTTGGATAAATGACGGTATGTTGTTAGTTGGTCAACATAAACTGTTGGATAAATGACGGCATATTGTTAGTTGGCCAACATAAACTGTTAGATAAATGATGGTATGTTGTTAATTGGGCAACATAAACTCATGGGTAAATGGTTGCATGTTGTTAGTTGGGCAACATAAACTGTTGGATAAATGGCAGCATGTTGTTAGTTGACCAACATAAACTGTTGGATAAATGACGGCGAATTGTTGGTTGTCCAATGTATATATTTTAAACCAATTAGCAATTATTAAGAGTTTGTATCATTTATAAAGAACATTACTTTAATCAAGGCTGGATCATGAGAGGCACTTCTCTCTTAGCAACTTCTAGTGTTACTCACGAGACGATACACATCTTGTCTCGTGTCAAAACTGAGACGAGACGAGAAACATTACAATTCCCTTCTCATTTTGGAAATTTCTCGATTCTCGTGAACACTGGCGTGATTTCAGATTTTGCCTTGCCCCACCGACCCAGGCCACGTGAGTTTGAGGTGAATAGCAACGTCTATTAGAGATCAGAACCAAAAATATATAATATTCTTGTGGGGACACATCCGCAGCAAGAACAATAATTTTTGGGAGTACTAGCGGAGGGGCAGAAAAATTGTGAGGAAACAGCTGCTTTTTGTTTACCGAAAATAATAATTTTATATTATTTGACCTCCATTACAATCCAACATAATTCAACTCAATATTGAGGTTTCTATCCAAGGTGTATTCTACAATACTCAAGATGAAAAAAAAAATGTAGAAAGCTTTTATCACTGTGCATAGATTAATTTCAAAGCTGCAATACTCTGTTTGACGTTTTTCAAAACATTTATCTAGTTAAACGTTTCTCAAAATATTTATCTAGCTAAGTGCTTCTCAAAACATGTATCTAGTTAAACCTTTCCCGAAACATTTATATAATTAAATGTTTTTTTCCAAAAAGAAAAAAAAAACATTTATATAGTTAAATGTTTAGAAGAACATTTATATAATTAAATATTTTCTAAAACCATTAAGTAATTATAATTTCGCAGAACATGTATCTAATTAAACGTTTTCTAAAACATGTATCCGGTAGTCCAAAACATTTATCTAATTATTAGACGTTTCACAAAACATTTATTTAACTAAATATTTCACAAAGCACTTAGATAGATAAATAGTTTACAAACCCTTTCCGCAGTTTTAAAAAAAAAACGGACATGGTAATCATTTCATGCTTTTTACAAGCCAAAGAAAACGAACTCGCAAAATTTTTGTATTTGTTTTGAAGAAATTATTGACAAAATGGTATTTTTTTAAACTTTTGTATAGGAATGTATACTGTAGTCTGTTAAAGGCAAGCGAGATACCACTGAATCAAATAAAACTGATTCGTGATTAGGCTACCCGCAAAACAGGGATTGTCTTGCTTTACACACTAAAGTACTATATCAACGAAATTGTAATATCAAGATAATATACGAGTTTTGAGGTTTTAACCATTGTCTGGGCAAAATATTTTTGTAATGTAGACGGGCAACTGGGACCTTACCAACTCTATTAGCCTTAGCAACTCGATATGTTCATGACTTTAACTTCGGCTAACGATAGAAGAATTCAGAACTTTATGTCATCGAAATATTTATTGTTATTGAGAAATTCGAAAATAAAAATGAAGATACTGGGCCTGGGTGGCCCCGCTTGCAGGGATAAGGGTTAAAGTCTCTATACATGCCCACCAAATATACCTAAATAAACCTCATCCAAGAAATGGAAATGAAATGAAATCTGAGAGTTTAACATCCCACGATTGTACCCATTAGGCTAAGGGAGACGATTATTGAAGCAAATGAATAATAATGGAATAGTTGGTGGAATGAGAAAGTAGGAGGAAACGGGAGTTCCCCGAAAAAACGCACGAGCACGATGTTGTCTACCACAAACTTCTCCGCCGGGGATTGAACCAGGGACCCCCACGCACCGTGGGTAAGCGCTCTACCACTGAGCCACCATTCCCCCTCATCTAAGCAATGTGTCACAACTTACCTTGGTAAGATTTCCAAAATTTTTACTTGATTTGTGCAAGAGGACTCTGGTTCAATTCTGGGCTATGTGATCTTGTGGTTAATAGTAACGTGTCCGTGCGTGTGCTTATTCCGTTTTCTTCCACATTTTCAGTTCGGTAATTTATCTTTCTGAGTTCATTCTCATCAATCACCCGTCTCCTCTAGCTTACAGGGCAGATGCTTAAGAGAGATTCAACGTAGAACTGAAGATTCAGTTTACATGTTTCTTTATACGACATGTAGCAAATTTATCGTCTTTAACTGTCATCAACTGAAGAAAGGAATATTGGATTAGCTACACATTGACGGCTTCAGTCATTTCCAAATTATTCCCTTTGTGAAAAAACGCAATTTTGTTAGACGCTCATACCACTATCCAAAACATTAGTGAGATTTGTTCTCCAGAAACTGCTTAGAAACTCCGCAATAACATCTAATCTACGTTCTTTTAATTTTGGAAACAACCAATTGTCGGATGGTGGCAACTCAAAGGAATATGGGTTGATCAAGTTTCAGAATGGATGTTCGAAATCGACTCTAGATTTCGGTCACTCATTATCCATAAAATTTAACAACGTATAAGCATTTTTTATTTTTTCTACTACTGCGTGAGCACTGAGCCAGCTTGTCTATGGCTCAGTTCAGAGTGTATAGGCCTTTTTTCGCACTGGAACCCCAGGCAGGACTCAGGTTGATTTAAGTCAGCATGCTTTCTTCAGTGCGAAGCCACTAGCGTTGAGTTGTACCGAATTAGATCGATGCAAGCCGACTCAAACCGTGTTTGACCCAGATATGCAATGATGGAATGAGTCATGGGTCACCGAATCACTTGAGTCACAAGTTTTGTCCAGGTCATACGGATCTGCGTGACCCAAAAAGACCCGTCGATCCAAAAGCAGCCTAAATATCTTTACAACATTACAGTAGAATTTTGTAGTTGATTAATAATGTTAACTATTTGAGCTACAACATTCATTTGTTTGATTCTCGGTGCGATATTTCTTAATCAAGATACCGTGTTTTGAATATTTCAAATTAATTTCACGTTTATTTGTCTTCCCATACGTGGTTTTTAAAACAAAGCCTGTACAAAAGAATTAACAAAACACTGTTTGGGATCAGTAGTATATTTTATATTCTAAACGATAAGTTTCACAGGTCTATTAACCTTTGTCGATCCCTCATGAGATAAACATTTGGCTTATATTTTATGTGATTCTGACGCATTTGTACCCCGATGGACCTTGTAGCTATCTTTTAGTGCAATGCTTGACACACTTAAACGCAAAAAACACGCTAGAAAGAAATTTATAGACATCTTTGCTAAATTCTATTAATCTTTTTTAAATATCAATATGGTTTTAGGGGAGAAAATGATGATTTTAGAGGTGAGTGTCGTAACTGATATAGTAGTAAAAATTCAAGAATGTCTGGGATCTGGGTATCAGTAACTTGCTGAATGATTATTTATTGATTTTAGGAAAGCATTTGATACACTCAAGCATAACATATTACTACAAAAGTTAGAGAATATAGAATTCAGAGGCATATCTCTCTCTTAGTTAAAGAGCTATTTATCTAATAGATCACAATATGTCTTAGCAAACGGAAAAGAAAGCAATAATGTAAAAATAGAAAATAGTGTACCACAAGGGTTCATATTGGAACCGTTACTCTTTTTAATCAACGTGAATGATGTACAATTACTTGAACTAAGAAGTAGAATAACTTTATTTGTTGATAACAGTGCTATACTTTATACAGCAGATATTATAGAGGAATTGGTATGGCTTTCGTTCAATACACTGTCGTAATAATACACCTGAACAGGTAAAATGCTCTGGCCCATTAGTTTACATCCATTCAAATACATGCAGACCTATCTGCTGAAGAGAATCCAGAGCATTAGTTCTTAATGTCATTAGTTTTGGCTTGTTTCACTTACAGCCTTCTCCTATCTCCTTATTCAAAAAGCTCTGCCATTCTTATCGCATTACTACTGCATCAACAACACCAAAAGATCCGTATCCTCATTGTGAATAACAACCAGTACCAATGTACAAACACGGAAGTTGAACATTGAACTTGGATATCCATTGGACGTAGCCACGTCGAAATTGCATGGACAAAGTGGAGCCATCAGCAAAGTAACGTAACATTTATATGATAGTTCTCTGAGAAGAAAACTGAATTCTTCGAAGCCACGCTAGAACTTTCCCGGCAATTGACCAAGCAAGCGCTTCTAAATAATGCAACACGTAGGTCTACTTGCGAAGATGAGTTCGTTCCCGGCATGCAATGCTATCAAATATCAAGAAAAGTGTTTTTCTTTTTCACCCGTTTCCCCTCGCTTGATCTTTACAATTCAAGAAAGAAATTATAAATATTGTTTATGGAATGTTTTTTTTTTTTTTTAAATGAAAATGCGATGCGTAATTGTTTTTTTTAACATTATGCTGAAAAGACATGCCATTTTGGATATGTCCTTCTACTAACATGACATTCTATAGTTTCCGTGCAGAAAATGGGATTTTTAAAAAGAGAAAATAAGCGACGAATTCCGTGAAATATTCTCAACACGCTAAGGCCAGTGGATTCCCATAGTTCTAACAATCAGTGGTGTCGATTGCCCATGAAATATGGAAGGAAATTTCCATGTTTACCTGTTTGTTAATATAATTCTTCAAATATTGTTAGCATTTAGCGAAAACAAAAATCCAAAGGTGAGACATTAATTGATATAGGAGCAGCATCATTTCAGATTTTGCTAGGCGAAGGGCAGTGGCGTAACTACAATGGAGCGAGTGGAGCAATTGCTCCAGGGCGCAAGGGCGGAAAAAACGAATACGAAAAACTGTTCCTTATGCAAAGAACGTTTGAAAACATTTCAAAAGGTACACTATGACTATCAGCAGTTAATTGGCACAGCCGATACTGGGGGCGGATCCAGGAATTTTTGAGGGGAGGCGCAGGTTTGAAAAATAAACTTGAGACATTTTTTGATATTTAGTTTGCTAACTAAAAATATGGACTGCAGCGCTTCATAATACGTATTTATCTCGGCCCTTCTGGAGGCGGCATTGAGGAAAGCCATGTTGTTCAACACGAAAGAATCCTGGATTACCATGAACTCGAAACGCATACATTATCTGCAATGAGTCGAGAACGCATTCAGAATCTTTATTTAGAGAGAAATTCTAAAACTTTCTTTTTTTCCAGAGCCTTTGAACAAACGCTTCACTAGGGACTAATTTATATATATTTTACTCCTTATGGAGGGGCACGCGAGCCCCGTGCCCCCTTTCTGGATTCCCACTGGGCGATACCCGGACAATCGTCACTGCAATGTTTGTCTAGCTATAGCTGTCTAGTGAAAAAAATTACATAATGAGTCATTGAAATCAGCGCGCTGCGCCCCCTCCCGGGTTCCACCCCTACCCGGGAATAAAACGAAAGTTGGGCCTGTTTGAAACCTAGTTGACACTTATAAAACTACCCTGTACTCTCTACTTCTATTAAGAATTATAAGCAATGAATCATTCTGCCTTTAAAGTACACAAGTAGCAGTTTGGATTAAGTACAGAAAACCATTTTAAATTTAATTTTCTATTAACGTTAACTCATATTAAGTATGTAGTGATAACTTAGGAAAAAGATAAGTAAAAACTTTAAGTATCTTAATAAAAATAAGTTTGTATACTGTATACGCAGCAGCTGAGATGCATGGGGCAAGGGCGGGTATGAGTAAATCGATGATCGATCGATCCAGGGTGAAGTAAAACCAGGGGCGGATCCAGGGGGGAGGAGATCGGGGCGTTTGCCCCCCCAGAAGAGGAAACTTTCTTATAAATAAAATCCATCTCAAAGTTTGGAGCCCTTAAAAGTAGCAGTATGACAACCCGCCGCCCCCCCAAAAGTCGGTCCTGGATCCGCCCCTGAGTAAAACTAGTTACGCCACTGGCGAAGGGGGGAGGAAGACTTCGCAATGCAAGTAAAATTTAATGTTTCATTGGTATATCATAGCTTTATTGATTAAAATGTACATAAATTTAAAAATCAGGGGGACCACTGGTCCCTTGAAGGGTCCATGTTTAGTTGAAAGGAGACCATTAAAAAAAAAAAAAACAATTTCGCTAATTTCTATTAATATTAGGTTAGTTAAGGTTAGTTTAGGGGTAACTACTTGCATCGTTGTATTTATATTCTCTTATGTACGCTTCCGGTCCGGTAGAGTACATGAAGTCTCTACAGCATTACGCATTTCTCATGTTTACAGCATGTACTTCTATTCCATTTTTAAATGAGACACAAATCAATTATGTTTCCCTTACTTCAACATATTTCTCCTGTAAATCTTCTTCTTTTTTTTACCTATTTCCGGCCCCTTCATCTAAACATACCTTCCGTGAAGTCCTAAATGACACCCCTGATTAACAGACTTCACTGAACAGAACAAAGTGATATGGGTGAATAGGGTTTCTTGCAGTTATACTTCCGACAGAGCAAAGATGCAGGTGGATTCTGTTAACCACCTGCGGGGATAAGACAAATTGAAATGAAATCTTCGAGTTTTACGTTCCACGCGTATGTCAGCTAGGCTAAAGGAGACGGTGATGATGAAAAATAAAGAAAATGGTGGAATGAAGAAAGTGGGAGGAAACGGAAGAACCCCGAGAAAACCCACGAGCACGGTGTTTGTCCACCACAAAATCCACCCGGCGCGAGCTGGGATCAACACCAAGCACCAGAGGTGAACGCTCTACCACTGACCCACCGCGCCCCCTGGTAACCAATGATATATAGTTTAATAACGCCATCAAAGTTCGTTTTTCTCGAAAACGACGCACAGGAATATACCTTCCCTTTTTATTTAATCCATTATAATTTACTAATTGATAAACGTCTTATAATTGGACAGCATTTTAGTTAAACAAAAATGAAAATTTAAGACTTAATGATCATTTTGAGATCTCTCTCTCCATATACATACATATATATATATATATATATATATATATATATATATATATATATATATATATATATATATATATATATATATATATATATATATATATATATATATATATATATATATAAACATTTTTTTTTCGAAAGCTACACATAAGGATTTACATTTTTATTCAGTTCAATTCTATCTATGGACAGGGCCGGTTGTACCATATGTGCAACACGTGCATTTGCACGGGGCTGCAAAAATCTTTCATAAGTGTATTATGTGAAATAAACATTTCTTGTTGGAAACAGACTTCATGATTATGGTAATTAAATTTACTAAGCTGACTTTCTATTTGAACACTACATTCATAGATCATGTTTAGGATATATTAGTTTAAAGGTCACATGAACAGTGTTAAAGCAAATGGTCATTGTTTGATTGTTGTCAGATATTAGAACTCAAATCTCGAACAGTAGCAAACACCTGTTCTATTTAGTTAGTTATCACAGTTTTGATATGAAAACTAGTCTTTGTCATATACAAGCTTCTTCCCTCCTTATCATTGAAGACAGGAAGATTTTTTATTTTAAATTTAATAGATGTGGAAGGAAAATCAAAAAAAGAAAGATAAAAGAGCTAGTTGCACTGGAACAGCAAACTGATATATTGAGATTGAAGCTCGATATGGAATCTCTTTAAGAAAAAAAAAACTATCCTCTGCAGGTGTGTTTACTTTATCTTTCACTAACATAATAGATTATTATTTAAAGAAAAAAAAACTGACTCAACGAGATTGCATTTATAGTGCTTAGGTCTCTCCGGGTGCCAGTGCGCTTTCCCTCCCCTTCGTTGTTCATGATGGGGGTGGCACACTTGAAATCGTGGCTTTTAAGATTTGTTCTTTCTGAAGAAAGGGGCGGCGGCAAATGCCATTTGGCGTGGGAGACCCGGGTTCGAATCCCGGCGGGAGCTAATGTGGTTCGGATTCCACGTTAATCCGTAGGTCCACGTCTCATATAGCCTCGCTGCTGAAAGGGACCCTAAACTAAAATCAACTCAACTCCACTCAAATAATGCCATTGCAGGGGGCGGCACTGTTTATGGATTAGTATATAAGTCTCATCTTTAGATACTTAAGTAAGTGTGTGTAATATTGACAAGTTTTTTTTTTTTTTCCTTTTTCATTTGGTGATGCGAATACTAAGCATTCATCTTCCTTCAAAGGCAGATCCTGGTTACGCCTATAAATCATGTTGATCATTTTTTTAAAAAAAATATGCAACAAATGTTAAGACAATTATTGAAAGCAAAAGAAAACCTTACATAAAGTTTGAGCTGCTACCTGCATACATGTTAAAACGACCCACTGAAGAACACGTGGGAATGTATTTTAAACAAGGTAGAAGCTTTTAATAGACTAATGTTTATGTTTGGGTAATCCACTTCATCTTTTTAACTTCACTAGCCAAACGTGTTATTTTTGATCACAAATCAAGGTCATCCAGTTTATGTGTATATTGTCCTTGAATTTCGCCATGTCTAACATCCCTACTCCAGAAAGCTTTCGAATGAATAGTAGATTCACCTGCATTCTTTCTTCTTTTTCTTCCTCAGTAAATCTGTTCCTGCAACCCATACATTCTTCCTGAGATTTCGCAAACGCTATATACCACTTGAAATATTGTACAAGAAATACAATGAAAAAACTGAAGCCAAAATTGGTTTTTCCCTTTTCTGCATGTCTTTGTTAATTTATTATCCCATGTAGTATTTTAAATTATGATAATAATATGAAGAAATAACTAGCGTTCTCTGTAAATACTAGTCACTGTTGCACAAGGATCTTTATAAATCTTCCTAATCCATTCACAAGACAAAACCCCAGAAGTTTGGTTTAACAAAATTAAGGTATTGCAAAACATAATATCTATTTTAGAAAATTACTACATTATGTACATTGTTTCCAAATAAAAAAAATCATGCATTCGTGCGCCTCCAAATCGCAAAAAAAGGTATTTGGTTATAAAGGTTGTAAGTTCAGAAATTAGAATAATTATGATCGTGTATTTTTTGTTGTTGTTGTTTTTTTTGTTTTAGATTTCACTATTGCGCAAAACACTTTCTCAGTTCATTAAATTAGTATACTCATACCTAAGAGGAACAATCATAGTCCTGTACTTCAAAGTTTGACAACAAAGTACCGGAACTGCTGCTGGTACTCTGCAATTCCTATTGACAGGAAATTGTTTATATTATGATATATATATATATATATATATATATATATATATATATATATATATATATATATATATATATATATATATATATATATATTGTCGAAAAAGTGGGGAGCATCCGTATGGGTTATGCGAACTATATATATATATATATATATATATATATATATATATATATATACAGTGAAACCTCCCTTAACGGACACCTCTCAATAACGGACACCTCTATAATACGGACAGATTTTTTGTCCCGGCAAAAATATATGTTCTCTTACGGGACAAAACCCTCCCTTTTACGGACACTCTCAGATATGGACGCGGACAGTCCTTTTTTCCCCAAACGTTTCAAAAACCTCTTCATAACGAATAGGAATTGTTCTCGTTTTGCGATATATTACAGTCTTTTCTCCATAAGCGTATCTCTCATGAGTGAACCATCAAACACAACAGCTCAACTTGAATTTTTTTCCCGCAATAAACTGCTTTCTGGCGGAAATTTTAGAAAATTTTCAATAACACTCATGCAGGGTTAGTCGTAAGGCCAGGAATTCTATGCGAAAGATCTTCCCTTTCCTAACAAATTTATTCCTTTTCGTCTGGACCTTGCATATTTACCGACAGTTTCATAGATAACAAAACAAACATTGTTTGTTTTACAATAACATTTTCAACGAGCAATGTTTCCTCTCTACTTTTTTGGAGAAGAATCATTTTTCTTTTACTCATGATACTGGAACAAGTGTGGGTTGGAGTTTTCCCGGCTTCCTTTTTCATTTTCTCTAAAAGAATATTCTTTGTGATTGGGCCTGAGTCAATAAACATATGAACCGCCAATAGCTTGCCTTTTCATCCATTCTGTCAACGAAGATGCCGTGCCAGTACACAAACACACACACACATTTTCTTCTGAAATCGTACTGAGAATTTTTAGAGGACACTTGGTAATGAGTTTTATTACCGTTGTAGAGAAAAAAGCATGCCTTTTTCGTTAAACATTGCCCAGCAATAATATGATTTAACAGAAATGAATTTCTCCTTCATCCCTCCCAGTAATTCAAATGTGTACTAAATAAGAGTATTTTCATATTGAATTTTACGTATTTACGCTAATACAAAATGTATTTACTATATATTACAGCATACAATTACCGTTATGAGAAATTAAACTTCTGTAACCTCTCTATAACGGACACCTCTCAGTAACGGACAAAACTTCATATCCCATTGGTGTCCGCTATTGAGAGGTTTCACTGTATATATATATATATATATATATATATATAAAATCGAAGCAAAGTGACAATAAAAGTGAAAAACAGAAATATTTTAGGCCTGAAAAAACATCATTTATCAGTGCATAAGAACGAAACGCAGGAATATTTCGAAATATTTCGCAGCAAACTCGAAATATTGCAGATTTCTTTAAGTCTTGTTTGATAATAATCAATATTATTTTAATTTTTCTCTCCTTTTTAGCCAATATTGCTAAACATATCATTATCATCATCATCATAGCTATTCTGCGATTATTGGCAGGTCACTTGAGCAACTAACAAGCTTTGATGTACGGCGATACTCAGCTAGTCTCTTCATCTTACGTAGCAATATTCTGTTTTAATACCTTTCTTCAACTATAATCTCCTTCGCCTCTCCCTCTCTTTCCTTCCACCATACCCTCTAGCACTTCTCTCACAATACAGTTCCTTCTCAGCCAATGTCCCAACGTTTCCTCTTCCTCCTCTTAATTACTCTAAAATTTTTGTTTTCTCCCCTATTGCTACTATTTTTAACATATTCCAATTCGTTTTCCGTTCAACTCTGTTAATTATTTCCTTTTGTCTCCATGACCACGTTTCGAAAGCCTCTAATTTTTTCATCGGCTTTGCGTAATATCCATGTTTCTGCCCCATAGAGTACATATTTAGAATCAGTAAAACAAAATCTCAATATTTAATTGCAAGTTTGTTCAATACAAAGAACTGTTAATTGAGGTTGAAAACAAAAGAAATCTGGGTGTAAAAATAATTTTGCATTTCATGGTATTTCAGCAATGTGTGCCGTCTTGATTTTCTTTTATGCGTCTCAGGAGTAGCCTCCCCAGTTTGGAAACCAGTGGAGTATTGGATCTGTTAAAAAGATAGAAAAAGATTACGAAACGTTGTGATTCATCTTATAAGTAGTGAAGCGTGGGCATCCATTGAATAAATAAATAAATAAATAAATAAATAAATAAATAAATAAATAAATAAAGGTCATCGCCTACATTGTACACTATCATCATACTTAAACGAAGGTAAACTATATTACATTTAGAAACATACATTGTCTTTCCGTTACTATTGGCGCATTGTATAATATATTATCCCTTATATCCAGAGTAAAATTTCCCTATGAAAAGCATAAGATTTCTTAAAAGTAAGATTTGCAAGACTCTTGCAAGCAAGACCAAGACCGGGTGTGCAAGATTAAGACCAAGGGTTCCGAAGCAAGATCAAGACCAAGACCGGATGTCCAAGGGTCTTGGTCTTGGTCTTGCATTTGCTCATCACCACATTATATACAGGACGGGGGGATACAGAGGCTCAGCGGTAAAACGTTCCGTGGTTTGATCCATGTGAGTTCGTGGTGAACAATATTGTGTACGTAGGTTTCCTTATATAGTTCTCCCGTTTCCTACCGCATTCTCATTCGTCTCCTTTATCCTAAGGGACATAAAGATAGGATGCAAAACTAAAAATAATATACAATAGATATACACACACATATTGTTAAATTACACAAGAGTGGAAACAGAGACTAGCGCACAGAATGGACAAAGAATTAATTTGTATATGTGGTAAACGTTACATGTAGTGGCTTACACAATTTCATAAGGAAGTTCAAACACTGAATCTCATATCCTTTTCAGAACAAGTGTGATTTTTGTATATCTTAATATACTAAATGAGCATTTTTCCATAATATCTTCTTTAAAGAGAGATTAAACTCTGCTACGCCAGTGAGTATATTTCATTCTTCTTAAAAAGAATAAGGGACACGAAAAGGGAAAATTTATTACCTGGTGGGGTAAAAAAAAAAAAAAAAGTCTGAGACTGTTGCTACCACAATCTCACTGATAAACAGACTTTCTTCCACAGAAGTTTATGACATGGGACGGGAGGGGCAAAATCAACATGTGTTCATGGGCGTGCCCTCCATAACAGTGACATAAAATGAAAATTTCATTTATTTCCCCTCGTGGAAAGGGCGGGGGGGGAGCGGACAACTGCAACTCTGTAGAAAGGACTAAATTTAGAGATTCTCTATAAACGTATTCTGGCAACGCTGCTGATCTAAGATGTGGGGCCTCATTTTATATCGATTTGGGCCAAGGCAACACAAAATTTGTTGCTTATATCATTTTTTTCCCCCTTGCATTGCGTTGGAATTTGCAAATTTTTACGAAGATTTATGCGGAATAACGACCCTCGTCAACTTTGTGATATACATATGGAAAATGATTATTTTGTGTACACGTGTGTTACAACTGTAGGTTTTGAACTAACCTAAAAAAAAAAAAAAAAAAAAAAAAAAGATTTAACACGTGCAACACGAACTGAGATTTACGGTTATCTGTTTGTTTATGTCTATTATCCCTATTAGACTGTTTAGTTCTTTTACTATGTTCTTTTTTCTGTTAGTTTCACTGATTTATCAGTATATTTGTTAAACATTATTACGAAATTTTTAATTACTGTTTACTAGATTACAATATACTCAATAAATCTCTTGAATAGCCTTTTATTTTGTGAACGTGACTATTACAGATTGTATCTTCAACTTGTTTACCATATTATTGAGTAACGTTGAACACAAAACAATTTATAAGCAATTATTGAAGTAAACATAAGTAAGCTTTTTTTTTTATCATTTTACTGTAAATAAGCTTCGATTTCATATGTAATTGTCTCAGAAGCGTAATTTGAGTGTTTTTTTTTTCCTTAGGGAGGGCAGTGACGACGCCAGCTTATTTTCAAGGGGGAGGGCAAGAGGAAGATAGATGAATTTTTGGCAGGACATCAATTTTTTTGTATAAAGGAAGTTATATATATATATATATATATATATATATATATATATATATATATATATATATATATATATATATATTAGTGATGGGCACAAAAACCGGTTTTTCGGTTTTCGGTTTTCACCGAAACCGGTTTCGGTTTTTCAACTCATCCGGTTTCGGTTTTCTTCAAAACCGATTCCGGTTTTTCTCCAAAATTTGTTCTATTTCTGACCAGAATGGTGTTTCGTTGTTCTCCGGAAACCGAATCCATTTCCACAGAAATAGTTTTATGTGTTTTCGAAAAGTTTTCACCGAAACAATTTTTGGTGAAAAACCGAACCGGTTTTGAAGAAAGCCGAAATGTCGGTTTTTCGGGTTTCTTTTTTATAGAAACCGGTTTTGCCCATCCCTAATATATATATATATATATATATATATATATATATATATATATATATATATATATATATATATATATATATATATATATCAAACTATAATTGCCCTTAAATAACATGCTTGATTCGTCTGTTATATAATTTTCGTAACACTTACCAAATGTTAACGAAAGTTTCCAGTATTTTCTCTGATACTTAGAAAAATAAAATGAAGTCTCTGGTGTTACGTTCCACATGCTAAAGGAGACGGATGAATAGGTACGAGGTGTGATCAGAAAGTAAGCTTACAAAATCTGCAATGCAACGTGTCTATATTATTTCATACAACCAGTACAGCCAAAACATAGTACAGACATTAGGTCATTTTTTGACATAGTCTCTATAGTCGGTTGAGCCACTTGTCGCATCGTGGGATGAGTTTGAAGATTCCCTCCTGGTTAAAATCTTGTCCTTACGTGTTCAGCCACGTTATAACGAAGTGTTTCACCTCCTCGTCTGAAGTGAAGCGACGGCCTCCTCGGTGCTCCTTCAAGTTTTGTTGTTCTGAATCAACTACCCCAAGCGAGCTATGTTCAAATCTGTTGATGGCGTGCTGAGTCCGCCACTGCGCTCCACATCTGTGACGTTTTCTCTACCAGCTGCAAACTTTCGACATCTATTCTGCGACATGCTGACGAGCCATTACAGTATCTCCGTGAACTTCTATCTGCTGCCGGTGAATGTCGGCCACTGTTACACGTTTCACCACCCACAGAAATTGAATAAGTGAACGGGCTTCTTCGCGAGACCAGTTTTCCAAACAAGTCGCCATTTGTGTTTACCCACAGCTAGCGCCATAGCTGGCGGTTGACTGAAACTCTGCATAGTTGCCAACTCCATGTATTAAAATTACCGCTCATTCCTTTTATAACAGACTAAACTCCAGAAATATCGGCCCTTGTAACCTTAGTTTCTGATCCTCCCTCGTAAGTAAAAAAAAAAAGTTCGACTATGACCGGTTGAAGGCAGCACGTGTCCACTATCTTCCCAATGCATTTCCTAGAAAGCGACAATATTAAAAGTAAGCACAATACAACCAAATTCAAGAAATAAATACTAAAGACAATGTTGAATAAATAGCATAACGCTGTTCAAAAATGAAAATGTAAATTGAACAAATTCTTATTGATTTTTTGGTGTTGAAAACGAGAATGGAAAATTAGTTCTCGTTTCTGCTTCACATCTGTGTCTAATAGTAACGTTATAGTGGTGAAGATATTCGCCACTTTGGGATAAAATGCCATACTGATGTGGCAGCACTGAAGAGTTATACCAATGGTCCGATTCTATTTTTTTTTTTTTTATTCCGGACTAACAGTAAGGGTATGTGTAGTTGTTTCAAGTTCTGTTTTGTTAAAGTGCAAAACAACTTAACATGTATCAGAATTTTTTATTTTTTATTTATTTTTTTGTGAAATGCTGCAAATAAAAATAAACGTGTTTGCAGGGGCAGATCAGGGCGGTCGACCCCCCCAGAAAAGGAAACTTCCTTATTTTATATATAAATAAAACAGAGTTTGAGACTCTTAAAAGTAGCTCTAAGTAGCAGTATTACAACCCATCGCCCCCCCCCCCAGAAGTCCGTCCTGGATCCGCCCCTGCGTGTTTGTAAGTATATGTGTGAGCAATTCTTCAGAATTTCTCGAAAAGTGTTTATATAGACAAAAATGCCGCGACATTGTGTTATAACGTGAATAGAGACTAAAATAATATTTATATTTATGTAATAGTGTAAAGAAGTTGGGACAATTTCTGCTATGTGTGTAGAGAAGTGACATTTTCTTCATAAAGAAAAAGCTTATAACCTGGTGAGTAAAGCCTGTATATTGTATATTTAAATAAGCCTGTCAGAATATATTTAAAGTACTAGGCCTATACTATGTGAATAAGCAGATTAGATCTTAACATGTACTTCCAAGAGTTGAGTTGATTTTGAGTTGGTCCTTTTCAGCAGCGAGGCTATAATGGCACAGGACCTACTAATTAACGTGGAATCCGAACCACATGAGCTCTTGCCGGGAATCGAACCCAGGTCACCCACGCCATGTACTTACAAGAATTGAACATCCTTCGAACATCCAGGGGGCAACCACCTCCCGCCACGGGCGATCATGAAATTAGCCATTGAAACTGAGTTATTTTACTTCCTATGTAGGTCTAATATATATAGGGTGGGCTGGAATTAACTCCCTACTGAAAATTATAACAAAAAGCATTTTGTTCCTTACAATGGTAGAATTTATTATATGTCATTGCAGGTATCAGTGGCGGACCAGGGCAGAACGTCCAACTTTGTGTGAGCGGGCTCACCTGGCATCTTGGTACGAAGTATGGCAGTCAGTGGTAAAGTAATACAGAGATGATGGCGAAGTGCGAAAGAACCTCGTGCCTCGATAGATGCCAAAACCGTAAGGAATTGCCATTCAAAGCCAATGAACACAGATTACGTAGCAGATATTAGAAGATGCAGTCGTCCCTCTACATCCAGGATGAAAGAAAATCTGGAAAGTGTTTTAGGTCATGTTCACTCGAAGTCCTCAGTAATTACTGAGACATTCATCTCTCGAATGTGGTTTAACTCGACACACAATCCGAAGTGTTCTGAAGGAAGACTTAAATTTTGGTCCATGGAAATCATTATGCCTGGAATTATCGCCGGAAGACTGATTAGCGGTCGGTTGGAGTATGGGTAGATGAAGATTGGGGAGTATGAATAATGATGGGCAAATTTCTGGAAAGATATTTTTCGGGAATATTCCCTGGGAATTTTCCCAGGAAAATGGGAATATTCCGGGAATTTATGTACAATAACAAAGAAGACTGCATTCTATTACAACTATATTATGATTTTAAAGTTAAATTCGTTTTTCTTTTTATCACAGTATATTATTACCGTTGTCTCCAGAGGATTCTTTAAAATGTATATTCTGAACGGTATTATGTTATTTTATTAATATTTTACTATATTTAGAGAGCACGCATAAATGTATATTTACTTACAATATGTTCTGTGCACGTAAATGTCGAAAAAATGGTATAGTAAGTCCACATACTTTTACACCGCTACACAGTTTAAATTTATATGTAATTGATTTCTCTAAACTTGACTCTACTACTGATATAAACATATTAATTTTTTTAAATGTTATAAACTAATTAGGTTGGATAACTGCCAGAAGACAATGTCCCACCATTTTATCAACATTTGCGCATACATATTTATGATCACAATATTTGCTAGATACTGACTTATCTTTATAATGTTGCACGTAACATTGCCACACACGACCTTTCTTCCTATCCATTTCTCGAAATTTCATACGTTAATATTAACATGTAAGAGAAGTCCGAGTACCTACTCAGAAATTCGAGTCAGAGACAGGAGACAGACCGACACTTATTACTAACGGTGGTTCGTGGTGTATCATCATCTCTTCTACATGATTTCCACGTTACCTTACAAACAGGTTCCTTTTTATCATTTGTAAATTAGCACTTTGCTACTTTTTACTGCAAATGGATATGGAACTTTGAAAAAAAAATCATATTATTAGTTATATAAGTACAGTCAACGAATTTTAATTGTTTAACCTCTAAATTATTTTTAAACCTAGAATTAAATCAATAAATAAAAATAAAGTAATTAGACATATGGTTCTTATAATTTGGAAGATAAAGTAAAGAAATTGAAATTTCCTTCCCGAGAATTTATATGCCATGGAAAAAACCTGGGAATATTCCCATTTTTTATTTTCTTTACCACTGGGAATATTCCCACTGCCCAGTGGCGTATTTAGGGGGTGGCTTCCGGGCTTAAGCCCCCCCCCCCGAAATCTTACTTAGTATAGTAAAGTAAATGAAATATCTTGCAGAATTTTCACATTTCCAGGCAAAGCCCCCCCCCGAAAGTTAGCAAAGCCCCTCCCGAAACAAAATCGTAAATACGCCACTGCCGCTGCCCATCTCTAAGTATGAAGACTGGTTCTATCTTTTCTGTAATATCTTTTGGTTAGATGAAGCCATGTTTCATGTTGAGTAGTTAACCGGCACAATTGTTATTATTGAGCAGATGATCCGAGGATCGTTGTTGAAAAATGACAACATCAATCTCAGATCACAGCATGGTGCGGCATAGGCATCCACAAAAGTTGTGGGCCCACACGTCATTCGGGGCACAGTGAGTGCAGAATGGTACCTTGTTATGCTTGAAGATTATGTTCACGGTATTACATCCAACTCGGGGCAATTATAAGAATCTAATCTTTATGCAAGATGGAGCCCCGCCTTATTTCACATGTCCTGTCCGTGCGTGGCTAGACACCCATTTTCCAGGACGCTGGTTGAGGCGACTTTGCTTCCTCGAATGGCATCAAGGAGTCCTGACCTAACGCCCTGCGACTTTTTCCACTCGGGATGAGAGAAAAAAGGAAGTTTATCGCAGAAAACCAACCTTGCCAAGTTCTTGCAAACGTACTGCTGGAGTATCTGTAAAAGCAATGCATAGTTTTGTAAACTGGTGAAAATTATTTATATTGCCAAATCCTTTCTGTTCATTATTCCTGTCTCTATACAAAGTGATACGTGCCTTTGGCGTGGAAGACCTGAGTTTGATTCCCGGCGGGAGCTCATGTGGTTTGGATTCCACTTTGAGCTGCAGGTCCATGTCTCATATAGCCTTGCAGCTGAAACGGATGCTAAACCCAAAAAAACAAATGAAATCAATATATACAGAGTGTTCGCGGTTAATTAGATAAATTTCCAAGCGATAATTTGAAAATATTAGAAAATTAGAGAACAGTACAAAGGAAAAAGTGTGCAATATGAAGTCTGAAAATTCGATTCTAACATCCTAACATCATAAAGTTAATCCTCGAAACTTAAATGCACTTGCTTTTGCCGTGCCCCTCGCCCGCATGGCGGGCCCGTTAGTTGCAGTACTGAAAGCTGATGTCGTTACTGTCCACGACACGGGAATGAGAAAGACAAAAACGGAACGGTTGGATATTATTTTTAGCTTTACAACTAAAAAATATGTAAAACTATGAAGAATTTACTACAAATAACAACCGTAACTAACTTACTTCCACTAATTAGCTTTGACTTACTAGAACTGCGTTTGACTTACTAGAACTGCAAACAGAGAGCAGCACATACTGGCACTCTGAGCAGATTGTGGCTCCACTCAGTGGCAATCGTAACTACTACGAAGACAATTTTCTTAACAAAGGACATCACTCAATTGTCCGGCTCCGATTTCAATTTTTTATTTTTTTCTAATAGAGGACATGTACCGGTATGCATTATTTGTGATAACAGAAATTTTTGCCATGGTGCATGTTTTCTATTTTTTAAAAAAATAATTTTGAAGAGTTGTGATGTGATTATTAGAGATTACTGCAGAAGTTCCTTATTATCCTTTGTAAATGGAGTGTTAATGAAAGTACAACCATGTAGATACATATGAGGCATAGGGGGAAGCTGTATGGTAGGTATGACCTTGACGGCAGCCATCTTAAAATCCGCCATTTTGAATTAAAGGGAAGTTTTGAAAAATGAAAACCATAGCATATGACACCTCATTTTAATAGCAAATCCCCCCTCCCAAAGCCAATGGTATGCTTATTTTTGTTCTATAGTTAACCAGTATGAATTTAGACTGCTTCTAATGTGCACCAAACGTCCATTATTCGATCTTTCAAATTTGCAACACTCCTAATTTTCACCGCATGTTTTAAGATTTCAACTGGCACTTTGCAATTGTTGCCATGGCTCATGTTTTCTAAATTTATTATATTTTTTTAAGAGTTGCGATTTGTCAGTTCATGAATAGTGTTGGGATAAGCATTCAGAAATCTTTCTGAATTTTGAAAACTTGCAACGTAATTACTTATTTCCTATACCTGCCCTTCAAAAACTCGTTTACTGACATGAATCATCGCACAACGAAACAACTCCAACTTTGCATTCAGGTAATACCGAAGACGTAGCTTGTAATGGATAGTGGATGAGACGAGAAATCAAATGAAAATTCACTTCAAAAAAGAAAACGAAATATGATTGTTGTGTAAATCAATGGTCTTTTGTTTTGTTTTATATTTATTTGTTTATTGTATATTTATTTATTTATTTTCTATAGCAATATTTTAGCTAGTCAGACAAAAAAAGTCATTCGTTTTCTAGCGATTGTTGTCGATGGTTCATGTTTGTAAGATTTATAATCAGTATTGATCGGGAACTCAATTAAGTTACACCTCTTTATAAACAAGTTACCTGTTTTCATATTATGTTCATGGTACAAACAGCGTGTTGGGAACAGTCATACTACTCTTTGATATTTTCTATCATTGCTGCTGTTCCTTTAAAGTTGTATTTATTAAAAATATTTTATTGTTTGTCATTTCGCAACATGTAGGCTACATTTCGTGATAATTTTGTGTTCATATAACAGCAATTTGTTATAGTTTCATTTGTATTTCTTTACGTCACATAGGTCCATAGGCTTCTCATGTATTCTGGTTTGAAATAAATAGTCTAATTCCTCAAAATTCAGAAAGATTGCTGAATGCTATCTATAGAGCAAAAATAAGTCTATCATTGGCTTTTTGGGAAAATTTGCTATTAAAATCAGGTGTCATATGCTATGGTTTTCATTTTTCAAAACTTCCCTTTAATTCAAAATGACGGATTTCAAATGGCTGCCGTCAAGGTTACCCTTACCCGAGATTACCTCTAGGGTATTACCGAACCTTTTATGCACTTATTATCATTAATACGGGTTTTTAGCGTAGGTAAGAGACGCACATAGTAAGTATAAGTAATTAATGCCTGTAACTTTTCCCCAAATCGGTGTATCTTAACACTAACTTCACTATTGTCTTCCTGATTAAATTCTAGCCCGAAATTATGTATCATATTACCCTATTTCCATTAAAAAAAACTTGACCTTAATTCAAAATGGCGGATTTCAAGATGGCTGCCGTCAAGGTCATACCTACCATACAGCTTCCCCCTATGCCTCATATGTATCTACATAGTTGTACTTTCATTAACACTCCGTTTACAAAGGGTAATAAGGGACTTCTGCAATAATTTTTAATAACATCACAACTCTTCAAAAATTTTTTTTTTTAATAGAGAACATGCACCATGGTAAAAATTTCTGTTATCACAAATAATGCATACATGTCCTCTATCAGAGAAAAAAGTCATTGAAATCGGAGCCGGACAATTGGATGATGTCCTTTGTAAGCAAAATACGTGTCCAGCCCAGTGATGTAACTAAAGGGGAGGAAGGGGGCAAACGGGTCTTGTGCCCCGGGTGCCGGATTGGAGGGGCGCAAAACTGGGCAAATATTTATTTTGACTATAAGGCAAGGAAAGGATTTTTAGCAAACTAAAGATCATAAAAAATTATCTCAGAAACTTAACAGGACAACGACGACTCATCAACCTTGGGATAATATCCATAGAGCATAAGTTAGCTTCAAAGATATCTTTTGAGGATTGTAGAAACCTTTGCAGGTAAAAAAGCCCACAACATTAAAGTTAGTTCCATCTATTTGCTTTCATTTAACTTACATTGATTTAAGACATTTGCAAAATGTCCGAGTATACAGTGGTGGCGAAAAGTCCTGAACACACTCACTTTTTGCCTAATTTCTGTGTTTGACTTCATTTTTCGTTATGAAATTATCGCACTTTCTTAAATATTGTTATTGATTTTAATGATTTTTTTCATGCTGATTTGAAATCTACTACTAGTTTTTTAATGTCTAAAATATTTTTTTGTAGTAAAGCTGCCTGAACACAATAATGTGAAATATGTGCAGAATACAACAATATAGAATAACATAATATGAATAGAAGAATAACACGAAAATTGACAAATACGGTACATTTAATACGCATTTCGAAAATTACTTTGTTGTCACATGTTAGAACATCAATATTTGATGGGCCAGCCGTTTGCTTTAATTACGGCTCTACATCTTTTTGGCATGGAATGCACCAATTTCAAAAGAAGTTATTTCGTGACAACATGGTTGAACAAAAGCTTCAATTAACTCACGTTTGTTTGAAGGTTTTTTCTTTGAAATTTCATAACCAATTTTAAACCATAAGTTCTCTATCGGATTAAGGTCGGGAGACTGTCCTTGCTAGTTCATTCAATTCACAGTATTGTCTTTGAACCATTTCTGGACTATCTTTTCACGGTGACAAGGGGGTGTTATCGTCCTGAAAAATCCATGACTGATTCCCAAAAAGATCTCTCGCAGTTGGTAATTTATTTTGTAGTATTTCAATGTTATCCATGGCTTTCACTGTTCCGCTAACGATGTGAAGTCTTCCAACACCACGAAAAGACATGCAACCCCATACCATCACTTTTGTCGGATACTTTACTGTAGGCTTCAGACACTGAGGGCTGAATTCCTCATCAGTGCGTCGTCTTACATAGGCACTACTTTGGTTACCAGAAATACAAAACTGACTCTCGTCACTACATATGACCTTTCCCCAGTCTTTAATAGTCCATAATGAATGTTCCCTTGCCCATGTCAATCGCCTCTTGCGTTGAAATTCAGTCAGTAATGGTTTTGGGCGCGCTTTACAGCCTCGTAACCTAATTTCCAGCAGTCTTCCTCTAACAGTTCTTGGGCACACACTCACATTTGATGTCAAAGTCCATTGTTTCAAAATTTGCGTTGAATTAAGCTTTCTGTTTGAAAGTGAAATCCTGTGCAATAACCTGTCTTCACGTAAATATGTTTATCTTGGTCGTCCTGATCGCCCCCTGTCACTACCCTCGGAAGCCGTGCCTAGGCCCGGCCCGTGCAGGTCTCTACTCACCAGCTCGCTAGACAGGCTTACGGCCAATGCTGCTCAGGGAGCGAAGCTGCAGGTATTATCGCTGTTGATTGCACGCATTCTTGGGAAGGTGCGATGGCTCGCCTCTAGAGGTTCGGTTTTAGCGTTCAAGGCATTTTTCAATGCTAATGCAATATTAGATGATTTCTTTAACATGGAGTAAAAGTTTCTGTGTAGAATTATGTATTTTTATTGGTGCTAACTTGTTTAATTTAAGTATATGCTCTAAGCAGTTATTCTGACTAGCTGATTTTTTTCCTACGGGGGCCTGGTCCATAATAGCTTGCAGAATATAAATCTGATACATTAAATATAGACTCTATGCATAAATTTACCAATCGCTACCGCACAGGATAAGATAAGAATATTTGTGTGTAATTTTACTTGAGTTTTCCATTTCATAGAATCAGTGATGTATTTACGATTTTGTTTCCAGCGGCCTTGCTCATTTCGGCAAAAGCTTTGCTAACCTTATTCCTGAAAATGTGAAAATTCTGCAATATAGTCTATAAAACAATAAAAAAAAAAAATTGATAAAATTTCGGTGAGTGCTTAAGCCCTGAAGCCACACCTTTAAATATTCCTTCTGCATTGAATCAGGGGCGTAAATAAGGGCCCCGCAAACCCCGTATTGCAGGAGGCCCCCAAGCCATCAAAGGGCCACAATTGTGAAGTGGGACGTAGAGAAGAGGCCCCATTTCACACTGTCTGTGGGAAGGCCCCAAGCCTTTAGTTACGCAATTGCATACAATATTACAATATTAAATATCTTGCGTTGATTCAAATGAAGTTCCTTCTGAGCATTAACATTTCTAGTGAAGTCAATATCACGTGTTGCATTAATTAAATGCAGTCTACTTACTTTAAAGTGGGAGATGCAAGTGACAAACGCTTACTCAAGAAATTTGACAGCTAACAGTAAGAATGTATTTTCTTTATCTCTCCCTCAATTTTCAAATATACAGTTAGCATACGTGCCTTTGGCGCGGGAGACCCGGGTTCAATTCCCGGCGGGAGCTCATGTAGTTCGGATTCCACGTTAATCAGTAGGTCCACGTCTCATATAGCCTCGCTGCTGAACGGAACGGGATGTTAAACTCAAAATCAACTTAACTCAAATATACAGAAAATGAAACCAGCAAATGAAGAGGAAATTCCCGTCATTTGCCCGTGCAAATCCCAGAC
The DNA here is from genome assembly GCF_964235325.1 of Thermobia domestica. NCBI lineage: Eukaryota > Metazoa > Arthropoda > Insecta > Zygentoma > Lepismatidae > Thermobia > Thermobia domestica. The sequence continues at coordinate 19,246,408 of NC_137467.1, forward strand.
AGAAGAAAATATGAAACTGCATTTCAAACTATTTGTAGTGGAGCTAAATGCGAATATTAATTATCGGGCCTACTCTACTTGTGGGATTACGCTTCGCTACTGATTAAATAATATTCGTCTACGTACTCAAAAATGTACAAATAGAAAGCCGTGTCCACAAAATATTTGCCACTAGAAAAGAAAGCAACACAATTCAACACAGCAAAAACACAAACTAAATAAACAATTGTTTGGTCTTACTAGCAAATCGCGCGCCAAGCAGACGACAAGCTCAAGTTTCTCGCTGGTGACGTTACTGTGAAGAGAGCGTAAAAGTAGAGGTTCTGGACATAGGTTATGGGGCTTTTACACTTAGTCGATATAGTCGCACGACTAAATCGACTCGCTGCATTTGCCACTAAATCGAAGCAACTAGGCCGAATCAGATTGATGGATATGTTCAATTATTTCAACCACAGAAAATAGAACGTCTTTTAAGTCAGTTGCCAGTCGATTAGTCGCCTTCGATCAACATGCGATTAAGTTGAAGTCCCGTTTACACGGTCGATTAAGTTGAAAGTGACGTCAATTCAACTGAATCGAACGCAAATCGACTAAGTGTAAACGCCCCATTAAGAAGAGCACCCCCTGATTAATGCAATTGTGTACTGTCAGCAGTTGAGCCGTGTTCAAGAGAAATAAAACTGGAGCCAGCATTTCTGAATCGCAAAGCGGTCCTCCTGTTACAGGACAACGCTAAGCCCAACGTGGCTAGGATGACCCAGGATACCATTCTACGCCTTGGATAGGAAACACTATTGCATGCGCCATATTTCCCGGACATTACAACGTTCGATTATCACCTGTTTGATTTCTTGGACCTTAGAGGACGCCAGTTCAAATCCCTAGTAGAGGTGAAAAATGCATTTGATACCTTCTTCGCTTTACGGCCCACCAAGTTCTACCGCGATGGAATCCATGGCCTCCCAGAACGTTGGCAGAAGGTTGTCGATGCTGATGGGGACTATTTTTTTAATCTTCCAGATACGTCTTAGGTGACATACCGATGTTCGGAGGTGGTGGGTGAAAAAGCGATACAGGGTGTGATTGAAAAGTACCGGAACTTTTCCAGCCGCGCGGCTCCCTGGCGTTCGAAAAATGTGAGGGGTGGGGGAAACATGCGCGGGACCTTCCTCTTTCAAGCGGAACTTGGCCCAGTGCTCTGCGAGCAGTCCTTGAGAAAGCATCGCTGTCCGCGCGAACGTCGTTTTGGTCGTCAGTCACGTTTTTTGAGCACCGAAAACGGAGTCAAAGATTGACCAACGCTACGCCATCAAGTTTTGTGTCAAACTAAAAAAGACGTTCACCGAGGCCCAGGACCCTCTGAAGCCTTTGGAGAATATGTGATGTCCCGTACTCGGATCTTTGAGTGGCACAAGGCCTTCAGGGAAGGCCGGGAGGACGCCGATGACGAACCACGCTCTGGTAGGCCGTCGACGTCGAAAACCGATGAAATCGTCGACCGAGTTCGCGAATACCTGAACCTGGACCGTCGGACAACCCTCCGGAAGATCAGCGAACAACTTAATTTGACATACTATGCAGTGCAAAAAATTGTGACTGAAGAATTGAACATGCGGAAGGTGTGCGCCAAACTGGTCCCCAAGGTGTTGACCGAGGAGCAAAAAGAACTGCGAGTTAAAATGAGTCGTGAAGTGCTGGACGACGAAGAGTTATTAGACAGTGTGATCAGTGGTGATGAAACATGGTGCTACGAGTACGACCCCTCGGTGAACTTGATGGCGTAGCGTTGGTCAATCTTTGACTCCATTTTTGGCGCTCAAAAAACGTGACCGAGGACCAAAACGACGTTCGCGCGGACAGCGATGCTTTCTAACCGCTGCTCGCAACGCACTGGGTCAAGTTCCGCTTGAAAGAGGAAGGTCCCGCGCACATTTTCCCCTACCTCTCACATTTTTCGAACGCCAGGGAGCCGCGCGGCGGGAAAAGTTCCGGTACTTTTCAATCACACCCTGTAGAACTTCCTTGGTTACCTTTGTAGAACAAATACCTTGAATATGGAATAGGAAATTATTCACTACCAGAGGAATCAGCAAAACCACCCATTTTAGGGAATTAAACCCCAAAATTTGGACAAGTGCATAATATTGAATATGTGAAACTTTCATAATAGGTATTAGAAATTTTATATATAAAGAAACGATTGAATAGAAATAAGCCACAAAATATGTGAAACGATCAGGATTCTTGTGTTAGTGATATCCTTATATATGTTTACCAAGGATACAAATTTTAACTTATCTTCGTAGAGTAGTTAGTTAGCGTGTACTTCCAAGGTGTTTAACTTTTTACACGATCATCAGTTCAAATCCCATACCCTGCAATATATATATATATTTAAAAAAGCTAGATTCTTTCAATTCGTTAATCAACGATTTGTTCTAATAATGTTCCGTAGTATTATTCCCTTCATTCTAGTTTATTTGAATGTTTCCCATAACTCAGAATTATGTCCTTTAAAAATATTTAAATTACCAAGAATTTTATAAAAAAAAAAAGGAAAATTTATTTCTAATCATTGAATACCCGAATGAGGAAACATAAATATTTGAAATGTTAATAAATAATTAAATTTCCATGGAACATTACTAAAATAAACATTTAGTAATGAACGTAAACTATTAGTTGTCGATTAAAAGTACAGTAATAGGATAGTTATCAACCTAAGTAGAAAATTCACCCCTTGCTTCACGAAAATAATAAACATTTTACAAAAATAATGGCAGAAAAGTAATTTGATAATATTTCCCGAGCGAACATCGGTTAGTGGTTGATTCTCATGCTTCGTGATTGGTAGTAACCAGGTTCAAATTTTGATACCAAGCATCCTGACTATTGATTTTGCAGTACCAC